>NC_133225.1:12009041-12317791 GCF_040436345.1 Pagrus major
GGTGGTAGATGAACAGGTTGCACCCCTCGGGACCTGGATACAGAGACAGAGAGAGAGACAGAGAGAGAGAGAGTGTTTGAGAGCTGTGAATGTGTCATTTTGATCTACGCAGTCTTTCATGTTGACTAAATCAAGATAAGAGGAAAAAGATTTTCAGGACTGTCTGTGACATTATCAGTGCTAAAGCATAACTCTTCTTAAACACACAAAAACTAATTGAAAAGTTTTTCGCTTTGATTTGCTGATGCTATGTAGATATTGAGAGGGAATTCAATATTTCTATTTTAATTTCAACCAGATTTTCAGATTAGATGAGAATATGAAAGACTAACTCCAGATGATAGATCATGTTCTTCAACTAGCAACTATCTGTAGTTTGATCACTGGGCTGCAAAAGCAATCACCCCCCCATATGTTTCATATTGTGGAAAGTTATTTTCCTGTCATTCTTTTTAAATTACAAAGCAGGTCTAGGTGCTATATCAATACTGTGAAAGTATTAAGTAACTTCAGTGCTTCCATAAAGTTATGTTACAACAATTCAGTCATGTCCCCAGCACGGCCAAAGCGAATTTGGGTGCTGCAGCAATAGACAGTATGAGAAGAAGAATGTGTTGTTTGAACATTAAAACATGTAAACCCTTTCTAGTAGACACCCAAAATAAAAATCTAAACCTGAAAATTATATATGATGTTTAAAATAATAAAGTTAAATTGGTCCCATGTTCTTCACTTCTTTTTACTTCAGGTTCGTGCAACAACACATTCCTGCCAACATTTTGCTGTGAAAAAGAGGGAGATTTTCTTGCCTACCTTTAACAAAAGCCAATAATGGGGTAAGTCTTGCACCAAAATTGAGAGAAATATAAAAAAAAGGGTATTTTCTCTTCCTAGGACCTGTTTCGACAATTTTCAGTGGCAAACTGAGCAGGCGGAGGGCTGGAGCACGCTCACAGCGGGAGAAAGGTTTAAAAATAGGGAGACTCCTGCAAAAATCGGCCGTGTTGATGACAAGTTTTGATTTTGCTCGTGGAACCTGTACCTTCCTGACAGCTGCCCTTTGCTCCCCATTACATTTGAAACATATTGCACAGTTAGTTTTCTTTTGGGCTTTTGAATCTACATGGATTCACCTGAGCAAAACTAATAAAAAGATTTTTTTTTTTTAAAAAGATGTCAAACCTGTCTTTTATATGATGAGGGCTTGATTGCTTCTTGTGACATTCAATCATACTTTTACACCTACTGTCGGACACAGTTATTTCTTAAATTTCAATTTAAGACGTAGCCGATACCTACTAATTACCAACTGAGAGTTACACAACTTCAATACAACCTGAATGTATTATTATTGATTAAACCTGCCAGTCATGTAAGTGGAAAATCACACTGTGCGTTACTTTATATTCAAGTCAGCTTCCACATTTTCTTCCAACTTTACTTTTACATTTTCATAAATTTTAGTTTTTCCATCTGGGTTGCAGTGCTACTGTTCTCACACTGAGGGGTTTTATTATACAAGCTTTAATTATTACTTGAACATTGTTCTATAGTCCTCATGCTTTATATATCTTCTACCTAAGATGAAACCTAAACTGCTCTCTCAACCGTTCTGCTCTATTTATCTATTACAGAGAATGAGATGTGTACAGTGCTAAAGTAATATTCGTCTCTCGAACTCACGTTCTTTATATATGATTTACACAGATTGAGGTGTGTACAGTGCTAAAGCAATATTCTGCTTTCATGCTCGTCTTTTTTTTATATGTCTATTACACGGGATGAGGCGTGTGAAGTGTAAAAAGTAATAATGTTTTCTCACCCTCACCTTCTCTCTGCTGCTGCTGCTGGATGACCTGGGGTGGTTGGGGCAGTGTCTGGCCAATGGGAGTCAGCGTGGTGGCTGGGTAGATCGCTGCAGAGAGGTGGAGAGAAAGGAGGGGAAAGGGAGGGAGAACGAGTGTAAAAATGGGGATCCCACGGAGAATGGTGTCAAGGATGCTTAAGGTCGATCACACAAGCAGAACATGTGTAATCAAAGGCTCTGTGATGTTCAGTCCTACACTATCTGAATACATACACCCTGACGCTCAGTTAGTAGTTACCTCACAGTAATTCCCCCGTAGCTGACACATTTAGCATTAACGCCGTATTGTTTTGTATTGTAAATCTCACCATAGTAAACAGAGCATTCCTGTCTCACACCTGTGTATTGCTGTACTCCAGTGAAGGCTTGCTGGAGGGTGTCAGCGGCGGTGGGGCTCTGGGTGGAGTAGGGCGGCAGGCCGTTGGTGTACACAGCCTCCACAGCGGGGTGTCCGTTGGGCTGATGAGGGATGCCGGTGAATCCGTTGACGATGGGCGTGACGATGCTGGGCACGGCGGAGGTGGTGATGTTGGCTGGTGGAGAACTGAGGCCTGCTGGGAAAACAGGTTTACTGTTACTGGTATGCGGGGACTCTGTAGCTCTACACGATACTGTAAAACCGTGTAGGTAAGTGTACACAGAGGCATTTTTTCATGTTGTGTACAGAGAGTAATCACTTGCTCATGTATCCCAGCACAGGCAGATCTACACTGAAACACTTGCACAAAAACACAATCCACACACACACACACACACACACACACATCTCGTCTCTAATGCAAGGACACGGGTGCGACGTGAGTCTGTCACATATCCGCCGTTAGTCGTGACACATCCTGCAGGAGAGCTGGGAAGTCAACCTGTGAAAAATGAGCCTGTCCGTAGTGTTTGTGCGATACCCCGCTGGCTCCTACTGCTCAAGATGATGAAACCACTATGCAACTTCTGAGAGAGGGTAAAAAAAAAGGAAAAAGATCTGGACTAAATAGAAGGAGATTACAGAGGGAGATCTGCTTGAACGAGCAGGTAGCAAAAACACAAAGATGCCTCTTACTTTTACACATCATAAAAAAAAGACGGAATAACAACAGTTGGCAGTTTGACAAATGGGTGGGTCATAACGCACTGTATACGGTACACGCCTGAAAGGCAGTTGCAGGATGCTTCATGAGTGGAACTGAAATTGGATGCTCCCTGTCCTCTCTCATTCAATGCATTTTAAAAAGACCCTCCTTTGGAAAGTGTTTCCAATTATGCCGGGAACATCAAAGTACCCATTCTGAGCAGAATCTCACTGTGTGATGGTCTCTCTAAAAGGGGCTGCTCCGTGGCAAAGCATCCGAGCTCGTTGAAGTACAGCTCCCCTGAGGACCACCTCTCAATCTGGAAACCCTCGCCCCTGATTGGACAGAAAGCCCAGGTTGTCACGGAAACCCTCCAGCATGCCATATCCCCACAATCTGGTGCCTGAGTAAAGAACCTCATGCGAGAGGTGTTCCAGATAGGGTAAACAATCACATCCAGTATACACATAACATGCTCCGAGATTTATGCTAATGCCACTGTAAATATGCTGTACATCAAATGCCGAAACCTCCCACCACTGAGCAATATCATCTACATATCCATATGGAATTGCTTTTATCCTCCTTTACCTACATTTTCTCTCTCCTTTTCTTTACCCTCTCCTCTCCCTGCCTCAGCATTAAAGTCATGAGGAGGCTGACAGTCAGGCCAGCAACTGCAGTGACCAGGGGAATTGCTCGGGTCCAGTGAGAGCTGTTGTGTCTTTTGCACCGGTTTCCTTTTTTTCCCTGAAGCCTCCCCACGATTGCTTGTTTCCTGCGGAGCTGTGATGAATTAGACTGCAGCTTCAGCCCATTCTCCTACGAGGACCCAGGAGACTGCCGCTCCTATTCTGAGGGCTAGAGACAGCCAGTCTGCTCGGGCCACACGCACTCTACTGTACCGCCAGATAATGCACCCTCTCCATCATCAGGCAAATTCATTTTCCAAGGCTTAGCAGTGCTGTGGGAGTGCACGTCTATGTGTGCGTAGCAGTTGTAGTGATAGTAGGAGTAGCAGTGGTAGTAGTAGGTGGTGGTGTGGACCAACTTATATGCAATTACATAAGCTCTGGGGTCAGCAGTATGACGTGACATCTGTTGTAGAGGAGAGCGCATGACAGAAATAACAGATTGGGGCCACCAAGTCCAGTCAGGTTATCATACTGGAAATGTCACAGTGCGGAATGAGCATAAGAATCATAGGTGTAATAAAGACAGCATTTATATTGTAGCCATGAAACATTTATACACAACACCTATTGGTGAAAGAAGTATTCAGATCCTCTAGCTGCTGAAGCCTAAATCGTCTCAGTAATTCTTACATTTTGCACCTGTAAGTATAAGTGTGTAAATTTTATCGGCACAATGTAAAGTTAAGTATCAAAAGGAAAAATGGCCATTGTGCGGAAAAAACGTTCTACTTGTTTTGTGTTTTATTATTATATAAGACGTTTTTGGTTCAATATTACTGCTGCATTAATGTGTGTGTTGTATTTTACTGCTGTAGATGTTTAATGGTGAGCTCATTGAAACTACTTTATATTCTGTTGGGTAGTTTTATTTACGGCAATGCATCATATTCTATAAGATTATCACATGTTTGATGCGTTTGGTGATACATGGTTTTTACTAGACAGAAAGGGTATGAGAAATTGTAAATCGAAAAGTAACTGGTAACTACAGCTGTCAAACGTAGTCGAGTAAAACGTATTTCAGTTTTCAAAGTTTTATAATAAAAGAAATACTCAAGTACCTAGAATTTGTACTTGAGGATTAGTTGTCTTCAGGCACATTGAACCACCAGTAAGTTAAACTGAATGGTAAAAAAAACACCATAGTACAGTAGCTGGATTATACATGAACTGGATAACATAATGGGTGTATGATATGTGGTAATGACAATAAGGAACACCATGGCCAATAAAACAGTGATTACATGAGAGAGAGAGTCATTATGTTTATCCTCACTGTCACAAAGGTGCAATATCCACCACAAGCAGCCCTGAGAATATTCTCCTTAGTTGAAATGGCGAAGTATTTCCTACAATCCTAAGCTAGAAAATAACAAGACATTTTCATTTTATACCTCAGTGGACACATAGTTTTTGCATTGTGGGAAATTGTATTCATAGCCTGTTTACAATGCACACACAATACTGCAGATACACACGTGGCTGTCAGTGTGTGCGCCGTGTATTGGCCTGTAATAATGACATGTTGTTCCCCACTCCGGCGTGGGCGAATACAAAGCAATGGGACAGCAGATTACATATTCTATACACCGAGCTCTTAACTATCACTTCTCCATTCTTATTACTGCAAGAAAGAAGCCTGCACTGCTAAACAGTATATATATGTGTGTGTGTCACATACTGTATATTTATGTTGTGGAAGTAGAATTCATATTCATAATGCAGGCTGTTTCGTGGAGGGGAAAACTGTTGATTTGCTCCTTGCGATGATTGCTTCGCGAAAGAAGTCTTCAAATGCGACAGAAGTATTTATTATGCTAATTATACATTCAAATCAACGAGGAACGCTATACCCACACTGGAGAGTGCAGTCATTACCAGCACAAGGACTGTCTTTCACTGGAGCAAGCAATAAGCACTCAAAACAGATGCTTTCATCTAACTGATTTAAAATGTGATGCATTTAGACTCAAAGAGAAAATGTCTGTCGGGTCCTTAAAGTCTGAATAATAAATCTGAATATGGGAAGGGCACCTTTTTCACAAGCCAAGATACCAAGAAAACTATGTGACTTTGAAAAATGTCCCCTTAGATTGCTAATAAATATTTGGGAAGCAGATAAAATGCATTTCCAAAACAACGTGTTTCATTGTCACATTTTTAACTGCAAAATACAGTTTTTAAATGTGACTGAGGTGTCATCTGTTCGGCGTTAGATAACCAATAATGTCATCTAAGACACGCTGTAGGCTTGTAGGATGTATAGTAACCAAGAAGTTCCACTTAAAACCATGAAAACTTATTATGTCAATCTGCTTGACTGACTGCCTGAAGGACTCCTACATGAACACAGTTTTCTGCCATCAGAATCTGATGACAGTTGCTCGGTTGAAAGGTCGCTGTCAATCAGATCTGCTCAAACCACACCCACACAGAAGAAACAGATTATCTGAGGTTTTTAAACTCTTAATTAATAATACATACACAGGGTTTTTCCTGCACATTCATTTTGGAGGTGGCCGCCACCGCCGATTTCCAGGCCACCACTTAAAATGGTCGATGTCGGCACACACGATATAATCATTCCACCTCTTCATCACAGTTTTTTAACATGCAATGACCGCAGTTGTCTATCGCGGCACTGTTGCGGTGCCTGACTATGTCCGCATCCAACAATGGAAGCAGAGGAAGAAAATAAACGTCAATTTTCAAAAAAACCCTTCACACATCATCAGTACTCATTGAGGGCATTTACATAAACAGACGGAATCGGACATTTCTATTATGGCGCTGTCAATTATGGTGATTTCTCTTGGCAACCCGCACAACGCATTTTGACATTTATCTGATGGAGATAAAAAAGAATGGATGTCAAAAATTTGTTTTATATTTCAGTGAAAATGAAATTCAAAAATTAGCATTCCCACTAAAACTGTGACTCGTATCGCAGTCGCAATATCTGCCAAAATAACCATTTCATGATTTCTTAAATGTATTTATTTTTATGCGTGTCATGCAGCCCTTCTCTATTCAGCCATTTAACACAAACGGCTGAAGGCTGAGGTTGAGGCTAGCCTCAACAAATGAATAGATAAGAAGTTGGGGAAGCAAAAAAAATAACCTTTTTCAGTCCACAATGTTCTTGAGGAAAAAATTATGTCAGTGCTGAGACTAACTCAATGATTTGCGTTGCGTCTAATGAAGAGCTCAGCCATCTGCGAGTGACAATGCATAGCACCTGTAGAGCACCAAACATCTAATCATCTTAAAGTGGAAGCTGTGAGGAGAGATGCAGCTCAACTGAACATAAAGAGCGAAGCCACAATCTGTAATGCACAGGTCTGCAGTGTCTTGGAAGAAAGCTCTAAGAAGTATTGGAGTGAAGCCACACATGGATGAATTAAAATACATCTTAATTCATTCATCCTATATTAACACTAATAAGTAATGAGGTCTTGTGATTTGTCTTCAGTTAATGTAAAGAGTGGACTTTGAGAAACCTGGACCATTAAACTTCAGTATGAAATACAATGTTGGGCAACACAACTTTCCACACAAATAAGCCTCTCATGCTGTCTGCTTCGCTCTTGAGGCTCATGTACACACAATGCATTGACCATACCAATGTGCCTGACTTTCAGATCCCTGAGCAGACCAGCTGGGCAGCTCGTGAAGCTCTGCTGCTCGTGCGAGGCTCAGTTTTGCTTACACAAATCAGATTTGGTCCTGCCGAGAGGCGAGCATCGGCTGTGCTCCGTGAAAGCCGTCGCGCGTGCCACGAACAGGCGTACCTTCTTGCTTTCGCTCCTGGGATTTGTTATGATTCTGATGCAATAGGCCTGATTTAAACTGAAAGGGGGAAACTTCTGAGGGACAGTGGCCCTTTGTGAACCTGAGCATGTTTGCCCTTGAAGATAGAATTATTGTAAAAGCAATCTTGGGAAGAGGAAAATCTTAAAGAAAGCTACCAGAGTGAGATGGAGAGGGTCACACCATCTTTTAGACACAGATGTTTATTTCCCTAGATGTTTCATCTGGCTCTGTTAAGACTACAGAACTGCGTTGCAACCTGCAGTGCTGTTTTGTTTTTTTAATTTGATTTTTTGGTAAATTAACTTCTAACCTTACCTTGCCTTAGTATTTGTTTATAAAATTCCCATTAAATCTAAAAAATGTCTGTTTACCATATATGTGTGCATTGTGGCGGACAGGTGCACATATTGAGAAAGATCACTGTGTCAAACAGCTCATTAGTTTCACGGTGTTTGTCACCACGGAGGTGCTCTGCATTAATGGTGTAACCATGCCTGAATCCAGCGGGGGTGTTGTGGCACATCCAGCCCGCCTGTGAGTGGGTCGTCTCTCACTGTGGAGCATCTGCAGTATATTTTGTGTAATATGTACTTGTGCATGTACATCCTCAGCGCAGAGCAGCACCATGCAACAGAACATTAGAGTGACTTTGATTACACACTTCTCACATCCGAACAAAGCATCCTTGACACTTGTGTGTTCCTCACCACGCATAACCCAGCAGGATCTGCATCCCTCTCCCTTCCTCTCCTCCCTCACCCTCTTTATCTCCCCGTCTCTCTCTTCCTGTTTTTCCAGCTCTGCCTCTCTCTCCCTTGTTTTGTTTAACTTTTATTTCTTCTGCAGCGCTCAGGGAGCGGCACCTGGTGAACATTATTTTCAAAAAGCATCATCATGCATCATTGTAAGGATACATGCTCTAATCAGCTGAACCATCTGGCAAACGGCTTATGCACCATCAAGCTTAAATGCTTTGCATCTGTTGATCAAATGGATGTCTCATTGTTTTCAGAGTAACACCCTTAACCTCTGAGCCTCTCTGTGCTTCGACTTGCTGTCACAAACAAGGTTTTTTTTATGTAGCAGAGGTTATACCGATCATTTAAATAAAAGATTAATGTCACACATTTACCTCAAGATTAGGCAGGGTTTTTCATCTGGTGACTACTATTGGAGCTTTATGTTAATGCAGAGCAGAGTGTGTAATTCAGAAAGGTGCTATTCGAGCCATCAATAGGCAATTGCTCTCGTTTTAGAAGGAAAGGGGACATTAACCTTTCTACCTTTCATGCTTTTGTACATTTGCCACAGCTGGCAAATGCCAGAATTTATAGATTTGTTTAGAGCTCTAATTTGGTTGATGAGACAACTTAATGCATAAATTACACCTCTGTCGAAGCACAGAAGCACTCTGCTCCCCGACCCTAAAAACAGATTCTGATATTACAATGAATTATTCCACTGACTCATGGCAGACATCCTACAATCTCTCAGTAGTGTCAGAGCCTCTTGGCCTACTTATACAGACAGCCTTGCCAGTAATGTTATGTATTCCTTCAATGAACTCTAAATAAGTCATAGCCACAAGTGTGAAAAGGGAGAGAGAGAAAATAGCTGTGTATACCAAAGCAGCAAGCTAGACTACCACTCGTGCAGCTGCTGGGAGCCACACTCAAATTAATGAATGAAGAAAGGGGAAATAAAACATTTCATATTTATGATGGCTCTTGACAATTCACAAAAGCCATGCTTTCTCTCAAGGATTAATAATATATTTCATTCAATAATAAAAGGTAATCAGTCAGCTGTAGCTTACACAGAAGCATGTCCAAACGCAGAAAAATGGCGCCACTTCACATACGTCTGACTCACAGACTTACAGGCACTCACTTCTCTTCCTTTCGCTCTTCTATGTCCCCGAATCAGAAGCGCAAATGTATTTTTTCTTCTCCGAAGCCAAGCTCCTAGATCTTAGCGTTGGCAACTGATATGAAATTGCCTTTATAGAAGTAGTTTTGTTTTGGCTTTTATTGAATATCTGACAAAATTCAGCAATATTTCACTTAAGAATAAGGCACTGATTTTGGCTTCTGAGAGGCTACAGTTAAAAAAAGGACACAAAAGCAGCACAAATAATACAATCACACACACACACACACACACACACACACACACACACACACCCTTGCAATACAGTTGCACTATCTTTCATCAGCACTATTGTGTTGCAAAATACAGGTATGCATGCAGAACACAAAGATCTGAATTGCCATACTGTCAGTGCTTTGCCCGTCAAAATAAGAGGCTTCTCAGCAAGACTGAGCTCCACTTTTAATCACTGTCTCTGATTGATTATGCCCGCCCAAAAGTGCACACTTTGCACCGAAAACATCAACGTGAATATTTGACAAATGGGCCTCTTCTCTGGATATATTGCCCCATGTTGAAAATTATTGCAGATGTACTGCACACATACAGCATGTATGTGTGTACACTGGCATGTTCCACCATCTCACTGTGTGTGTACATGTATTTGTTTGGCTTGAGGTGGAGACGTGTGTGATTAATAATAAGGGTCCTGACGCATTGATTTCCACACCTGGTCTGTCGTCTTTCCTGTTCATTTTAATTCAACCGACTGTAAGTAAAGCCGAGCCAAACAGGAGCTGTACGATAAAACTGTCCTTTCTTTGTGCCTGTGGGTGAAGAAGTGAACAGAATACCAACTTAAGAGAATATTTTTCTTCCCCACAGGAACCTCAGTGCAGAGAGAATTTGATATAGCACAGCAAGTTTGTGGTAAGAAGTTGAATTCCTATGATGGCTATAAAGAAAATCTAAAATAGTCCTTGTTGCACTTGCTCGCTCACACTGATTGGCTTAAAGTTACCAAAGTCATCACCTTAAAAACTCAATTCAGCAGTGTTGACAAAGTAGGTGAGCGAGGCACAACAAAGACTTGGATACTGTATTATTTATTTCGGCTCATGCTTTTGTTGAGCGGAGAATCTTGAAGTTTCCTCTGTCTCAAGGAAAATGAAGCACTGCTGAATAAGCAAATGCGATGCAGTGGGTAGGTATTTCAAAGTCCTTCCCTTTCCTCTGTAATGTATCTGCATAGGGGCTGTTTGTTATGGAAAACAAAACCAACCGCATGCAGATCATGCACGAGTGCTTCAAAGCACAAGGTCAAAATACTACTGGGAAATTAGCGCCTTATCTGTAAACTTACTTATTGATATTCCTTCTTCTGCTGCCACTATCCCCAAATATCTTCTGCATTCACAAACAACATAAACATGCAAATCCCATTGAATCTATTTTTCCATATTTGTGTCTCTTTCTCTGGTGGAATAACTGTGGATTACCAGTAAGCAGGCCCATTTCCTCTTGGCCTAGCTGCAGCTCTAGCTTTGTTGTTCTCACGCTGCACATACACAAACGCACGCACGCACATATTCATACAGACATTATCAAAAAAAACACAAGCTGACCTACAACAAGCTCACCGGCATGTTCACATACACACACTAACAGACATTAACACAAGCATACAACAGACCCTGCTTGTTGCATCACTCTCAATGTACACACACTCACAAGAGGAAAGGGAATGAAACCAATTGCTCACCCAGGGCTTGATGAAACTCACCCGACACCGGGGTCATGGGAGTGGGTGGGAGGCTGTTGATGTTGAGCGCCCCCATCTGGTGGATCTGCGTGGTGGGGAAGGCCACGCTGGGTGTGAGGTAACCTCCGTGGCTTGCTGCCATGATGGCTGCCTGCTGCTGCATGAGCTAAAGAAGAGGGACACGGAGGGTTGGGTGGAGGAAGGGGGAGAAGGGGGGGCGTGTGTGAGGGAGCATGAGGGAGAACGGGGTGCGAGAGAGGTGAGGGGAGGACAGATGGTAATGAAAAATATAGTAAGTTGGGAAGGAGTCGGACAAAGACGGGAGAAACATAGCAAGGGTAGAACAGAGGGAGGGATGTATGTTGAGGTTGATGGATGGATAGTGCATGGGAAGTACAGAGAAAGTAGAGCGGAATAAAAGAAAGGGAAGAAAAAAGAAGCCTGTCAACCTATGTTTAGTGAATCTGTCTATCCTCGCAGCAGGAAGCCTGTCACCAGCTGCAGAAACGATTTAATAGCTGTCTGTTGGGTTCATACAAATCAAGGCATTGACATGTGCACATTATCTCCGTGTTAGGGAAACAGGCAAAGTTTGCAGAAGCGGTGCGATGCTTTTTCCTTACAATTGTCAAACTTCACAAAACTCTGTTTGGCTGTGTAGATATCCTACAGATGTCTTCTGCTTTTCCCCGGACTCATCTCTAATTTTTCTGATGTATTTGTAATGATTGCTGCTGGTAGCCTGGCGTTCATCCAGAGTCCAAAATATGCTTTGTTTTATAATTTAGTCATAAACCTCTAGGCCTGGTTCTGGGCTGGCATTTTGCAAACAGAATACATTCAGGGTTGGAACTTCACTAAATGACCACAGTCTTTGCCTCTGAAAAGTTGTTTTAGAGACAAACTTCTGCCAAACAACATTGTGTTCTTTGGTAGGTAGAGCTGCACTCTGTTTTGAGGTGTCACTGAATCCAGAGCCTGAGTCATTACAACAATATTTTTAAAGCAGGCGTAGCTAGCAGCTTACATTCCAGACCATGTAAGTAGTACACGATGTTAGTCAGAAAACTGCAGTGACAGTCGATTTTCACCCCAACAAAGAGATAAAATCAATAGCCTTTCATTCACGCTGCATTTCTACTTAGCATCAAATGAGGAGTTAGAGCTGAAACTATTTTCCATCAGCCCCAGAGTGTTTATTCATGTGCGTAGGACATGCGCACGCACACACACACATACATACACACAACATGCATGAAGAGCAATAGAGTCTATTTGAGTTTCTGCACTCAGCTTAAATTCTCCCCGTTCAAGCCACATGCTGAATGCCTAATTCAGAAGAAAATCCATTGCTGTACAATGCCTCTTGCAGATTGGGTTTATCGAGGGGAATCAACCATCTTTTGAGGGCTATGTAGCCTGACAGACCTCAGTGGTATAGGAATACAAACACAGCTGGACCAACCTTGCACCCCTGTCTCCATATCTGTTAAATACTGCATAGCTGCTATGTGTCAGGGGAGCTGCTGATGGCCGTGGCCTGAGAATGACTCGTATAAGCAGAAATCAAACTCCTCTGCCACTGGCACTAATGCTAATGACGATGTTGTGAGACAGTGGAGGTATAGAATGCCACTCTGCTTGCATTTGCATGGGGACCCAGCAACGGAAAAGCCAATTATTTTCCCTCAGTGCCCCTGTCAGGTAACCTGAAAGCGGCTGTCCCGCTGTAGAATGCCCAGCGCTGGCATCTCATCCATTAGCCACATGCCTCGCCACTGCTATCTATTAACGCCTTTTGTCATTTGCATAATTTCAATGTGACAAATGGGGATCATCCATTCCTTTCCAAATAAGATGAATTGAGCCTTTAAGGGGGCATAGCTGCAAAAGACAGCAAGGGAACAAGAAACCAAACAAAAGCAATGACACAGAAACAAACAAAGAGGTCTCGAGAATCTGGGGCTCCCTAGCTTTGGCAATGCTGTGACTGCCCGCCCCTATTAGGATGTGAATGGGGTTGGACTTCAGGATGAAGGGTCTGACTGGGCTGGTATTACAGAACAAACACTGTCACACCACTCGCTGTTTTTTTTGTCTTCTCTCGGGCTCCGCTTGCTGCTTTTCGGAGAGGACTGGGACTGATTCTAATAAGCTTGCAGCCTTTTCGGTGTGGGCCTGTTGGACTTACCACCCAGGAGGGAGTAAAAATGAAGTGGTGGGTGAATGCTAGCAACTCCACAATACTAGCCTCTCTCCCAGTGCTTGTCTGTGATAAAGCAATCCTTAATGCCATCCGTCAGATTTTCATGGATAACAACACTGGCATTCATTGATGCTTCGTTTCAAATTAAAACGCAGAAAATTGGAAACCCAACCATGTAATTATGTTGGAATTCAGTGGTTAATACAAACACTCTCTGATAAAAAATAAAATAAAATAAAGAAAGCAGAGTGGTTATGTTGACAGAGATATTCAAAGTCGTCCCATTTCACTTTTCATATGTATATGCGTTTTTCTTCTTTTTCAAAATTTCAAAGGCATTATATTCAAAAAGACATTCCCGTTTCTTTATTTATGCACTCCCCGGTAGATAGCAAATGTCTTTGGCGGGGGAATGAGCAGAAGCAGTCTTCATCATCACAGACGCAACCTTTTCTGCTTCCTCTTGAAAAGAGGGAAGAAAAGGCAGACAGAAACAAGGGGGACAAAAGAGAAGCGTGTGAGATGAAAGGGAGCAAAAAGAAAGTTGCCCGGGATCCAGCAGCATTCATTTAGTGTCAGACATCTGCTTTTTTATTGCAACCTGATGGCATTACTCTCCCCTGGTGCCAGCAGGCAATCACCTCTTTATCACATGGCAATTATCTCAGTAGCGCTGCTCTGTGACTCGCTGACTCTCGGCACTGTCACATGTGACCCCTTATAGCCCAACCAGCCGGGAATGGAGGGAGAGGGGGGAGAGAGAGACAAAGAGAGGCAAAGATGAAGAGAGAGAGGGTGAGAAAGGTTGAGAAAGATGAGAGAGAGAGGGAGACGGTAGGTCAATGAGGTGAGCTAAAAGACTGAAGACAGAAGACTGAAGCTCAAGGGCCTCATTTGTCACTTCCCCATGCTAGCAGGCTGTATTTCCACTGAAAGATTTTAATAGGTTTTTTCATCTGATGCTCTTTGTTGTGTGCATACATGCGTGTGTGCAGAGCTAGTCCTCACAAGTATAATACAGCTAAACCAGGTCACACACCCCCCCCCCCCCCCCACACACACACACACACACACACACACGCACACACACACACACTCATATGTGTATGTGTGCAGGCACTTTACAGCACAGGCAAATGATGCAGTAATCTGTTACCATCATTTCTCATGTGTGCTGTGTTGCTCTGTTTGAATGTGAGTCCCTCCAACAGGGGGAGATGTTTCCTAATGTGAGTTTACAGTCATCATCCTCCCTCTCATCCACCCACACATTGTCACCATTAGCACCAAGTTAAACCATTTTCTCTCCTCTCATTTATCTATCTCACACTCAGTTTAATGCATCTTTTAGGGAGGTGGGGGGGGCACAGTGCTGGAGGTGCCTTTAAATCTAAAAACTTCCAACCCTCTTGTCCTCTGACACAGCTCGCAGCCCTCCACCTAAAGAGACCAAGGGAAGCTAAAATGGCTGTCTTCACAAAAGAGATGCGGCTTTGCAAGACGGAGGAAGACAAGTGACTTGAATCAAATCTAATCGTTTACAAATATGATGTTTGTGTCTTGGAGGGGAAATACAAAAGGTAATAAAAGCTGGTTTTATTGCTCGCATTCAGCGAACTATTATCACTCACAACTAACACTGGAATGAAACATGGGATCTCACTCTCTCCGCTTGTGTTTTATGAAATCACCTTTTTGCAAATAGGATGTCTCCTGTCAGGGCACACCAGTGTCTGTGTCTATCGTGAAAATGGCACATTTCTCATTTTTGGCATATGTTGTCAGTGTTGTGCCCCTCCAATTTGTGTTCAGAGCCCCCTCCTTCTCCTGGTTTGACTAAAATCCAATTTACTGGCTGTCAGCTCAACTCTATAATCCCATCCACTGCTGTAGTGGAGAGGTAGCTCTTTGAATTTACCATTTACTGTACTCCCTGGTTATAGCTATATATACCATCTCTCCCCACATCTGTATTCTATACTGTGCCACCTCTTCTCTTGGCCAGCGTATATGGAGAGTGGGCGAACATGTTGTGTGTCTTTGCAGATAAAGTCCTTTTTCTGTCACTGCAGGTTTTCGTCTTGGGGGAATATGTGTAGTTTATCTTGCCGTAAAGAAACATTCATCGTATCACTTCAGCGCATTCCCGGTGGCTGCAGACGAATCAAGGCTGCTCACCATGTGCATGCAGCCGGCACCAGTGACTGTAATGTAATCATAACCGCTGCACAAGCTGGACACCCACACTAAAGATAACTAATATTTCCCCTTATTCCACATTATTACCTACCTAGCAGTCCGAAGCAGCATTTGGATTCATTAAATAAGTCTTTAGCGAGATATGAAAACAAGAGCCTTGCTGATAATCCATTACTGCCTCTTGTGCACTCATTACTTTATCAAAAGTTGAGTTGAGTTTATCTCCAAGGTTGCCTTGCCTCTGAGTTTCTCATTCGACTTGCTTTATTTTGCTAAATTCATTATATGCAGGTACATGGCATCCACAGACTCTGTGATTCATAATACTAATACAAGGAGAATTTCACCTTCACTAACATCATTCATGCTGTATAATCTTTGTGTCGAGTAACCACATACGTGCAATTTCTCCTTTAGATTTAATGGTAATTGATTCTCTCTAATGCTGAAGTATCCCCTGTGCCCTTGTTACTTTCACTCGGAACTCAATTTTCCAAGCATCATCCTGCTCTTTGTTATATTATATGTGTGTATCAGAGAGAGGAGACGGGGGAGAGAAAGAAAGAGCATTTGCGGTGCAGTGCGTACGAGTGTGTACACTCTTGTGTGCGTCTGTATGAGTCGACACGGGTCTCTGCCACAGTAAATAAGAGTCATGGCCAACCTGAGCGGGGCACAATGGTCTCCCCGCAGACCGCCACTGCCTCCACCACCCCTTAAACATTTGCATTTCTCCACATTTCCTGGGAAAGGGCTGCATTTCATGAATGGTAATGAAGGTGGGAGTTTTACTGGAGAGAGCACAAGAGATGGCCTCGCAATTACTCTGGGATGGTCAATTTGCACATTTCACACTGGGTCCCAGGGCTGTGATGTGAAAATGAGGGAAATGGATAAGCCCCCAAGACCTGGCTAACGTCAACAATTAATCCTGGCATTTAGAAACAGCAAAAAAAATACACAACTTTGACATCCAAATAAGTACAGAAAAAATGGATTTGTGTTCCTCCTTCTCTGTAAATAAATACTCTGCAGATGTTTATGTGTATTCATGCAGCGTGTTGTGACAGGGGCCCAGGTTTTTATCGCAGTGCTGGATGGAAAGCTCCTCTTAAATTAATTTTAGCCTGCTTCAAGTAGGTTGTGCATGTGTGCGTGTGCTCTGTCTCAGCAGGGAAGAAGAAAGTTTGTGTGCAGATAAGTTGCCCATGGAATATTCTGAGTCAACTGTGGCCCCTGAAGCATCTCATGGGCCCAGAGGGAGGGACAGTGGGAGGGAGAAGGGAAGGGTAGAGAAGCAGTGTGATAGAGGGTAGAGGGGGCGCATGGTGAGAGGGGCTGCATAGGCTGTCTGAACTCATCAAAGAGCCGGGGGTCTGCTGTGTGTGTGTATGGTGCCATGCCCTGAGGGGGGAGGGGTACGGTGGGTGGGGGTAGGAGGGCAGAGGGAAGCTGATGAAGGGGTTGGAGGGTACAAGCTAACTAAATGTGTGTGTGTCTACGTGCTTTGGGTAGTGAAAGCCTGAATGTAATGGCATGACAGCACTGCTTAAGAGGAGGAGAGGAGGAAGAAGTGATGTTAATGGAAGTGATGATAGTTGAGCTAATTTTCATTTATGAAGATGTCTACCAAGTGGAGACACGGAAAAAACAAGAAGTCTCTCTGTGGACTGAAATTGCTGGAATATTAAGTATATTTCGGTGGCAGATGTGTTAGAATATCCAATGCTTATTTGGACCAAATTACAGTAAAGCTAATGCTAAGTTTTATTAAGACTTATTTTTAATTGTGTGTCCCATGTGTGATGTGAATTCTGACACATCTTTGGTTCCACTTCAGGTGAACTACCTGAAGGGGATTACAGGTCAAACACAAATGATGTGTACAGTGCTAATTAGCAAACACGGGGACAGCATCACTTGCTGCAGTCACAACAATATCAAGATACTTGTTAAAAGCCACGATGTGTCACCTTTTTATGTGATCTTTCAAGTGACTGTGATTGGGTGAGTTTGATTTAGTTGATTTGGTTGATTTATTTTTGTCCAGAAAGACAATCCTCATGAAGGTTGGTGCAGCATGCGTTGCTTTTATTCCATTCATCTTACTGTGAGGGGCTTGATTTTACCACTGGAGGGCTCCCAGGTTGGTACTTTTCAAATTCTGCACATAAGGGTCACATTTGATTGGTGGAATAAAAGACTTGAGATTCAGGCATTTAAATCCACATGAACAGATTTTTTGTCCACTTGGGGGCAGCAAAAACAAGCTCTTAACACAACACTGACATATTATTTATTACCTTTTAAGTTGATATGGCACTGAGCAAACATTAGCTTATATGTAGTCTCTCATAGCCAGATCTATCTCCACGGAGAAACGTCTGGCTGTGCTCATTATTATTCTGGTATAGGGTAAAAAATGCTCTGGCCTGTTTGCACTCCTTTAAATCAAATCACAGTCGTGTCAGGCAAAAAATATTGTTGGGGTAACTGTTTTTGGAGGAATATTTGCATGTATCGAGACAAGACATGGCATTAGAATTTAGGCTAAATCCACAAAAGAAAAGGTAAAAACTAATAACTTGTTTGAGTTTGTCATTTTAGCAACCAGGTCAGGGTTAGGGTAACTCGCCACTTTTAGCATGCAGGTTGCTAGCTTGGAGGTTGTTGTTGTTTCCTGTAGAAACGGTATCAGGCAGATATTATAAGGGGCGGAGAATGCCATCAGAAATAGTCAGCCAATGGCAGGCTTATACCCACAGTCTACATCTGGTGAGTCAGGCTAGCTTACATGGAGCAATATTAGGATTCATCTTCAAAAAATTCATTTTCTATTTGAGTTGTGCTACATGCGTCTTTTCCAACTCACCGCATGTGCGTAAGAGCTGTAGGTGCTGAAGGGAAGTGCGATGGCTGGGTTAAAGATGCCAAACTGCCCGACCATCTGCTGCATACGTCTGATGGTGCGCTCCTTGTCTGTGTCGGCAAACTTGACCACCAAGCTGGAGGAAGCACCCTGAGGGGGGTAAAGAGAACAGAAAATTAGAGGAGGCAAAGAGCGTGGACACTTAACCTTACTTTACTGCAAGTACCTTTAACCGCCAACACTCAGTCAACAGCAGGATCACAGTCTTACAACATCTCATCCCCAGAAAGGCTTCAAACCACTTCAGGAAGAATTTGCCTCTGTGAATGTTGATTGAAATGACTTTGAGACAGCCACTAACAAAAGGTTTATAAATAAATAAAAGAGCATGAAGAATGTTATTGGTTATTATTTCAGATTTTTTTTTTGTATGCCATGTTCATTAGCAAGAACAACCGCTGTTAACATCAATATCTAGTGAGTTCCTCTAATTGCATGTCAGGGTTTTTTTCTGGGGGGCTTCCTACATGCATTATCATTACACATTTGTATTTTTGCAGAGATTCCTGCCTCCTTATTTTGTGGCTGGCATACATAAACATGAACCTAACAGAGGTACGTGAAGAATAGAATATTCTACTTATTGAGTGAACAGCTCTGAAGGCAGATGTGCACTGCAGACAGAAACCATCCGTTCCTTCAATCATTGTTTAACATATGTACAAAGTCACTCGGGACAAAGCAGCTGCACTGTGCCTGACATAAATACTTTATTCCCCCCCCCCCAGCTTGCCCCTGATGGTACAGTGCATATACGTAACCTTGGTGCTCCTTCCTACAGTTAAGGTTAAAAGATCTTTGATGTACAATCATTTGAAATAAGAGCTACAATTGGCAGTGGTTCCTATTGACCTTGGTGAAAGTGTTCTTCAAAGAAAATGTTGCTTTTTACGGCAATTTCTCTCATCCTGTCCTGTTTTTGCCTCCCCCTTCCTTTCCGTGGCTCCGGCTATCCATCCCCTTATCAACACTATTACCTCTTCCTGCAGCCCAATAATGAAACAGCAGGTGTGTCTGCCACACACCCTTCATTAAGAATCTTCAAATGATTTAGCGCTACAGTTGACCTTTTGTGTGCTCCGCCTCTCCTCCCCTCTGCGCCCCCAAACTGGCCCATCGATCCACATAAAAGGCCGAAATATTACTCTGATCTGACAGTGTAGAAAGGTTGTGTGTCAGTCACGATAAGGGGCCCCCTGAAATTGATGCAAGATTGTCAATAACAGTGGTGACTGGCGAGGTGTCTGGATTGAAGGGTTGGGGGTTGGGCCGTTGAAAGGGCTAAAAGGGTATTTTCTTGGTTTGGGTGGATCAGGAGTTGTGTTGGACTAGCAGTCAGAAATTGCAACTGTACTTTTAGTTATGTTATTGTTTTTATTACATAACACATTAAAGCTTCTATTTTCCTTTGTTCGCATTTCCCCTTGCCTGAGGTCCCAGGAGTTCTGCTAATAAAGACATCCACAGATAGCAAGAGATGTTTAAAGACAGGCACTGGATCCTTCGACTGTAGCATATAGATTTTATCCTCTACCTTTCCCTTCCCTTTCCATTCTCCCCACTTTTCTCGATAACCCCCCCCGAGCCCTCTCCTCCTGGCTTGTTCGCTGGTTGAATCGCAGGTTTGAAGGATTGTAGGTGAGTGGCCAGTTGGGTAGTTGGCTGTCTGACTAAAGGGCTGACTGTCTAGTTAGTTGTGTGATTGAATGACTGGCAGGCTAGTCGGCTAGATGGTTGCTAACTGGCTGACAGACTAATTGTCAGACTGTCAAGCTGGCTGACGACTGTACTCTGGCCAGCTGACTGACTAATTGTTGTGTTTCCTACTGTATGCGCCATCCGGCCACATTGGAGCAACACTTTTGCTCGAGCGCTGTGTGTGTTTCTACTACAAACAGGACAGAAACAAGGGATAGAGCAGCATAATCTTTCTGTTTCGTAATCTCTTAAATAACACCTCATACATTAAGAACCACTTCAGGATTAACTTCAGGGCTGGTTTTACCATCCGTCCACCACTGGACAGCTTCCAGCCGGTCAGTTCACACCTGGCAATAACATGCGTCTTGAGCCACCTCTTGTGATCGGATCTCACTTCCCCGCTCGATATGCAAATACACCTACATCACTAGAACAAACAGTTGCAATGATTTTACACTAGACAAAAATATCTTCATGTATAACGTTTGCCGAATTAACAAGTAGGCCCAAATAGTTGAGAGTGTGTTGTAGACAACGTTTCTCCGAAGGCAACAAATCTCAAAATGTAGCATTTTTTTAAGGGAGTCTGGTCACTTTCTTCGCAGACAACAAAGATATCGGCTAGATTAATTACCGTTTACTGTATTCGTAAAATTTGACATGATTAACATCAATACGCTGTGTTCATTAATACATTTGATGTAAATGGGGAAATCAGTTGAAACAGTGCGTCCAAACTGCTGCTGGGATGTTTTGACGCACTTCAGAAACGGAAGCAGGCAGGTTTTTACAGCAATGGCGTGACAAACTGACACTTTGTACAAGGAAAGAAACATCTTCATGTTTTACATTTATTGCCAAATTTACAAGGAGGCATCAATGATGTAGAATTTGCCTCAGCTGTTTCACAAAGTTTTTCATGTTCCTCCTCATGGTACAACTCTTAAAATCACACGATTTGTTAAGGGAGTCTGGGATATCGCTGTTATTACATCAATGGTTAGCTGAAACAGAGTGCGTTCACAAATGTCTGATGCTAATATTGGCAGGTTAAGAGAGCCCAAATATGTCATCTACATTATAGTAAACCCAATGGAAATCAGACAGCGTTTAATGCATTATGATTGTCGTTGTGGCTTCTTGGAGGGCGCCAGTTGTGTAGGCGGCCCTTCAATTTGGCCCAGGACTCGTGTGTGTAACACATGCGTCCCTGACCACCTCTGAATGTGAACTGTTTTCTCTGTTGCAGGTTTAAGGTTCATCTGTCGTGCATCAGTCCAGCTTTTTTACTATCTGCATCATTAACTTTATTATGAGATTTAACTTTGGGAGAGTCCAGGACAGGGCAGTGCAGCACCAGCATACAGAGGAGTTGTGTTAGTACATATTGAATATTTCAACTCCCTCTCACAGTTAAAAAAAAAAAAAAAGCTATTAAAACCCTACCCTCTTTGATAATGAGGAGTACGTGTTCCTGCTCTGCTTCTATAATTTTTGGGGAAGGCTGAGTTTTATAATCTGAGGATGTTAAGTTGGAACACTGCAGTAGAGCTCTTTTCCAACTAGTACTAGACTGGAGTGTCCTGTCTGGTTGTATAAGAGGCCTTGTGCCATTCTCTTTTATACCTTTGCATGTATTTCCCCACTCTCTGCAAACCTTTTTTCAAGGAGGTTTATACGCTGACTTCGCCCTCCCCCCACTGCTTCTCCTCAGGACACCTGGATCATATGGCTTGTCGGCTAAGCATCCCTTGCCACATTTGTTTATCTCCCAGGTTTGCCCAGTTAGGCCTTTCAGGATATCAGTGAGCAGAATCTCCATCGCCATAAAGAGAGGAGGATGAAGTGTGAAGTAAAAGTCTCATTAAATTTTTAAGCTGCCAAGTGTGAGCAGTATCCCCCCACCAGGCGGCTCCCAGCTGCCTAGAGAGCCACTGACGGAAGGGGAGTTAAACAGGGGGGATAAGAAAAAGGCACCACAGAGATTCAGGACCAAAAGGAAAGTCTGCCTCTTTATAGTTCGCTCTCATTGCCAAAGAGGCTTGGTGCCTGTCCAAACTGCACACCCAGCTACATATTCCACACTTCTTTAACTTTGAACATATGCTGGCTTGCATTAGACTGATCTTCTGTAGTGTCCAAGTAGTTCTAAGTGTCACCTGGTGAACACCTTAATGGTATCTGACTCTGCATGGGTAAGTCACGCTATGATTCAGTCCATTCAACTGCTGGCACAAAAACAAAAAATTAAGAGATACATCTTAATACCATCCTTACATTTTTTCATCACTGCATGCAAAATAAAAACTGCCTCTTGTGATCAGAATATATCATATTCCGTTGATTATCCTCACGACAGGTTAAAAAACAATTGTACATATTTAAGGAGTCGCAATGTGTTCGACCGGAGGGCTTCCCCCTCTCTGGACAACAGTTTTGTGGCTATGGTACTTTTCATATACCTACAGAATATAAAACATACCTATATATAAAACAAATTTCCCTCAGTAACATTGCGAGTTTAAAAATTATGAGTTATCTGTTGTGCCCCCACTCAGTGCTATGTCCAGCACTTAATTTATAAATCAGGAGTACCCAGAAAACAGAGAGGCTGACATCCCGCTGGTCAGGGGGAAATATAAAATCAGGGAACACACAAAAAAAATCCACATTGGACAACCCCTGGGGGCTAGCAGTTGAAACTAAACAAAAAGTAAAACTGTCATCACAAATAAAGCATTATTTATTTCAGAGCATTCATAATAATCACTCAAAATCAGCAGGGAGACGTGCATACAAACAGCTGTTTACGGTTTGCAGCTCACTTTCCCTCTCTCCCTCTCTCTCTTGTTAGCTGTCCCTGCTTTCCCTTCACTGCCGCTTCCCCCTCGGTCCGTGGTGGATTGTTCCATTAACAACCACGAAGAGCAAGAGACTAAGAAACCGAACTAAGTGATGTGTTCTGTCTGTATTTCTGCCTGTCGATCAACCTCCTCGGCTCCTTTTTAGTACTATGAACACACACACACACACGCACACACACGCACACACACGCACACACACACACACACACACACACACACACACACACACACACACACACTCCTAATTTAGCCATACTCATTAAACCATTTCACAGCACAAACAGAAACATATTCCAAAATATTTAGACATTGTGTGACCTGACCACACTCTTTTTTTCTGGTTTTTAAATGCTACAGTATACAGCTTACAATTTATGTCCTTTGTGCGCTACTATTGAGCTAATAAGGCATTGCCAGCCATGAAATCATACAAATATACATCCTCTTTGAGCTTGGTTGGTAAAATAATGGATGACTGTAATATATGTTGTTATTAGAATGTAAATAGCCTGTGTAGAAAACAGTGGTGGGGGAAATGACAGGTCTTAAACAATAAACATTAACTTAAAAATATAAAGGCAGAGCATTGTTTAATGAGTGGCAACACAAAGATCTGTCATCCTTGTAAGATGCTGACATTAAAACTCTGCATCTCATTAAATACACAATGAGATCATTACTGTTTTTTTATTTATACGAGCACGTAGTATCTGCTGCTTTTTGCCTATCGTTGGATTATTATTTGAGGCAGTGACATATTGATCTGTGCATTAAAACAATCTGCCTTGTTGAGACTCATCTCACTTGCATGTGAGTTCTTGGTCTGTAGTAATAGAGAAGACCCAGCAACTGTGGAATCACATTTGGATGCTTTTTTCTTTTAACCCTCTTTGCTCTTTGCTCTCAATCACCCAGCTCTCTCTTCTATGAAAACTTCACCTCATTTGCTTTCCTTTGTTCTGCTCTTATCCTTCCATCATCCTGCTCCTGTGTTTCCATCTCAGGCCCTGTGTCAGCTGAAACAGCCCTCAAACCCAGGCTGAGCCGATGCGGATACGGAGTGAAAAAATCAGCACGGCTCTACGGACCTGACCCACACCTGCCTCTCGTCTCGCTGTAACTCTGTCCCGGGACTTACTTCCTACACGGCCCTGCTGAATCCCAGCAATTTGCTCTACAGCTCTAGCGTTTAAATGTTTAATTGAGCCACTCATATCCTGAACTGTGGCAGTGTGTGTGTGTGTGTATGTGTGTAATAGCTGAAAGAGGCTGAGGGATGGTAGTTTGGGAGGCAGAGGTCTGGATGCTTGAAATATGGCGGGTTAGGGCGTGATGGAGATCGAGCCAAGGTCTAAAAATGCGACCTGCCGATGCGCTCATATAATACACTTACACTATCTTGCTATCATCGTTCATGCAGTGACATTATGTCGTAGTTAGCTATTGGCAGATCATTTTTCATTTGGTGTCTCTCACAAATGTCCACAGATGAATACATGGAGGAATATATGCTCCGACGAACGTATGCATTCATAAATGTGTTTTTTTTATGCACTGACCGTCATTTATGTACATGTATATAGAGGACCAAAGCTGCAAAAATCAAAGCAGACAAGACAGAAAACAAGACTCAATGAAAATATTAAAATGCTAACCCTAACCCCTAACCCTACCCCTAACCAAGGCCTAACGCTCCCCTTTAATTTGATCAGCCCTTGTCCAAAAACGTTGTTCGTTGTTACCCTGCTGAATTCCCATTATCTCAGCTGCACATTGGTGGTAATTGCAGGTTTCTATCCATATTTGTTACCATATAGCAGCTGAGAAAAGACTACCCTCTTCCATGCATTATTCCCAGAGAAATTAACTAAAATGTTAAAGACGGCAAGAAAAAAATCCTGGATCCATCCCTTTATCCAGATCTGGACATAAAGTTAATGGGGTCTATTCTGGACCAAGACCTGTGGAAATCCGTTCTGTGGTTTTTGTGTAATCCTGCTGACTGACCAACCAACCAATAAAAAATGTAGGCATTTATTAACTTATAAAATGTTTTAATTCCTTCTGTATTTTTTTTAACCTTTGCATTCAATTATCATCATTTTTAAATGTTGTTCTATTTTCCCTCTGCATTTGGAGAACAAATGGATGGAAAGTTGACCCCATGTCACATTTTAAATGGCACCCTCATTTGCATGACAAAGCAGAAATGCATAGAGAAATGTAAAAAGCAAACACAGACGTAAGTCGTAAGTTTGTGGAAATAAAATGGGAAAAATGCAAAGGGAAAGTAATGCAAAAACAAACAGACATACAAATAAATAAATAAATGGGAAAGTACATGGATATGGGGATTAGTAACTAAATAGGGATTAAATTCAAAGTTAAATAAATACAAAAGTAAGATAAAATTATGTTTATTGACATCACATTTCATAAATTAATTATCACCTACATTTGTTCTTAATATTATTTTGGGGCATTTGATGGCATATTCATTTACTTATTGAGTCACTTCATTTTTTAGTTTATTTCATTATTTCTTTTTTGTCAGTTCTTGCCATCCATACATGCAGAGATACTCTCCACATTCGTGCAACACACTCCATGCTGATTTTCTCTTTCCCTCCCAATTCACATATACAACACATACAAAACGCCCACTCCCCCTCTACATGAATAACATAAATGTATTCAGCTCAAGTCCTCCGAGCTGGAAAATAACATCAGTCAGGAAGCCTTTGACCCTAGCCCATGGCAGTAAGAGCATGTGACAGTGAAACACAGAGAGGAGCCGTATAGAAAAAGCATGTGTGCGTGTGCATGTGTGTGCTCATGTTAATGTGCTCGCCACAAAGTGCTTCTGTTTGTAGATGTTTATGTATGCATACACATGCATTCATGTGTGCGTGTGTGTGCACACTGATAAACTCTAAAGCCAGTCTTCATGCTTTGGGGGGTTGGCAGTAGATCTATCAAACTGCTGTAGTTAGTTGCGGTGTTAATATTCGGTGCACTTCAACACCTCAGCTAGCGATGCTATTGGCTGCGCTTTTATTCATGGTCATCTCGCTGAGTCTGCTCAACAGCCAGGGCCTTGGTGTGGTAGCAAATCTGCTCACACATATCTACATATGCTGGCTCAGTTTGTCTTAGTTCATTAGAACGATTAATCATTTATATTAGCCCTAGAGAAGTAGGATTATGAGGCGATTTCTTATAACAGTTGCCAAGCAATGGATGCCCTTAACAAGTTCAGTATGTACCCTTTACTGTGGTGGTCAGTGGTCTTTCTTCTTCCGTTCTACTTCTTTATTTATGTGTTGTAAATGAATGATTATTTATTGATTCATCCCATCAATGTACATGATTTCGCTTTGCAGCTGTGACTCAACTGCAATCAACATTAACTGAAATGGACACAGGATGTATGGTCCAAGGTTTATTCCAGGATCTTGGCTACATTGATGGACACTTTGCTCTGAATAGCACCGTCCTGCTGAGGCGTAATTGTCCACCGGTGGTCCGCTAATCTCAGCGAGGCAGGCACACTGTGCCCTCTCCTTCAGCAGCCACAGGATATGAGATGCTGATCAGATTTCTATAATCAATTTACCAGAGCAGGAGGTATAAATCCTGTCCATTCACTCATTCTCCCTTTGCCTCTCTCTCTCCCCATCTTTCACTCCCTCTCCAACTCTTCCTCCCCTTCCTTCTGCCCCCTGCTTATAGTTAGATGAATAATTCAGCAGCCAATGTGGTGAAAGGTGGAGTAAACAAGTCTATTGCCTAATATCCCGAGAGGCTGCCAAAGAGAGACGAGTGAGGGCAGAGAACTAGCAGAGATAGGGGGGATGGAGCAACAGAGACGGAGGGTATCTATGGAGAATGGACATCCAGAGTCTTTCCTCATGACCTGCAGTCATTTGCACTTAGATTGACTCTGAGGTTGCGCCAAAACGGCACAGCTGGCTTCCATGCTTCTCTCTGCTCTCCTCTCTTGAGCCACACATTGGCAACCATTAATAATGAAATCATACAGTGAAACGCGACATCTGTGAGATAGGGTGGCAGAGAGTTCAGGGTCCCTGCTTCTCAGAGGCAAGAGTTCCCGAAACAAAAATGAGGATAAAAGCAGAGTACACTTCATGCCACTGTATAATATGGGACGTGACTCTCGGTCTGTTCGCCGGATGTCACAGAGAATAACTCTATTCAGGTTTGGAGTGCGGAGTAAGTAGCTTTTATTTTGACACCATCAGGTATACAGGGACCATGCCTAAACATGAGGCACATACAAATGAGCGGTACAGCTTCTACGCTCATAGTAAATCCAATACAGAGAGAATTCAGAGGACACGGTGTGCTTATATAACGAGCAAATGTAATCTCACACTGGAGTTATATTCACTGATTATGCAAGCAGAACTACTGATTGATGACTCACCCAAAATTCAATTATCATTCTAAACAGTTTTATCTGGAAATTAGATTTGGATGTTTTTTTTAAAAAAAAAGAAAAAAAAGCACCACGTTAATTACACAGACAGAAGGTTTCTGGTCGGATCTGCTTTTAAAGCTGGAATATTTATGAGGATAATTGCACTTTTTCTGTACGTTGATTAAAACCTTGAAGTTGGCGGTCAAAACCTGGAGTTAAAAGCTCTGAATCCAGAGTGATGGACCGCACATAGTTATTGTGATTATATGTGATGGATGTTGCCTGGTGTGTGTATGTTTCTGTGTTTTTATATGTGAGGGAGAGAGCTGTACTCACTGGCATGGTCTGGCTGCCGTGGAGGGCACTGATTGCAGACTGAGCCTCAGTATGTGTGGAGAACTTGACGAAGGCGCAACCTGAAAGAGAGAACAGATGCACACCACACACATGCAGGTACACACACAGACACAGACACACAAACACATGGTGTATATATGCAGTAAATGTAATCAATCAAGTCAGCTTAAAAGCCTACGGTATATTAATAAAGGATGTTGAATTATATTTGACACCGCAGAAATCACTGTGCAGTGAGAGGCTCTCATTGCACAGCAGGCTGCCCCACTCCGGGCATTAGGCAGGCAGACAAGCAGGCAGAAGCTGCAGGCTAAAGATTGCACTGATGAAGCAGAAAAGCATGCTATTTAGCACCACATGCCTGTCTGTGCATATTAAATAGTAGCTAAACTGGCTAAACTAGTAATGTTTTCAAATAGAAAACCGCTTCATTTGAGAATTCAGTGCAGTTTATCGTTCCCACAACAGGATGTTATGATCAATATTTGTGAATAAGAAGATGCATGTCCAAAGGCCAGAAAACCACAGAACCAACACTCTTAGCTCTAATGTCCTTGAGGAATATTGTGAGGAGTAGATACAGTGAACAAGTGGAGGATCGCTTTTGAGCTGTTGCACATTAATTATAAAATGACTACACCGATGTACGGCCCCCATTTCTGGAAAATCTTGAAAAATATTCCAGAAATTGATTCAACGTTGTACCCTTTGTCTCCTTCAGAAAGAATTCAACCCTCAGCACTGTGGCACTTACTGCCTGAATTTATATTAAAACATGAATTATACTTTATCCATTTACTTTTTTTGGATGCGCTGGGTTGAAGGCTGAGACAAACTAGTACAAATGATCAGTCGTAAAAATGAACATGCAGTCTCAATGATACATGTGTGCAGACTACACAGTGCCCAACACACTGCTTTTGCTTGTCTCTTGAGTGAATCTATCAAACTTAAAGATGGCAGAGGAAAACCCAAATGAACAAAAACACCACATAAACTCTTCACAAGGAAACATGCGAGGACTGAACGTGGCTCTGTTGCAGTGAGGCGGCAGTACTAACTACTGAGCCACCGTGCCCTCTCATAATTATACCCTATTTCACCTAATTTCATTTCATTTTAAGTTTCTTTTCTATTCTTATTTAATCTTTCATACTTTATTCTTCTTATCATCTATCCTGCTTGACCCAGCCGCCCTGCCATTCTTCCACTCTTAATGGGCTTACCCCTGTGGACACCAGCCAATCAAGATGCCCATTCAGCTGTCAAACCACTACCCCCTATTGAGATATGGATAGAAAAGAGCTAGAGCTCGGCATGACCTGTACAAGGACTTTGCTACAGTCATACAAACTATATGGTGCTATAATAATGCAGTTAACTTTAACTCTGCGAGCCATGCATTGCCTACCTCTTTTAAAATAAAAGATTGAATTGGAATGGTTATAATAAAAATTGAAACTGTGCAACTCACAAGCTAGGGAGTGTCAATTTATATTATAATAAACGTTTCAACTGAACGATTTGACTTAGGCCCCGTTTACATGATAACAGTTTTACTAAAAGTGGGAAAGGTTTGCGTTTTGAAAAATGTCATCCATACGACAACGTTGTGGAATCGATCGTCGTGCACATGAGTCTGCAAAAACAATTGAAAATACTGTAGAATGCATGCAAGTCCAGCAGGTGGAGGGATGGGTCATGGTTTTCAAATAGACAAATAGTCGTTAAATTAGAAATATTCGATAGATCATGCCACTATGGTTTTGTCTGAAAAAATTTCATTTGGGATTTGGGTATTGCCCGGTTACATGAAGACAGTGGGGGCGGCGTTTTCAAAAGACTGAACGCCGCTCAGTTTCAAAAGTTTGCGTTTTCAGACCCACAAAAAGCGGTTGTCGTGTGGAACGAACGGCCAAGACGCAACAAAAAAAGCATTGTAGTGTGAACAGCCCCTTATCTCTGCATTAGCATCAAATATATCATGCAGAACATTCAGAAAAATACAATATATGTTTCTTGATTATAATTATTGGTGCCTTTATGTGCAAGCATTGTTTAATGTTGCGGTTGGTGGAGGTGGGGCTCATTTTAAGGGTAGCTTGATCTACAGTGTGACGCAACATCAGGATTTATGTCTAAATGATTCTGCAAATTAATTGGTAACTACCGCAGTCATATGAGTGTAGTGGAGCAAAAAGTGCATAATTTGCCTCTCAAATGTAGAAGTATTCAGTAGTATAAAACGAAAATACTCAAGTAAAGTACAAGTACGTCAAAATTGTACTTGAGGGGATGTACTCTCCACCACTGGCAACTTCCCTTGGCTGTCCCCTTCCTCACAGAGGGGACACTTGAATTGTTTTGACATCCATCTTTCCCTCCTCCTCCAAACCACTGCAGAGTAAGAGCGCTCGGGCTTCAAACCCCCTTAGATATAATTCCACAACAATTTCCATAAGCGCTGGCTGGGGAATAGGCTTTAGAGACATGAAAAACCACTAGTCCCTTTGCTCTTTGCCGCATGTCAGAGGGAACGGATGTCTTCAAAAATTTTCGGCTTTCTGAAAAAAGGCCTGCGAGATATCAACACTACAGTAGTTACAGTAACGGCATGCAGTGCATCCATAGGAAAGAGTCCCTCAGATTAACGCTTAGTGGCAGAATAGAAATCGCGGCTTTGTGATGGAAAGGAGTTTCCAAAGTGAGACATATGCTGAGGAAGTGTTTGTGATGGCACAGTCAGCATTTTAAAATGGCTCGCCTTTTTGTTCAGGCTTTAAATTAAGCTCCTTGTACTAAGTGTTAGTTAATAGGTCTCTTATAAGTGCTTGCAAGATGCTTATTAACATCCTTTTACGTGCTTATTAACATTATTATCCCCTCTTTCTAGTCCTTCCTGTCTATCTTAAGCTGTACTATCGAATAAAGGCAACCCCCCGAAATCTGTGAGAAAAGTGCACAATAAAGGACTTAATAACCAGCATTCTCACTGTTAATAGGCTGTTAATAACAGTGCCTATTAACAGTTACTAATGTTTAGTAAATGCATGATAAAATATGTATGAATCTTAATAAAGAAACGACAAAAAACAGCTTATGGTGAACAGTGACATAATAGTTATGTAAGTGAAACTCATTAAATGTGTTTGTGATGCTATTATCAACTATAAGAATCTTTCAAGACTTTTATAAACATTTATATACGAGGGCCTTATGTAAGGGATAATGCCCGATGAAGTGTCCATTATCAGGAATAAATGGGTGACGCGGAGACCAGAACTGTCCGTCGTGCAACTAATTTATGTTTTCATGCTTTTTGCAATCAATATATAACGTTTTTCACAAGCTATGACTCTGATTCCTTAGCACAGCTGAGGGCTTGACTAATAGCTGGAACTGTAATTACAATCCCATAAGATTCTTATGCGAAGGTTGCTCACTGCTCTAGTAAATAGGACGTACCTTAGATACGACTTGACAACGGGAGATAAACTCGTCCGATCAGCTGTTGACGCTACTGTTAATAAGATTTTCAGACTTCTTTTCATTTCATTTATTCCTAACATCGAGGTGTCTGCAGCCAGCTGATGCCAATGCTACTCATTTTAGATACAGGCTATAGCACATTAATCTAGAATGATGAACGGTTTCACTGGAACTCCTTCAGTAGTACTTAGTAGTTCCAGAGGTGTCCGTTTATCATGAGTTAATTAAAACCCTGCAGCCAATCAGAAACGAGTATTCAACCAGCCCATGGTTTAACCCCTTTTCACTGTCGCTTATTGCAAGGACCATAATAGAAAAGCTTTACCGCATGTTTTTTTTTTTAAATCATTGATATATTTTATGGGATAACAATGAGACATGGGCTGTCTTGTTTTGCTGGTGGTTACCATGCAAGTGGAGAGTCCTGGTTTTGCATCTGGCCTTTGGATTTTATCCAGATTATATCCACAGCTGCACATATATATATCCACATGCAAACTTCCCTATCTGTCTTCAAACAAAGACAAAACTCCACTATTATCTCCTTTAAAATAATTAAAAACATAGATTTCTGAGGGTCTGAACAAAAACAATTATGATCATTTCTCTTCAAACTAAACAAAAGGAAAAAGTCTAACCGACTAATTATCCACTTAACGTCTCTCATAGTTCCTAATTATGAAAGTCAGACATCAATCAAACTGTATTTGAAATTTTAGGCTTAACATTTTTGTCACTGCCTGCAGCCGACTAGCACATCAAACAGCGCAGCGTGAAAATGTTTGTAATTACACGGAAATGCTTTTTGACCCATATCTGCTGCATATGTCACATATATTTCACATATCCTGGCTGACGTAGACGCTCACACACACTGTCACTACTCTGCCCGTGACCTAAATAATGCTGACAACTGTATCATGGCTCCTACCTTTGCTGTTTCCGTCAGGACCTCTTAGGACCGTGCACTCCTCAATGACTCCGTAGGGTTCGAAGAGGCGGTAGACGTCCTCCTCGGTCTGTTGTTTGTTCAGCATCCCGACAAACAACTTCCTGTCTTCTGGAACAAACAATGAGACAAAAGGTTAAATTATAACTTTGACCTCAATTATGAAACCAATTTGAGGCTATACAGTGAGTGAAACCTCATCATTTTTTTTTTCATTTTGGAGCTGGGTCTAATTTAAGAAGTCTCAGTTTCTACCAGAACAAACACAGACATTTGTTCACAGCCTTGATACAGTTGAGTAACTGTCCAGTTTATTTAGCGCTGGTCTGGCTTGAGTCACATTGTATTCTCTTTTTTTTTTTCCGCGACTGATCATTTTAATCTCTCGTATAACTGGGTTCAGTCCCATATGTGCACATATACTGTGGCTGCTGGGGGTAAGTGGGTGGTCAGGGGCTGCAGGGAAGAGCAATGGGAAGACTAATGAAGAGGTTTCTGCACACACACACACACACACACACACACACAGAGGCACAGAGACCCGAGACAATGAGCAAGTCTTTGGTCCTTTAAAAGCACCAGGGGCTCCAGGCAGCTCCAACCTCCTACACACCACACTGTACTGGCTGGAAACTCACGCTCTCTCCCTCTCTCTCTCTATTTTACCCACTCTTTCTCTTGGTCTCTCTTTCCTTTTTTCTCTATTCATCTCCCTCTCCCCTCTCTCTTTTCTGCTTTTCTTTTTCTCTCGCTGATTCTACATTTTTCCCCCCTCGTTCTTTTTCAACTGCCTCCCTCCCTCTCTTTATCTCTCTCTTACTCTACTAATTGCTGCTGATCCAGTGTTTTTTGTGTAGCCAGAGAAATATTTCAGTGTGCTCTTCAGTGAACAATGGTGTGTCTCTCCTGCGAGCAACGAAGGCTGGGAGACATGCCATGAATAACGCTGACTTTTCAATAGATAGCCTGTATGCTATTGAGTCCTGTTAAATGCTGTGGGATCTGATCTTTACCTTGACCTGACACACTGTGTTTACTGATGTACTCTGGCCTTGTATGATTAATGCTACAGTGCTGCATGTCTCTGCTGGCAGCAGAAGCACTAAAACCTTCCCTTTATACAGATTGTTTCTCCAACTCTGACCTGTGAAGTCACAGCGGAGAGACTGAGCGAGAGACAGGACTAGCGGCTGCTGCTGGGAAGAGGTTGAGAGCGGCATAAATCGCTGCCAGAGGTATTGCACAGTGTCAGGGTGACCTGTGACGACTACTGAGTGTGTCGTGTTGTTGTCGTTTCCCCTGACCCAGACACAAGCCGATACCCACATTCCTACAGCGGGCACGGCAGCGAGTGTATGCGAACGCGGCGCCCAGCTAGGGTTTCAGCACTCAGCACCACCAATGATGCACCTTTAAAATAATCACCCGTGTCAGAGCGTTGTCTAGGGAGGGGCGTCCCTGGTGCTGGCTCCTTATTGCAAGTGGCAGGATCAGAGGCTATGTATCAAAATGGAAGTGATGCAATGTGACATCTGTCAGGGTGGATTGGAGAGCATTTATCTGCAAAAAAAGGAAAGCCCTGAACTGGAAAATGAAAGGCCAAGATGGTCCTTCCTTTTGCTGGAGGGAGAATATAAATTCTGAGGTTGGATGTGGGAGATGAGTCAAGGAAGGGGGGGAGGGGCCGGGCTGCACAAATTCCCCTGAATGCCTCCAGACCACATCTCATATACGCTCCTGTATACAGCTGGAGAGCCACACACGGCACACAGGACCACCAAGCAACCGCTGTCGCGCCCTTTGCGTTCCTCATGCACTTTGGCTGTAACTACCATCGTCAAGTAGATGATGAGAATCTGACAAGTTTTGAATTAATGCATGACCTTTATCAATTTCATATGAGCTTCACCCTGGCGATCACACTGCGAACAGCTCGGCACTATGTGGCTCGTCCTAAAATATGACGCCACATCCATCCTTCAGCTGAAAGATGGCAAACTGGCACGTCACCTCTCCAGCTGAATGGAATAATGTTTATAAGACTCCAAGTATAAAAGGATCACTGGCCACTATATATCACATTCCTGTGTAATACTGGGTCTCAGTGAGCTACACAAAAAAGCTTTACAAACTGGAGTCATGTTCAGTGGGCTGGATTTGCTAATCTGAACACACATGCAGGAGCAGACTACAGTGTAAGAAAGATGTGACTTTAAAAAATGTGCAGGGGACATTTAGTACGAGTTTCTCATCTGTGGCTGAGAGAGTGATGGAGTGCATGTTCTGCAACGTGAGTGCGCTTTGAAAAACAAGCTAACAACGCATGAAAACAGATCATCGAGGAGATCTGTTCCACCGTCTAGGGCTCTGCTGTGGCTGCTCTCAACTAAAACGCTACCTTGGGAGTTTAGGTGTTGTGTTCATAGCCAATTGAAACATTATCTCATTTATCTACAACACTGCAGCACAGGCTGTGTGCAAACAGACACACAGAGAGAGTGCAAAACACCTACAGCCATTTACACATGTCTGAAGGGGGAGAGAAAAAAGGAGCATGAGAGGGAGAAAGGGAGGGAGAGAACAAAATTACATTAACTAAGATGTCATCTCAGCCTGACATGGAGGATTACAGATGACAGATGCCCCACCATGACCACAGCTAACTACGCCATAATAACAATGAAATGACTTGTCTTCAGGGCAGCTGTTCTTTAGACTGGTGCTGTCTAATGTGTGTTTTTCTGAGGACTAACTGATTCATAAAAAAACGCATACAAATCATCACCACCTCAACTTTAATCAGCATGACTGTTCCAAACTGCTTTTGTCGCTGACTTCCAGCCACCGCTCACCACCTCAGCTTTCACTATTTTTGATTTACGTTATTGTGCTGCTAACAAGCCTCTACACAGGAGGCTTTTCAGCTGCATTTTTCAGTCGTCGGTCCCACGCGCGTCATGACAGAACATTCTGTACATGCCCCTGTTTCAATCAATCTAGCTGTCTGCACGGGCCGCATAATGGCTCACATTTTATTCCGGCGATATGCATTTAAACCTGACCCGAAGCGTATTTTCTTCTATTTTGCGAGCACAACTACAGTGGTTGTGCGTTGGGCTGTGAGTGCTGCTAAAACACAGATGACTTACACTCAATACTTTGCCTGAACGCACCCTGTGTAGACAAATACAAAAGACAGAAGCTGGTGTAACTGTGACGCTGCGATACGCCACCATTAATCCTGCTTCGTATGTTTGTTATTCTACTAAAATGGAAAGCTGGGTATATATGATATTTCTCTGAGGGGTTTCCTCATTGGCATGCGTATTTACACAGATTGTGAAATCCCAATCTTTATCGTGATGTGTCTTTTACTGGAGTTTTGGCACGTTTGTTCTGACGGCAAAGTCAGACTCCAGACTCCTCTGAGCTCCAATGAATTCGGTCTCTATCTCTATGGATTCATATCAATAAGGCAATACAGTACATGCGGTATAATACTTCTCTCCAAACTCAGTGATCTACAGCTATAATAATATATAATCCATTATATGCAGGTAAAACCAAACAACAGTATTTGCCTGAACTCCAGTAAAGCTTTTCCCACTGACCTGATATTCACTGCATAACATGATCAAACAAAATCAATCAAAATACCTTTATTTATCACGAGGAAACTTAATTTGCGTAAAAGCGTGCATACACAACACATAACCAGACAGACGACAAAGTGTAGAAGTAAACTGGTCAAGACAGCCGCCCACCCAGAGCCTGGTTCTGCTCGAGGTGTCTACCTTTCAAAGCACAAATATGATGCCAAATACTGACGCTTCAGGTTGGCATCAGACCCGAAGCTGTCAACCAAAAGCGTCATTATTTGATGACCTGGGGGATGAGACTCAACTCTCAGGTCTCTTTCTCCAGATAGTTGCATATCTTTGCGTAACCTTGGTGCTTAAAAATGTCCATAAATAAATAATAAATAGGGTCATGAGTAAGTCTGATGGAAGTAGGTACAAAGTTTGACAGGACCCGCTTGGTCTGGAATGGGAGTGACCTGTTTCTGCACCCTGAGCGCAAGATGGCTTACTCATAGGACAGGAAAACTATTTTGAGCTGGACTATTGAGCCAAAGTCAACTGTGTTTTAACATAATTAATACAAAGCGATGACAAGAATGTTTCTGACTGAATCGTGTTTTTAGCTCTACGAATTTAACTGCAACCCTGAAATATTCTGCCAGGCTGAGAGGTTAAAACATGATTAGCAGAAAATGCTGTTTTGGATTACCCTTTTCTCTCTTACGCAGCCTTCAAAAACAGCTGAATCATCTCTCTGTTACAGCTACTCACCTGTGGTAAATGGCGTCTACTGTATAGATGAATACAAAATAAGACAAGAAATTATGAGCTGTTTTTTCTTGCTTACATCACACAAACAAAGCCCAGTCAACACAAGTGCCATCTTAAATTAGAGCGAGTGACTCTCTCCTCCTCTACGGTGTTTACAGTGAAATGCCATCACCTAAACAATTCAGGGCTCTAATAACCACCGGCAAGTTAACTGTGAAAACTGTGCAGCACGCTGGCATTGAGATGCATTTACAGCTCACTGTGGCAGAGGACTGTACGCAAGTTCATTGTGATACACACCACTGGCATCCTGAAATTCACCCCCCATCATGTTTAATTTACTCTGAGTTACTAAACAGATGCTTGTTTGGAATAAATGCATTGGAAATTAAACTCCAGAATAATGAAATGGCAGTGTGCTGCCTGCTTATACATACTGAAGATTACTGCATCCATTTTGACCCTTTCTAATCAATATAAGCTTTTCAGTGTGAGTGTGTTGGCCTTGTGTGAAGTCTTTGAGTCACTGCGCAAAAAGCAAATTAAATCAGTAATATTTCACATCTCAATTCTTCATGCTGTAGTCCGACCATTACAGCATGTGCATGATAAAACAATACAGCTGTAATTCCCTTCCTATAAAATGCGCTCGCAAATAACTTCATTTGTTACATAATGTTAATTTCCACAGAAAGTTTGAAGGATCTCCTATCCCTACAGCATACCGTACATACTTTCTGCGGCACAGTGCAGCACAGGAGACTCTTTACTGTATGATTACACTGCAGACCGCTGAGGATTTTGACAGTGAAATGAGACGTATTGAATGGAAATGGGGCAGGGTAGGAGTTTTTGGAGCAACAAGAGAAAGAAAGAAAAGGAGGGAGCTACTGTAGGGGAAGCAGAGATTTTGAGAAAGAATGAGGGAGAGAGTGAATTTGGAGGAGAGTGAGAACGGAGTGCCCATACTGTAAGTTGATGTGCATACAGTCCTGCAGTCCTTGATAAGCCGGGATGGATGAAAGAGGTGCACCATAGGAGTTGGTAAATCATCATGAGGGGTGGCGAGGATGAGGAAAGGGGAAGGGCGGGAGGAGACGGGAAGGGGGGAGGAGTGGGAATGTGGGGTGATGCAGGGAAGGAAAGCATACCGACTGCCTTAGGTGCTCTCTGGTTTTCAAATTTCCCTTCTCTGTCTGTCTCTTTCTCAATCGTTGCAACGGCAAGGGAGAGGGGATGGAAGGAGGGAGAGAGTTATTGTGACAGAGGGAGAGAGCGTGCTATAGAGAAAAAGCACTTGTCAGAGGGATGGGGAGGTTGCTATGACAACTACTTATACAGCGGGCTGTCAGTCATGTTTCATTGGAGTTTGGAGAGGAGGAGAGGAATGAAGGGAGGAGAGGAGTTAGGGAAGGAGGGGTTGGAAAAGGGTCATTTCTCCTTCTGTCTGCTGAGCCGGAGTGTAAATTTGACTGTCAGGCTTGGAGATAAGGACAAATTATGAACAATATTAGCCAGCCGATAAAAGAGAACAATAATGAATGGATAAATATATTAAAACCAAATGAGATAGCATCCAGGCAGAAACAGGGGCCCTGAGAAGCCATCCAGGTTTTCTCATTTGGAGGGGAAGATAAGAGCCGGAGAGAGGCTGTGAGGAGGGGAAGGATCCACCATATTACAGCTAGCTAGCTGCTGTAGCGCACTTCCACGTCAAAAGAAAGAAAGAAGGAATCAAAATCACTTTGTAGCCGGAATACCAAACACTCTGGCTTCCTCTCTCTCCTTCACAAGCCCATTATGCTTCTCCAATGAGCAGGATGCCACACAATAACAGTGTCAGCATGTGTTCAAGCATAAGAAACACAGACAGAATGGAATGAAATTAATTAACCCTAAGAGATCACAGTGCTTAGCCAGTGGAATTTAATCCAATTTATTACATATAGGGATCTAACTAGAGTTGTGTTTGCATAAATGAGATGGTGAGAATGGATGTGTGTATGTATGCGTACACATTGTACAGGAGTGTGTATGGGTGTGTACAGTACATGATCAGCGGTAGGAATGGCTGAGGTGTGAGGTTTGGCACAGCCTTGGGGTGAGACAACCCCGCCAAATGAACTCCTGTATAATGAGTCTTTTATGTGCTACGTTATCACCAGCGAGGGGACACATTTTGTCATTACGCTGGAGACAGAACGCAGCTCGTAGGGTCCACCGGCACACCTTCAGTTGAGAAAGAATACTTTGTTTACCAATTCCTAAAGTAAATTAGCACTCCTGTGTGTATAGCGTTGTATTTGCAGCTGTCTTTTGAAGTTGGCATGCTAACCCACAGAGTTGACAGCACAAACTATAAGGCCTACCATGAACCGGCCCTAATGAGGTAGCTTATTAGTGCTGTTTCCCCTCACAACTTTGGAGATGTTGCTTGGAAACAGCATTGCATAGAAAACAGTACTGTTGTTCCCACCAAAAAAAAAAAAATGCCATCAAACCCAGCGCTCCCTGTTGTGTAATTTCAACAACAAAGCAATGCAATATTGACTTCTGTTGAAACATATATGACTGAATAAAGAATTACAGAGGCTGCGCCTACATGTCATCATATATGAATGGTAAAAATACTATATTTCATTGTGATGCTTGCCAAGTTGCCTGTAAAGTCCCCAGCCTTGTTCTGCATATATTCAGACTATAATTCACTTAGATATGTTCCCTTTATAGCAGCTTCAGGGACCTGCTTCTCTAACTCAAGCAGCACCTACACTGACACCAGCTTGATTTCATGTCATGGTTTCATTATTTTGGTGTCAAGGCTGCTCATTGGCAGCTTGGCTGCGACCCATAAAAGCCATCAGTAAAAATGCCACTGAGCACTGTGTGCAGGGCCTTGATAGCCGTGCTGCAAAAGCAGCGCATCTTTCACTAAGCACTCCTCTGGGATGGATTACGCCTCAGGGTTTCCACATACATGTAAGTACACATAAGCACACTGACACAAGGTTGCTCATATATGCATACATATTGTAAACATGTAGGCAGCTACACACAATGTAACCATAAAATTATATCAACACACACGCTCACAAGAGAAAAAGAACAGCCTGCAAATACAAGTAGCTTTATCAACAGGCACAATCGTATAGAGGACATGCTGCATACATACAAATATATGGTATCAAAAGGCCACTGAAACACTTTCTACAAACAAACAACGCTGTAGTGAGTGGGAGGTTGCGGTTGGCAACTGTTGCATCACAAGCCCTATAGCGTATTAGTCAGGCCAAAGAGCTCGAGATCAAACTATAATGTGTTAGAGAACATGCAGCCTCACGGGGAGTGAGCTTCTGCATTCAAACCGTTCACATTTCCTTCACGCACACAAACCGAGTCGATTCCATCTCGGGGAGGGGCGGGCGGGGGGTAGAGACCAACGATCATGAATTCTCTCTGTGCCGCTGGCAGAAAGGATGATGGCTATCACATATGACACCTAAAAAGACTCACCCACACATCTGCACATGCATGCACAGGACCTCCTGTACGTCACTCCAATATTCTCCAAAGAGCTCCACGGATTTTATGCATCAGTGAGATCTAATGGCTGCTCTGCTCTGCGCTGCTGGCTGGGGGGGATTTCAGCTGCATCTCGGCCCCTGCTGGAAGCCTTAAACGTACAATTACAGTCGTCTGACTTGGGGTCCACCCGTAAACTCAAATGCTAAAAAACCTCTGAGGTGTGTAGGTGTAACTATTGGCATGCACGTTTGTTCTGCACGGGTAAAGTCAGCTCATAGCCCAGCTGATGGCTTCCACCCCCCCAACCTCAGAACAGAACAGCTGAAAGGCTGAAGAATAGAAGGAGAAATTGCTTAAAAAATTGTTTATCTCCACCATATACGTCTCAGCAAATTTACACTCGATATGATAACAAATGTGAAATATTACTCACAGCCTTGTGTTGAATTCAGTGTATTACGGCCGTGGTCATAAATCCTGAAACTGCTGCGCAACGTGTATATACGTAGCTACTGTATATAAACATTTACAATATGGCAGTGCTATTTATATTGTCTCCCTTCATAATGCCATCTGAAGGGCGTTTTGGCATCCGTTATGATATGGATTTTCACCCCCCCCCCCCATTTTCCCTCTATCCCATTTATTGCCATTCTTCTTTCCCCGTCCAGATTGTGTTTCTATCCAGTAGAATGGGCCTTTTACCTTTGGCAGTATTTAACACAGCGCTAGCCTGTTTCTTAATTATTTTCTCATCGCTCCGCTGACACTGATTCATGAGGGTAATGTTGGACACACCCCCTTGGCCAGCCCCCTCAACCAACCCCCACCTCTTCCCTCTAAACGCACAGTTTCTCTCTCTTTCCTCAAAGCGCAGTAGCTCTTTCTCGTATCATCTCACTGACATATTTTTTTTTTCTCTTTGTCTGATTCTTGTCCCTCTCCTTCTGCCTCCCTATCTCCATCTCTCTTCTTTCTCACACATCACCTTGTGATTATATTGGATGGCTAATGAGTTACCTTCATGGTAACTCATTAGCCTTCATGGTTGCTCTCGAGTAATTACCTCTTTTTTCCTCATATGGAAGGACAAAATTGACTATAGCAAGAGACAACAAACTTCATTACACACTGAGCCAAACTGAGCCCCATGTGATATCCTGCCCTCCTGATCTGATTGTGTTAAATATAGAGTACAATACCAATATCCTCTCACCTCCTCACCTCTGCAATATTGCAAAATATAAAACTCATGCTGAAATAAAAACCTCTACCTGGGAAAAGACAGTGGGAAAGGTTGACTGACAGGCAAAGCAGCAATGGAAGAAAAAGAGTCAGATAATACTTGAAGGTTATGAAATAATGCTCAACTACCACAGAAACAGTAATATACATGTGGAAACAAACAAACAAAAAATAAAGAAAAATGCCACAGAAAACGGTGATGAGAAAATGTGAAAAGGCTGCATGAGCACGAGAGAGAGAGAGAGAAATGAAAGGGACGAGGCTTAGGAGATACAGAGCGAGGGGGCCATGCCCAACTCCAGCTCAAGAGAGAGTGAGGATGTACCAGAATATGGGCTATCTCTCTGAAGCTTTGTCTGCCAGAGCAACTGAGCTGGCAGATGACTTTGCTGCACATGGACAAAAGAGGCTTACAGGCCACCCTGCATGTCAGCTTTTCCCCGGCCCGAACACTGAGAGCTGTAGGATGAATATATGGTGCGCTAGAGCACTCACCTCGACCTACAGGGACCTTGAAGAAAGTGGATTCAGATTTGCTCTATACATGTGACATCAGCCAGCAGCTTCATTTTGCATATACTCCATTGCAGAGCGTCTCTTTACTCTGAAAAAACTGCAGTGTTAACAGTTATGAGATGGGGAATTGCTGTTGCAAATGCATAAATAAATACATAAGCCCTAAAGCATGTCACTGGTGTACTTTTATATTTTACCACTTCCGTATTATTAGTTGGAGCTGATTCTTGATAGGAGGCAAGATGCTAAACTTAGAGCTTTTCCGCTCTCGGTGCTGTCGTGTGCTCTTTGTATGCATGGCCTCTGTAGTGCTGATGTGACTGCAGGGGGAGAGCCTAACCCTGTCAGTCACACTGACAGCCAAGCTGTCTTATCTGCTCTCTATTGGCGATGGTGCGCTTTAATTAGGCTAGAGGGTCAATCAGCACTTTTTTTAGAAGATGTGATTCTACTGAAACATTTCATGATCCGGGACAGCCATAGTGTTTCAGGGGCCTGAGGCAGAAACACATACAGGACCTCCTCAGCCTCAATTCTCACCCTTTGATCCTGGCTCGTCTGAACGATCAGATCTACTTATATCACATATTTTTCACAGAGCCCTGCATTGCTGAAATAATGAACCCCTGGAAAGGTTTCCACAACATAGCTTCTACATCATGTATGAGAAAATAAATTATATACTGAAGACATCTTCCAATGTCACTAACTACTGTAGATGCAATGTATAATACATAGCTCACCTTATGGTTCCTGACATGGAAACCTGACTTGACCTGCTGTTTTTCAAAGCATTCCTTTTTTATTATTAATATGTGAAGAGGATGTAACAGATTTGTCTGCCCTGACCATTATCATAAGTGGAAATGCGCTGCCACCATAATAAGCACTTCCTTCACTGGATGAAGCACCATCACACATGCGAGCAGCAGGTTGTTGTTTTGCACCACTTTTGGAAGAATAATCCAGTGAGGAGGAAATTTAAATGTTACCTTTGTGAAATGAACAATTTACTTCTTGCTTTTTTACTTTTCCTTTTTTTATTTTCCCTGCCCTGCTTGGATAAATGCATTTCAATTTTGTTGTTTGAAGCTCTACCATCAACTACCAAATTGGCTTCCTTAAATTGTCCCTCGCAGGTGCAAGGCACGGCAGAATACACTGTTGTCATCGACCCTGCTAAAATAAGCACCCTGTGGCATATGTTTTGTGTGATTTTTGGGGGGCAATAACCAAAAATGTCAGTTTGCATCGTAAATCTAATTTCAATTTTTTCACAGGACCCTTTGGGGCTCCTTTGCTCGGTGAAAGTGTTCATAATCATTTTTGAAAAAAAGGGATTTCAAGCTAGACAGAGAAAACACAGGGTTTTAGATTAACTACTGTTTCTACAAAATCAGCACTTTTGCGTATTCCAGATTTCACTTTTAGTTTCAGAAAGTGGCTTAGCTGACTGGGAAATGCATACAGTAACTGTGCAGAACATAAATAATTCCTCCTACCGTCTCCACAATTGTTTGCTCAACATTACCAAATGTGGCACGAATCCATCCATCTGTCATTTGTTAACACAACAACTTACTACGCTAACTGATACAAACATGATATCAAGAGTCTCGTTGAAATTAGGGAAGCGCCTGAAATCACACTCAGCTAATATGATCCTTTCTGACTAACGCTTTGAAGCCTCGAGTTTGGCATTACGGCCGTCGCCATCTTGTTTTTGAGCCAGAAACGACCGAATTTGAACGAGAGGTTGGCGATTGGGAGATTATATGTGGATCTGACTGAGAACGGGAGGTAGCAACCGTGGTAGCAACTTCTCAATCACAAGGTAGCCACGCCCTTAAGAATACCCTGCTTTTTGTCTATTTTCCTCTAATTTACAGAATAAAATTATGATTGTATTGAGGAAGACTTGAAACTAGCAATCTAGACCATGAACGCATTAGGAAACTGTATACCGATGCAAGAACTCAAGTGAGAAGTGGGGTAATTTTCTTATAAGATTAACATACAGTCAGACTTCTTTTTGCAACCAGTGGAGTCACTTCCTGCTGGTAATTAGAAAGACTGCATGTCTAAGGTTTCACTTTTCAGACCCGGCAGCTCTGTCTAGTATTCACAGTCTATGGTTTAGACCTGCAAATGTTGAGATGCTGATGTGTGCCACCAACGGGCAAAAAGTGTCACTACTGCGGTAAACGTCTGGCCGCAAATAAAAAAGAAGTTTAGAAACATCAGCGCACTACATGTATGAGGAAAAGCAACTTTAAGGCTATAAAACGTGTGGTTGCTGATCCGCTGTATCGACTGTGCTATTATTATTATTATTAGGGATCATTTACTGCCTCGCTTCGTGTGCATAATATATTGTAACACAGGATGGAGAAGTTTTATAAAGAATGTGTCAATGCACAGACATGTTCATAATATAGAGGGACGTATACGAACGGATACAGACAAATGCATTTGTGTGTGCGTTGTGGCAAAAATTACCCCTATAATGTTCTCTATCTCTATCTCTCACACACATAAACACACACTCATTGGAGAGACGGCATGCTCTGTCTCTCTCTCTCCTCCGCCCCAATCTTCTTGACAGCTCATTTGTTTTCATTTCCAGGATATTTTGCTTGATATCTAATGAAATAAATATCTATATATTGAACAAATCATCAGGAGGGGAGGGAGGAATTCTTCAGCGGATGTCAGTTACATTTTCGCATTGCTGTTTTACTTCATGCATCACATTTATTGGATTTGTTTATTGTCATAGCAAATCATCTATTGTCCTGACATGCATAGAAATGTATTGTAAAGCACACACTGTCTGTTGATGAAACTCTTGAACCATGAGGCTCGATTTTGGATGCGGAACGTATAAATGCAATCTATATCTTGGAATATGATAGATATGAGGGAGTGGAGAAATTTGGACCTGTCAAGCTGATACCTAATAGCATTAGACTGCAAAAAGGAATGACTTATTTCTCTCAGCAACTTAGACCAAACTATCAGGCAGATGGCCTTTTCCTCTGGCTTTCTATCTCCACCTAGCTCGCGCTCTCTCTCTCACTGACAAACCTTACAGTAAGCATTTTAATTCCCCCTGACCTTTACAGATCTCACCCAGGCAGTTTTGCCCGTTGCTTAGGGCCAAAACAAAATGAAATTTGAATTTCAGCTCAGAATAATTTAAGATGATCCTTTCTTTGCAGGGAGTCTCAACTATTTTGTAGTTTGGGTGCTGCCAACTGGCTAAATGGACTTTCCGAAAAAGAGAGCTCTCTCTCCCCATCTCTCTATTTCTCTCCCGCCTATGGGGCTGTGGGATCGCATATAGTGTGATGTGAGTGTGTGCGGAGGGAGAAAAACTTCCTCAACATTCACATGTTTGCACGCATGAGCACATGGCACACAAGTACACACAAACAAGCTGGCACACAAACACGGACATGCTCCAACTTTAGTACACTGAGCACCAGAGGGCTTTGTGTGCAAGGCTGAGAAATGCCGTGTCAGCACGCGCCACATGGAAGTTTAGAGGGGAGGGAAAAGCTAAATAGTCTAAAAAAAATGAGCGTGTGATGAAAAATGCATGGAGGGGAGAGGGGGACAGTGGCTCCCTGTACACAATTGTCTACTAAGAACCTCCTGCAGATGCTCTGCTCCGCTTTTTTCCAGCTGCCTCTACTGACAGTGCTGCTTCCCCAACTGACCAAACACACCTCTAAACACGGGACAGAGAGAGAGTAAAAAGTGACATTCATACACTCAAACATGTAGAAACCACACTGCATTAACTGTATGGCCACTATCATAATAAAGCAATAAATAAAAAATATACACGATGAGCTCAGAACCTCACTGGTTTCTTACATTTCTGTTACTTCTGATGTATGTTCAGGTGTATATTTTTCCGATTAGTTTGGTTTTAATAAGTCAATGTTATAAAAAGGGGCTATAATGCCGTGATTGGAAGCTGAGCCCTGCTCGTGATTGAGTTGGGCAAGTGGGTCAGTCATGACTGGGCAGACTGTAGCTCTAAATGACATCACCAGCTAAAGGATCGCGATAAAAACACTTGTGTTTATCGTGGTGAATCTCTATTTTTGGGATAACTGTTAATCGGGATAATCGTGAATTAATATTTCACTAGATAATTTCTGAATTATTTTGAATTGTCATAGGGGGGCGTTGCATCCCTCCAGTCATTCCAAAATCCTAAGTCTGTCAACATGGCCGAAGTCTAAACTGTATCGCCCACAAAAAAGATTAAGTTGGATGTGGTGAAGTACAAAGGATTTCAAAGTAAAGAATGACTGAGCACGTTATCTGCATAACCTGCCAAGGAAGGTGTCTGCCCTGCAAACCAACACCTCCAATTTGCTGTCACATCTTCATCTACCAGCACACAGCTGTGTTCATTGAACAGTTTGAAAAACAGATTATTTTTCACGAATAAAAGGATGTTCGCTAAAAAAAAAAATGTGTGTCCCATCTGTGCTGCAATAGAAAATATTTGTTTCAAAAGAAAATGTAAGGTCAAGTGATTCCAGAATGTTTTAGTGACAAGAGTTTAAGCATATCTTGATTATTATCAGGATAAAATTGTGAATCGCAATTAGTTTGGCTTTAATTGTGACATGAAATTTTCATATCGTCCCGTGCCTAGTGGAGACAAGTTGTCCATCTTTATATAGAGTCTATGCTTTGCCCACAGAAAAGCATAAAACACTATATCAAGGTGACTTTTTAAATATGTGTGCTTGAAAAATTTTATGAAAATAATTAAATAGAAACTAATTATAAAGATTCTAGAAAGACATCTGCGCTCAGATGTCTTTCTCCAAACTGTACACCTATTGCCGCCACTACCCTCAGAGTGAAGCAACACAGATATATCATTTCAAAGCAACATGTAACATGTACTCAGAAAAGCGCAACATATTTTCAGTTTAGTTGATGGAGAAGCCTGTCGGCTGTCAATTCCCAGTCCAGTGCTGGTTATAATCAAAGAGGCGGTATTCTGCTCCATTCTCCCTGAAAACCTTCACAGGACTCGTTAATCACACAGTAGAGGTGATGTAACGATAGAGAAACACTGGCAATTAGACACCTGCAGAACAACTCAATTAAGTCTAAGAACCTTCTCGTCCACCACGATCGTTTTTACACATTTCACTCACATGACAACACTTTGTCTGTGCATCTTTTTTTGGTACTGCAGGGATTTTGGTTTCATTTCTTTTTCCCTTTTTTACAGTACACGCTGATGGCTGATGTCAGGTCGATCTGTCAAGAGTTTCTTCCATTGCGATGAAAACAGCATGTTGTCCTTTTCACTCTACAACTGTCTGACATTGTTAATCTGCAGGAGAGGACCGTGTTGACAGAACACATTATGGAGCTTTAGGGGGGAAAGGTTAGGCATCAACACAGAAGGAGAATTTAAATTGGTAAACCTCTTATGAGGCATGAACTTTTACGAGCAAATGCCCACTAGACTTAACCCTGCCCTTTGAAATTAATTCATTATGTGTATATATGCATGTTAGTAACTGCGGTCCATGCTTAAGGTAATGTCACTGCGTATGTGCGTGTGTATGTGGCTGCGAGTGGGTATGATGGGGTATGTTTGTCAGACTCCACACAGTCACGTCGAGCTAGAAAATTGTTTTAATCTTCTCAGAGCTCCATCAGCAGTTTATCAACCATGCCACCTTTTCCGAGGGGTGTGTGTGTGGGGGTGGGGTGTTGGGTGTGTAGTAAAATGACTGGCAGAAGTCAGAGAGGAGGGGTGTCTGCATTTCAAATATCAATTGGCGCTGTCAGCGTGGCCCAGCATGGTGAAGGATTATCTGAAATTAGTTTAGTTAATTCATCATTTTAAAGGGCAGTTGCTTTGCCGCTGATTAGTTATTGTACACACTTGTCAATTAAGGGTCCCTGGAGAGTCCATCCCACGAGGACTGAAGCCGACATCAAATGCGTACACGGAGGAGAAGAAAAGGGATAGGAGACAGACAAGACCGGTCTGCGGCAAAGTAAAGAAGGAAGAAGAAAACACAGAAGGAACGAGATGCAGGATAGACACAACCTGGCGTGTTTCGTATTGAAATCTGTGTTGAGCTATTTCAAATAAAATGTGTTTTTATCTTGCTGCAGTTAATTAAATATGGACTCAGAGTCAATCAGAAATGGAGGGATGAAATATTTTTCTGTTTGTGTGCAGAGGTGGCTGTTGTGCACCAGAGGTGGTTATAGATGTTGTGAATTAGAAAAATCAATGTGCAAGCCTTTGTACAAAGAGGCCAAGTGGAGGCCATCACATTGACCTCTCCACAGGTTTCTATTCCCACAGTTACTGTTGCTACGATACTGGATTCAGCGCACTGACTATATACGGCCGATAGAAACCCTAGACAAAACCCTGTCAGAGACGAACAGTGAATAGATATGTTCAGTACATCACTTGTTTGAAGACAAGCAGCAGCAGCAGCGGCTCATAGTTAGAAAGTTTTTTTGAAATATTTTGAATAAAACATAGGCCTAAATTGATTTATTTATGATTGGCAATAATTCACCAGAGAATATCACCACATTTTCTCCAGCAGTTGTTTTTTTTTTAACTTTACTAAGATGTAAATATCCCTAAAACAGCCCAAAAACCATAAAAAAGGATATATTTTTTTTTAGTTTATTCAGCACTGAACAAGCATTTCTCTGTTCCTCATAATTAATTCTTAAAGCGCTTTTCTGGTTAAACCAGTAACCCATGGGGAAGTGTGAGAGGCATTGTGCCAATTTTATTCAAGGATACACTGTAAACACACTCTTGGACAAAAAATAGGCTTTTTGCAAACCTGCATGTTTCCAAAAACACATTTTCGGAGAAAACAATTCATCTGGGAAGGACAAACATTACAAGTTAAAAATGTTTGAGGGAAGCAACGATAGAATCTGAAGAATGATTTTCATTATCTTAAAACAATTTTCATGTTCACGCTGCAAAAGCCGCTTTGTGCAGTTGTAGTCTTTGGTAAAAATAAGCGTGTTCTTAGCTTTTCGTGGCACATGCTTTTATCGTCCTTGTTTGACAATATACTAACATGCTACAGTTTATGATTTATCACCACAGATATTCAACAGAGGTTGTTAGTCCTGTTCCTGGGGACCCATAGTACTGGTTTAATCCTACCAGCTCGTACCGTATCCTACCTTGAAGTTAATTATGTCCACCTTTCATCCCAGATGGAAACCTGTCCCTGATTAGGTGTTTAGAATGAAAAAGCTACCAACTTAATCCTATTCGGGCTGTGACATTCCTACTCCTGATTCACTAATGCTTTGTCCCTTTTCGTTCCCCTGAAGAGTCTCTGCAGGAAAAAAAAGCTCAGCTTTAGCAGTTAAATATTCGATTTTGGCAGCACAAAAAATCCCTTTTTAGCTTTCTTAGATCTGATGAGTATTTATCTTGACATCAACAAACAACATATCTTATATTTCCTGCCTCCAAAAGCAGCTCACCCCGTCTGACTGTCTGCGTTAGCGGGTTTATTTCACAGCAGGCATTTTGGACTTGTCATTGTCGGGAAAGCAAAGGTGTCACTGATTATTTTTGCGATGGCTCCGTTTTATCCGAGTGACAGTGAGCAAGCATGTACAAGAGCAGGACCCTTAAATCAAAGTAGCTAAATTGATGCAGCCATCATTAATATTATTTACACACACACACACACACACACACACAAAACTAAAACTCTTATCGAGTGTAATAATCTTACATTTAGATTAAAAAACTACTTGTTCTTGTTGTCAGTATAAATAGATTATCAAGTCATTTCTAAGGAAGATCCTCTGGCTTAATTCCAGTAAATATCACTTGCCTTGTCTCGATAGAAAACCTTATCTAAGAAACCTTTTCTTTATTTTAGTTTATCTTCAACTCGACACAAGAGACGTGTCTGTAAACACTTATGCTTCTCGAGGCGGCTGTGGCTCAGGAGGTAGAGCGGGTCGTCTAGAAATCGGAGCGCTGGTTCGAATCCCCGGCTCCCCCAGCTGCATGTTAAAGTATCCTGAACTTACTGAACCCCAAATTGCTCCTGATGAGCAGTCGGCACCTTGAATGGCAACCTCTGCCATCAGTGTAGGAATGTGTGCGTGAATGGGTAAATGTGACAAGTGTTGTAAAGCGCTTTGAGCGGTCGGTAGACTGGAAAAGTGCTATAGAAATGCAACTCCATTTACTGTGACATGTTGAAGTATCTTCAGTGAAAATTGCTGTCCACAAACAAATGATGTTAGGTAATTTTACCTGTGTACCACAGTATGACTCAACTGTGGACGTCCAATGTTACTTGATGCAACTGAAAATAAAATATGTGCCACTACTGCTGGCCCAAAGACGCCACAGTTGACAGTGCACCTCAACACCTCCGATATCTCATACTGGACGTCTCAGATTGGGACTTCAGGCCTGAATGTCTTTATATTACAACCATAGATTATTATTATAATAGACAACTATACAACAAGTAATGAATGAGTTTTTAATTTATCATATCAGTCCCTTGAACACATTTATTACCTAATACAGAGGGAATTCTATACCCTAAAAAAATCCTTCCAAAACCTTCCAGGAAACCAAATATAAATGTGCAAAGTGATTAGATAACACGTTGTATATGAATACGCCTTAAGATTTTTGCCTTGCTCTTTGGTCTGCCTTAGGCACAAAAAGTTTGGAAGCCACTTCTCTACAGGAAGTGAAATTTGCTACTGACACTCTCACTTGTAATGGATGTTTTTGGCTTACTAACGTTTGAAAACATTTTGAATTTCAGAGAGGAAGAAATGTTGAGCGAGTTTTCCCACTCACTTCTATACACGCACTTTTCTTGAAGCCATGAAAGGGAAATGGATTGTACGGCAAGCTACATATGCTGCGTTCAGTCTGGTTAAAGAAAGGTAAGTGAGGGGAAATGTTGCTGCTGCCACAGAGATGCAAATTTTCAGTGCACGGATACACAAAGATGCGATGTGAAGCTTTATAGAGCAAAGTTAGAGGTCAAAGCTTTTGTGAAATTAAGAGGACATTGAATATATTCTAATGTCGACCCGGTCCGTCTCTTTCAACCCAGACGCCCACAAACTACCGCTGCTCACCTCATTATTACTCTAAAACTTCACCCCTTCCCCAAAGGTAAAATATCCCAGGAAGCAATCCAACAAAATCTGACCCCATGTTCTCTGTGTAAAAGCAGATCTAACCCCATGTGCACAGAGAGAGGGCAGACGGCAAAGAAAAGGAGAAAGGGCTTTCATAAATGCAAACCAATGTGGTCTAAAACCACAGGGGTGAATGTAACCTTTTGCATCGGAGGACAGTGTTATTAGAGAAGCCAAAGTCAGAGCAGTCATTTAACTGTCCTGACAGAAACCGCTCTTCCCATCAGTTTCAGAACTGACTTCTGAAAATACGGAAGGAGGCGAGAAAAAAACACAAATGCCAGAAAATGAAATAATAGTGTTTCTACAATTTCCAATTCAATTTCCTCTCGCTGACCTGCAGTAACAAGAGAAATCAATGCAGCCGGGAGTGAAACATTCTGAATTGAGGGATGGCAATAGCTTTCTTTTTCTCAAGCAAAACCAAAGACCGTCTTTGTTTTGGAAGATCACTTAGAGAAAAATAAATCACTCAGGGGTAAATACTGGCACTTTTGCTGTCTGCAGAAGTAGGCACCAAGCCAGACATATTGACTGTCCTCCAGGATTGTCTTATAGAAATGGCATTAGTATGTCACAGCTTTTAACCTCCAATTCTGCCCTGTGCATAGTGTGCAGTCTGATGTGGATTCAAAACAGTTTCTTTTGCTTAAAGGAATAAAAATAAGATAGATTTTCTCGACTAAATACATTTATTTGCTCTGGAAGAAGCAAAAATAAATACATTAATTAATTAACCTCAGTTGCTTCAGTGAAAGACTGCTCTAACAGAGAAAATATACACAAATGTCAATAAAGAAACCAGACTGTGATTTTTTTATATTTCCTGTCACATATTGTGTTTGTAGCACCCGGCAAAAGGAGCAAAGTGAGAGATCTCTGCCTTTCTTTCTGCCTAAGGCAAAACCCATCCATCACCTCTGTTGTCAACACAACAATCTGGCCTGTAGGACTGCGGTGTGCACACCCTTTTCAGGTCTAAATTAAATCCTTGATCAGAGGTGTTACCTTGGATTAATGCAGGTGCTTCCATTGAACGCAGAAAGCTCAGGGAAGAAAATCGGCCCAGAATTATAGCCACAACTTCCCTCCATAGACTTCAAAGATGTGGGGGTAATAGTGAAACGAGAGGCAGTGAATAAGTACTGTCTCCATGGCAGCTGCTGATGGTTGCCCTGCCCCCTGAGACCATTAGAGCTTCACATCTGGTGTCTTCAATAAGAGAGCCGACCTTCGGCAACACTGCTTCCTAACTTCTGGAGAATGAAAAAATAAAATGATGCTCCACGGTATGAAAAGAAATGTAAGATAGAGACCTAACACAAGTTTTTCATAGCGCTTAAGTTAATCAAGCGCTCCATGTAAAGTCAATAGATGAGACCGAAAGTGAGATTTTCTTTCACAAGATACCTTTTTATAATTAAGAGTAAGAGTATAAATCTTGTTATTTAAAGTTAAATATATTGATTCATTTTCTGTTTGTCCTTCAAAAAGAGACAGAATCATAAAAATGAGAGCCAATGATGAGTACCAACCGTTCCTAACAACTATTTCCATGTAGCTGAAGAATGATCAGGTTGAATAGTTTGACAGCTTTACAAAACTGAGCCCTCATTATTTGTTCACGTCCATATTATCCATTGTACAGCAAATAACATCATTTTACATTATGTAACAATAGAGGATAATATTTGTGTCATGCTTTAATCACATTTTGCTGAGTAAATCTTCTAGGGAGCTTTTAAATGTTTAAAAATTGTACAATATAACATTTAATTACATATTACATTATTTTTATAAAAAAAAAATGCCAATTGCATATTGGGAAATGTAGGATCCAGCATTTTTGAGTATGGCTGCATCTAGCAGTTATTTTCATTATCTAAACTTCAGATTATTTTCATAATTAACAGTTTAATTTTATGTCTAAAATACATATCAAATATATAAATATCAAAAATTGCTATCATAAATAACAAAGAGGAGCAGCATATCCTTAAATTTAAGATGCTAAAACAAGCACATGTTTTGACATTTGCTTGAAAAAAGACTGAAATAATTCATCAATTCTTAAAATAGTCAACTAATCAATTATCGACTAATCGTTGCAGCTGTGTTGGGGACTTGATCACTACTACAGACCAACAGTAGAGATTTCTTGCCATGTACAATACTGAGAATTTCAGGACTAATTTAACATGATGGAACCACAACTTAAATTTGAAAGAAGATACAAGTGTTCAATCAATACATCAAGTGGTTGAACATCAAAGTACTACATACACAGCTTTGCAGACACCACACCACTGAGCATCGCACATTTCAGTGGCTGACTGTGCAGCAACACACTGAACCGCACTGTATTTAGCCATATTCTGCCATGAAAGCGAGAACGTGGAATCAGCTGAGCGTAATGGAAATGGTTTCTGACGTTTTTCTGGAATACACCGCGCCTGACACAAATCTAAGTTGACCACAGCCACAATAAAAGCCACAGCCCACTGTGAATAAGGAATAGTTTGTCCAAAAACCCTGGAGCGACAAAGCAAGCAAAATATCGTTTCAAAATCACTTGCAGGGTTCCATCTTAAGATGAGCAAAAAAAGGTCCCAGTACCATTAGGCTATGTATGAACTCTGACCTGACCGCGTAAATCTATCAAGGTCCACACCACCTTTGTTATTTTGCCAGAGGGCTCTTCCATTCTTGTCAAGATATGAAATATGGTTACTCTCAAACTTATCTTCAAACACGCCTTTCAACCAACACTTGTCTTGACAACAGGGAGAGGGACCTTTGCTTTCCAAAGTGTGTCTGAGAGAAAATGGAGGAAGGTGACTCACTGGCCGCAAAACGAAAAAAAAAAAAAAGACCAAATAACTGTCGAAGCGTGAAAGTCTGAAAATTTTCTTTTCCCTTTCCTCTTGTGGAAAAGAAGAAAGCTTTCAAGGTCCAGAGATTGTGAAATGTTATTTTTCATCTCCCTTCTTTGAGGCACAAGGAAACCTGAAAAGCCGTGGTTACAGCAGTTTAGTAACCATCCCATTTCAAAATTGAGGTCTTTCAGATGTTGTGCGCCATTCAGACCTCCTGAGTTTTTTCTGCAGTCTGCTGTGTGCATTTCACAATGTCTGCGGCCTGGGATGAAATTGTGGAAAGCTTTTTTTAAAGTACGCCGTCACGTTTTCCCATCTTTACCAGCCATAGCTCACCCCGGCACCATGCAGAGTGGCTATCTAGAGCTGCATGACGTCCGATCCCACCATCCCTTCTTACTCCCTCTCTCCTTTAATCACATTTTTAGAACTTGTGCTGTGCATTGACGTTCAATATATTATTCCTCCATGCATGACAATTTTATCTCTCGCATGTATTTTTATATCTTTCCTCCACTCTGTACTTGAATATGTTACATCGCTTTGGTCGGTAATTTCCAATCTCTGAGACATGCAATCACAGTTTGGGCTGCTAGATTCCTTATCTGCTGTGACAAATAACTTTTGAGCAGCAACAACAGCAGCAGATTGCCATGCAGAACGGAGCCTTTAATGCAGCAGCAATACAAAATGAAATAGCTGTGAAGAGGCAGATGTTATAAACCACTCACTTAATTTGCTTCAGAACAGTTTTCTTCCATCATATTAGAGCTGTTAAACAGGGCAGAGTGTTGCACGGAGATGTCCCCCCGCTATAAAAACTCATCTTCTCATCAGAAGAGCATCCCAAGACTGTTGTCTTCACTCATCAGTGGGTGAACAATAAAGCTCTGGTGCTCCACATATCCTTGATAGCCATCTTAAAAAAACACAGCTGGGATTACTCCTGTCAGCACGCGTGTGAAGTGTACATTATGATAATGCAACCATCAGAAAAAATATTATATTTCTTGATTTTTACTTAACCCTCTTCCCAACCTCAACCATCTTCAGCTCCAAGAGACAATTTAGACTCGTCCTTGGCTCAAAGGCAGCACTACTTGAAATGCCTTTAGATTTGGTGCACACACACACATCAAAGAGACCAGGAGCTTATTTTCAAGTATTTTGCACCCTGAGGCTAGGAGCTACTTCTGAGGCCGCTGTGTTCCCTGTAAATAGCTTGGTTTTCTGTTCCACAGATCCCAGCAAAGCACCATCTACCAGAGAGCTCTGGGCATGGGCCTCCGTGCTCTCCCATCACCAGAGGTAACAGGAAAAAATCACTGTGCATAATAGTTCTGCCGATTGCTTTCCTAAGGTGTTGATCAGTAATGCTCACAACAACTAAAACTCAATCCAAGTCTGCCAGGGCAAAGGCATCCAGAGTATGTTCTGCTTCTCGTCTTTGAAAGATCAAACTTCTCGTCTTGCGTTTGATGGTGCTACCCTGTGATGTGCTAGAAGTTTCTGAGCATTCGGAGTCTCTTTTATCACACGTTCACCTCATGAGGACATAAACAATGCACATACTGTGCGTATAAGAGACAATCCACAACAAGGATTTTTACCATCTGATGTTGCTGTACTACTATCACTAACCCCAAAAACCCATGTAAAGGTCACATATTTTTATCATTTTCAAGTTAATACTTTTATATTCAGGGTCTACTGGAAATGTCAACATGCTTTAATGTTCGAAAAACACATTGTTCTTCTCATATTGTCCATTTCTGCAGCAAGTCTATTCAACCTCCTTCAGAACGTTTTAGCTCTTGTCTCTTTAAAGCCCCCCTTCCTGAAAAGCCCAGTCTGCTCTGATTGGTCAGCTCACAGAGGCCTGAGCAGTCAAGTTACTCAATGTCTCTCTCTCTGGTGATAATGTATTCTTTATTCTATAGTCTTTTTTAGATCCCCATAAGCTTACTTTTCACACAAGGTGAGCTAAATGTCAATCAATCAAATAACCCTATAAATAAAACAACAAACAAAATTGTATGACTATGAACACACAATAACCCATAATGGAAACAAAAACAAAAGAATAAAGGAAATCAAAAAAGAATAAAAACAAACAAAAATGTACCAAAGCCAGCTATAACACAACAACCTCTATGAGGGTATATTTGTTTCATAGACTTTTTAAAGCAAACTCTATTTTTGATCTCTTTGATGTTGTTAGGAAGCTTGTTCCTGGCAGAACAATGTAGAGAGAACCCTGGCAGAAATTGTGAGATTCGGCTCAGCGACTGACTCTACACTTGAGTATTATCACTGAAAAAGAGAAAAAGAAAGAAAAGGATAGACCATGAATTGGATGTCAGAAAGTCTCCCTTCTCTGTCTCTTTCAAACAGCATCAATCAACATTAAAGATAATGGTACCTTCACTTGGTAGTGGAAATGTGCCTTTAAAGAGAGTTGTTTCAGCCTGCTGTGTCTATTGCTTTGTCTAAGATCATCCTTTCTACAGTGATGCCTTTCTTCTCTGTAATGACTGCTGCCAGCCAGTGATTCTGATGCCTCGGAGTGTATAGCATCATTCATAAGAAGACTGCTTGCTGTGATTAGCCCAATGCCTCAAACCATATGAAAATTCATTTTAAATGTCCTTTAAAAACCCATAAAACATCCACATTGACTCAGGGCAGCCAAGCTGTTGGGTGCTGCTAATCAGTTCCCCCTATGGTCCATTTAGCCTCTGTGTCATTAAAGATAATACAAATAAAATAAGTGTTAACATGAAGGCATTTTCAATCCTTCCCCTGAAAAATAAAACCAGCATCCCCTCACCAACTGTCAATAATTTGCACGAGAAGATTTTTTTTTTTTAGTTTCCCACGCTTGCAGTGCATTTGTGCTGAACAAATTCCAGTTAATTACAAGGCAAATGGTACAAAATGTGCTCTGTGACCATCACAATCCTGTTTGCTATGCTCAGCAAGGATGCATCACTCATCACACCCACACAAACACTAGCACGCACAGATAAATGAAAACACACAGATACGAAGACTCCAGTTAACGCACATACATATTTCCATACACCACACACACACATGCACGCTGAGCTGTATCGCTGCTGATTAGACGAATGCATTGTTTTAATCCCTCGGCTTTACACAGATGCAACATTTCAACACTTTGCTCTACCCTCTTTTGACTTTGACCAATATTGTGAGACAGTAGTATCCCCGCAATGGAACTTTAATGAAAGGTTTTGCAACAAGCATTGACGCTTGGTTGATCTAATGAGATCCCTAACTGTTTCTGCCATCTGCCAGACCCTAGTCATGACATTAACTATGCAGCCATGCTAAGCTTCAAACCTCTTTCAGCTGAAGCAACACTGATCCGCTCTGTGTCAAGTGCTAATGCACGACCACATGCACGCCTCACGGAAAGCCACAAAAACCACATAAGCGCTCAATATAATGCGACTATGTAGCACACTGTGGAACACGGTTCAAATGTTATTATATTGCATGCACGCTGGAAAAAAGGCCCCCATGGCCTCCGTCTAATGTTAACGTTTTTCTTTGATTTTTCTGAGCTTTTGTAGCAGTATTGACGTGCCCGGTATACAAGGCCTTGCTTTGAGTCAAACTCATCTGCAGTTTACGAGGGTGCCATTGTTCGCCTGGCCGAGGAGAGGTCACTGCAAGGGGGGAGAATAAATGTGGAGTGATTGACTAGTCTCTGTTGGAGAAATGAGTTCTCCATTCATTCCCAGGCTTCCAGAGGTGAAACGTCCTTCAGGAAAGTAAACACAATCTGACAAGGCCCTACAACAGACGCAAAGGCACAGCATGGCACAGTCGGTAAGGAAGGCACTTTGCTCTGCACTCCTCTCACACATCCCTCATTCCCTCCCGGCCTCCAGTCTGTACCATGACAGACAACACATCAGGTGCCATTGCTGAATCTGAATACTTTAATCTGATTATTTCGTTTTTCTTTTTTTTTTCACTGCTATGTGGATGTGTTGATGGGTCACATTCCCACTCTGGGATACATGAACCCAAAGGGGATGAGTTGATCTTATAAGGATATTTGTACAATTTTCTCTGTAGGCTTCCATCCCAAGCTCTACCAGATCAGGTCTGTCCTGGAAAGCAAATTGAACACAGGAGCGTCCATCAGAGACCAGATTAGACTGTTATCCTGACATGCTTAAATTGCAGTAATCTCAAATGCAGATCACATCTGCAGCTAATTGATGGATTTGCCAAAGGATCTGAGAGTGGTAGGGCTCCACTGTGAGCTCCTGTTTATTTTCAGAAGGCAGATGTTTAACCCTTCTCTGACTGCTGCCAGCAAGGACCCGAGGCCGGTGAACGTCGGAGCTCGCAGTACACTGTCATCAACTGTGACACAACTGTCCAAAGGCTTTGCCTAAAATTCATCCACAAACTCTGCCTAATTAGAGAGAAAGATGTGCCCGGGTTTCTGTTATACATTGGTTTTGCATGAATAATTCAGAGCACATAAGGCTTACTGTTGTTCTTCAGGCCCTCTCTTGCCATTCATGGTAGAGGCTTCCCAGTGTGTATACGAGTGCCTGCCATCCACTCATGCAAATATGCTTACAGAGAAAAGTGTGGTTAGCAGCTCATCACAGCATTGTCACATACAATTCTGTTGGCTGCAGCCATGAAAGTTCACATCATGGCTATCAACCCACAGAGGCCGAGTACGTCGGCAGTCAAAACAGTTCTCTCGTGCTCTTTATTCGCAGAGGAGCACAACAAGGCTTTCAGCAAGCCAACCTTAAACTGCACATGCCAAATTATGTTTTCTAGTGTGTGTGTGTGTATCAGTGAATGAGAGACAGTGAGGAAGTAAAGAAATGCTAAACACGTTTGCACATGTGTAGGCATTTTTGCACGTGATCGCACAAAAAAAGGCACGAGCACTGTACGTGTCTGGGGATGTGCTGTGTGTTGTGGTTGTGGCGAGCAATGATCTATTTTTTCCCATTACCCTACTGCATACGTGTGGTTCATTTACATTCATGGTTATCCAGATAATGAAGCTTTCAATCCGGGGGATCCTGTGGTGAGAACAATGAACCCAATTACCTCCTGCCGCCTGTGAGATGGGATGGCAGACTCCGAGACAGATGGGAGAGGCTGCACTCGGCCGGCAATCCAATCACATTCATCTCGCTCGCTTCCCGTTTCCCCTGTTCATGTGTTCTGCAGCAACTTATCAACAGGCAGGGGCCAAAGAACCTGGGATCATTACATCACACACACCAATAATTCTGCAAACACACACATGCACAAACACATTCCCTGAGGTCCACTCGACCCCTGCAATCTCCCCCCTCCGTTCCCCACAGCTAACATGCACCTCAGGTTCCTCTCTTCCTTCAAACACAAGGTTGGTCTTAAGAGCTCCCATACTTCACCCGCTGGAGGAGCAGAAGGAGGTAAGAAAAGGGTTTTGTGGGGAGGCAGTATCTACCTCAATCTTGATCTCCTTATCAGCGATCGGGGGTCTGACTGAGAACATTCCTGATGATTTATTCAAGACACTCAAGTTTCCTTTTTCTAGCTTAATATTTCAGTTGTACGCTCCGACTGAAATCACTCAAGATGTGCTCAGCCAAAGTCAGCGGCTACCTTATCAGCCCTCGTGTGCATGTGCAACATGATGGAAGGAAATGGTAATAGTGTTGATCAAGTTAAACAAGAGCATCTTTTTTGATCACGTCTCTGATGCAATGCTATGAAATGAAATCAGTTAAGATGGCTGTTGTGTGAGCGCTACTATAACCAGCACTTGTGTCATCTTGCACCACGGGGATTTGCTAGATGTTGATGTCCAATGCAAACAGATCAATCTTATAATACAAAAAACTAAACAAACAACAAAACTATAAAAACTGTAGGTACAAACTTTGGGGTACTCTTATTAAATAGTTTATTAGATAGAGAATTATTTTTTTTTATTAGAAAACGGTGTTATATAAATGTCAAATATAGAGTAGAATCATTTTATTCCCCCTTTTTATGGTGTGTTGAAGACAGAGAAGTGACACACTGTTTTTAAATGTCCTCAAAAGCATGTCATAAATGCTAGGACTGGGCAACAAAATCAAATATTACAATATTTTAGAACAATACCTCAATTTTCATACTTTTACAAAATATATATAGAGAATTTTGATAAATAATCATCAGTTATATGGATAAAGGCAAGCATTAGAACAGTCTAGTAAGATCAGAAAAATAGATCGCTTCACTGTAATGCAGCCTTTTGCATCACAATGATGATGTATTGATATATTGCCCATCCCTCATCCAAACTCTCAGGAAGACAGAAGAAAGACAACATGTACAAAAAAAATAAATTAAATAATAAATAAAAAAAACACTGATCCAAAAAGTAAATAAGAATAAATAAATCAAGGAGAGACGTACATTTAGATGGATATTCAAGGTGCTCACTTCAAAAATGTGACGCATTGAGAAGAATCAGATGTGGTCCAGAGAGGTAAGAGTTTTTACATATGAGATAATAGGCTTCCATCTTTTATAGAAATTGGCAGATGAACCTCTGAAGGAATATTTTACCTTCTCTAATGTCAGAGAAGACATTAAATCAAGATGTGTTAGGGTTTTCAGAGTAAGGCTTTTCCACTTTAACAGAATACTTTCACAGGTAATGGGTGAGGCAAAAGCAAAAACATAACTTAAGTATTTCACAGAGTAAACAGTCACATCAGTTCTCCTGTTCAGCACCAGAGCTGCTTTCTCTACATCTCTGAGAAGTTTTATAGGTAAGAAAAAGTATAATGCAGTTCCTATAAGAGAGGACTTGACATTCAACGGTAGCCAATGATACAGACTGAGCCTGGACCGAGACGGTGCTTGAGGGAATGTATTCCACTACTAGATAATTAGCTGGTGATTGCGTGAGAGCTGATACCAATTCTGCATAATGCTCCAATATTTTCTGCATGTTTCATGCAAAATATACCCTTATCTCATATTCTTCCCCCCTTATGGCCCCTAATTTTGACACTGTGATCAATAGTAATTGACTAAGTGATCGATGTGTCTCTTGAAGTTTTCTATCAGTACGTACTGCCATCAGTTGCGTCCACACTATTGTGGGGTAGTGTATGGTTTGTTGGCGGGGGCCTGCATGCTAATGCTTATAGCAGCTCCCCTGAGTGGCATATGGGTGTTTTTATGTTAATGAATGTCAGGAGAAGAGATCTCGTTGGTCATCCCTGGGCAGACACAGGTGTGTAGGTACACATACTCACACACCTGCCCACCCATGCGTGTATGCTCCCTCTCATACACACATGCACGCACACATACACACATACAGACTGAGACTGCACACCCACTGAACCCTTGGATGCATTATTGATAAGCTACTAATTACGCTTGTTGCAATTTCAGCTGACCTTTCCCGGGAACATCCCGGATCATTATAAGCTGCATTCTCTCTTGAAATTGCAAAGGTAATCTAAAGTCCACCTCCCTCGCTCCCCTTCCACCCACAACACCACTACCCCCCTCGCTTCCCTCAATCCACTGCTGGATGAAGATGTGTTCTTTCATCCCGAAATAGTGGGAGAAATTGTTGAGAAACAGATACTGAGAGTTAGAGAGGAGGAGAAAATGCACAGAAACAAGGAAGATAGCAAAATATTGGAAACACTACAGCACAGCACAGCACGCAGCTGAGTAATTCTTAAATTGAATGTCAGGTTTGTACTTGAACTGTTTTTTTCCATAGCTTCTGCATGACATGAAATCATCTGAGCAATGGCTCTGAAATTAATTCTCAGAGCACCTCTTGAAGTTTATGGTTAACAGTGTAATGCTCAGTATCATCTTATTCTGTTAAAGGTTAAAAACGACACCATCTTGGGTTATTATACCTGTTTGCATGCCATTATGACACTTTAGTCTGAAGCATTCTCATCATAGTTTACCATTATGTCAATTACGTTAGTGTAATGGCTCTGTTAAAAGCAGCTTTCCTGCCCAGAATGCCATTTAATATCGGAAAGGCCAAAAACTATAATGTGAGTGGTTGTGCAGTCGGTGCTCAGGATGATCGATTGAAGATCATGAGGATGCAAATAACCTAATCCTCCGGCTTTAGCACATACTATAAAGACACAAATAAAAGATGTATCGTAATTTCAAGGGGGATGCAGAATTGTTGGATGTCCAAATGTTTTAGATGCCCAGACATAGCTTGAATGGATTTTATTATTCGTTAATACACATGCTGAATGGACTGGATATTCTAATGCACCTTCAACTGATGGTCGTGGCCTTTAACAATCAGCCTATTGATCTGGCCGGGTCATTTGCATGACTTTACTTTGATTTATAAAATGTGGAACAATTAGTGTATGTAGTGGCATAAGTAACACTTAAAGTTCCCATGAAGTCAACAAGTGCTGTTAAAGTGTTTTTTTTCACATATGGTGTGCTCCATATGCCCAACAGTGGAAAATAACAGTTTTGTAAGTATTTTTAATGCTATTTTAGAGTTTGTAACTTCCTGGAAAACCATTAAAATTGTTTTAAATGGTGATTTATGGAGTTTCCTGGTAGACAGATACGAGTAGCTTTGATCCATCCTGGTCCAACCGTGTTCACTGGGAGTTGCCAATCTGGGGAGGGTCAGTATCTGCGACCTGTGGTTAGGGGGTTGGGTGGGGCATAATGTACATTCCGCGCTATTGGCTCCTGCCCTTTTTTACAGGAAACTAACTACGCTGAAGCAAATAGCACTCTATTAACTATTTCTTTGGAACTTTAGGAAAACATTTGCCAATTTCTTTAAAAGCGGAAACAAGAACAGTCACAGTCTGATAAAACAAAAGAAACAAATGGCTCCGGCACAACATGCTAAGTTCAACGACCAGGAACAGGTTTTCTGCTGTTGCTCTTGAATGATTCAGTTCAAATAGAGGTACAGGTGTGTATAGCCTTGATAAATCAAACCAGTACATATGATAATCCTCTATCTGAAAGATACATAAATGCAGGTACCTACGGACTGTAACATCTACAGTAAGCTTAGCAATTATATTAGACTGAAAATACCACATATCGGTAAAATGTCTGGGGTGCTGAGAATGAAAGTCAAAAACAACATTCTTAGTAGATCGTTCTGTAATCTGGGAGCTGATTCATTGGTCTCTTTGCAAGTTGCCTGAAATTGATCCGAATGTGGAAACAATACAGACAATAGGTAAACCTGAAACATGTTGCCCCAATTCCACATGTGCACAGTTTAGACACTTGTACGATATTGTTCGTCAAATGCGAAAATGTCAAGTTCAAGTTCTGTGCACACTGAATGAGCCATCTCTCCTTCATCTGAAACCCACGTTTTTATATTCTGGCTGTGGGAGACAGCTGTTCTTATACCACCAATCTTGAGTTATCTGTCCAAGATCACACATATAATATAATTGAAATATCTTACAAGGTTAGATATTTCTTTGAGGAAAAAATAAGCACCTGTTTTTCTCACCAGTCAGTCTTACAAGTGTGTGGTAATGAAGTTAGGGCAAAGAGCTTCAGTGCTGGTGGAGAAGGTGTTTGTTAAAGCTTTGCATATCATTCAAAATACAGAACTGCTGTGTGAAGGTCACGGTGACAAATCTCTGTTTCATTTCATTTCATTCTCTTTTCCTTTTACTAGTTTACCAGCTTTTATCCTTCCACCTCCATGACTTTCCTCTTCTCTGACACATACATATACATACACAGTCTCTCTCTCTCTCTCTCACACACACACACACACCACAAAACATTTCCACAGATTCTGCAATTCTCCCTCTAAGAAGGGAGTCTATATGCCTAAAGAGTTATTCAGCTCTTCCAGTGCAATCAGATTTTGTTGGTGATGGGAGCTGACTCGGAACCAAAATAAATAGATAGAACGGGGAAAAGGGCTGGGAACAGCAGTTTGCTGGCAGCGCTGTGAACCAGGTGAGCCAGTGCAGGCAGGGACGACACCCAGCCAAAGGATTAATGGTCTCAGGGGAAGCCAAGGTAAGCCTGCTGCTCCTGCTTGACATCTTTGTACTTGTAAGAGCACAGAAATTAGCCAGGCAATGCGGTGAGTAATGGCCAGGGTGCCTCCATCAGTCCCATTTAACAATACATGCAAAGCCAACAGGGGAAAATACAAGGAGAGAAAACAGTAAATGTTCTCTCCTGGGTGTCTGCGCAGAGTTGCATGAGGCAGTTTATCACATAAGGCCAAGTGTTGTGGATGACACAGAAACATAACACTTATGACCTGTCTGTTAAATGGCGGACACCAAACATCAGCGTTATAGATCAGTTTTGTTCTATGATGACTTTAAAGGTATCAAACTTTAATTCTGGCAGCATTTGTTGACAAAAACTGCAAAAAAAAAATCAACAAAAGATGAAACAATTTCATACTGAACCTTATGCAGCTTCATTATTATTTAGTAATTCAGATATGGAAGGTTTTTTTGACATCACCCTGGTGTTTGAATGCAGGGACACCATCATGGAACAATGTCTGAGCAACAGGGTGCTTCTGCCCCACAAAGGCTGATGTACGATCAGTCATAAAGAGAACGAACGTCCACACAAAGCTCTCAGACCACTCCTGCAGCACAATCCACTTCTCCTCTGTCAATCTGTTTGCTGCAGTCATCCTCGATCTGTCAGCATTGTATCTGACGTGACGTCAAGCTGACCTCAGCCACTGCTGCTTGTAAAGGAGCATAAAGTTACCTTGGGGCCTTCATGACATGACACTGAAAGAACAGATCACTATAATGACATTGTATAACTATGCTTTCAGCTTATCTTCCCTTTCTAATTTTTTTTTAAGAGCAAAGACATTACTCATTGGCGTGTAGCAGCCATTTTAAGTGTGATTTGTTTTGTTTTTTAACAAACTGCCCTCGATACTCACTTTACCCCTTGTGTATCCTTGCAACAGCTGAGTATTCCCTATCCACCCTCCATTCCACCTGATCCATAAACAATGACGAGGAAGTATGTATTATGTTTGTATTTCCCAGACAGAGCTATAATAAAAACCAGAGACAACATATCATGATGAGTGCCGACTGCGGTCCAGACCTACGTGGTGCCTGGGCTCCTCCAGATGTTCACATACTGTATTATACAGACACAGGCCCACCCTTTCCATTCTACTCAGACTTATGTCTCAGCACACACCAAATGTCAGTGACTCTTGAGTCAGATGGCATCACAACTCGGTTAGAATTGTGCACATGCTCAAACACACAATATGCACAAACAGGATCAGAGAAACTACAAGGATAAAGCACACTTACCGTATGCACACATGCATAGTACTTCTTTCTCACTTAGAATAAGACAATTTTCACAAGCCTCTGTCAGTTTTTCTTGCAACCAAGACTGAATCCATATTTCAAATGTTTCTCTCACAAACAATCTGTCCAGCAAAATATTGTAGCTGCAAATATACTGTACTGGACATGAAACATTTGTATGATTTTGACTTTGGCTGCATCAAGGTCATACTTGATGTCAAAACACACTGTATCACATTCATATGTAAAAAAAAAAGAAAAAAAAAATGGTGTGGACACGGTTTGATGGCAGAACTTGGCAAATGCTTCATAAACCTGCTTCCCAAGGGCAGCCCTCTGCAGCTGGACTGAGATATAACAACTGGTGTTGTGTGTAAATATGTCACCATTTCCTATTCCACGTCATGGCGGTTGTTAACAATTGCACTTTGATAATTGTTGTTCAATATTCTCTTAAAGGCCGTCTTATGACTGAGTTACTTGTACAGACAATGGGCCATGTTTGTTATATCAAAACTTTGGTAAATAAGCTACAACATATGTTTGGACAATTTGTTTTCATAGATTTGCTCCAAACAATACATTAAATTAGATTATCCTTTGTTTGATTGATTTTCCATTATTAATTAGGTTAAAGCTTTGCATCCTCTCTTCCATGACGTCCTGAAAACATACAGAGGCCAGTGTGTGCCCTACCATTGCCTTCACACCCCACCTCCCCTGAAAGTAACAAAATATTATATTTATGTGATGTTATAAAGTCTTCATACTTTGAGACCTTCATTTTCAGAGGCTTTTATTTTGACATTTTGTTGTGAAATTACGAGTTATTTTCCACTTTCTTTACTCTCTGCTCATCATCTGCTGGGTGTTTCTGCCATTGTATACATTGTACAGCTGTAATGTCAATAGCGACTCGTTTTGGTAACTATCCTGATCGAAAATTTGCCTCACTGCGTGTAGCAATCCATTCAGTGAAAACTACATATTTCTCCAAAAGAAAAGCCCAGATTGTCTTCCCTCAGGTTGAGAATACAGAATCCTCCTTGGCAGCGTTGGGGGAATGGATGGACAGAGGAATGAAGGGATGAGGGGCCATAGAGGTCTCCCAGCTGTCTAAGACCCAGACTCGTCCCAGCACACTGGTTCCCACTAATGACCAGAGGCCCTGGATTCCTGCGGCTCCCCTGGGACAACAGCTGCTGCCATCCCCGGCTTCTCTGCAGGCTTTGAAGGGGACGTGGCAGCAGTTGAGCTGGCTACGATCCTGCCTAGCAGAGCAGCAACTCAGGGATGGGGACAGACAGCCTTGTTGTGCCAGCAGGGTGGCTAAGCCTGCTGAAACCCTATCCAGCCAATTACTCCCTCCGAATGCCAAGCTGGCTCTCTAATGGAGAAACTGGGGACCACACGCTGTTAGGTCCTCTCACAGGTTTACGGGTTTTACAGGTAAGCAGTATCACTCCCACTTTGGGTCAGGCATTTTTTTTTTTCTGTCCATCCTGACAGTTAGGACTAAATGGGGAGAAAAGCTCAGTTTGATTCTCTCCAAACCAATTTGTTTAAAATGACAAATTCCCTTTAGAGCTCTTGTTTCTCTCTGTCTTCCATCCACTCACACATAGCCCCTGGTTAGGCTTACCCTTTAGACTATTTGCAGAGAGAGAGAGAGAAACTGCTATATAGAAAAGAAGTGAAAATGGCCCAGCTAGAGGGGGTGGATGCCTATGGTGAGACTACCTAATCATTCTCTCCACGTGCCTACTGTTCAGATAAGCAGCACAGTGCCTCCAGTGAGCCTTCCCTCCGTCGACGGCATACATATATTTTAACACAGCTAATTTGTGCAAGTCTTGCAGCACTTGCACACCATTTAGAGATACACTTCAGATTTCACTAGAGAACCAGTGAACTGTATGGCGGGATGGAGGTCAGAATAAATAGAGCTGCTACAACCCAGGAGAAATACATTTTATATTGTTCTTTGTCAAAGCGGATGAAGTAGCGATCAGTGCTACTGTTGTTGCAAATGGACTGTAGCAGCTGTGGGAAAATACAGTAAAATAGTTCAGTCAAAAAAAAAAAAAGGAATCAACAAAAAAACTTTCATCTAATTAAGTCCTTTCATTTAATTTAAAGGAATACCTGAGCTTTTCTGTGGCATTCTTTAACTACAGGAACCCAACAAACTGAATCATATAGAAATATGGAATAGCAAGCGGAGGAAATTCATTTTGTTACATTTGACAGCTTCTGGACTGTTCTTTTTTCCTCCATGTTTACAAAACAATTTGTGTGAGTCCGCTGAACCAACTTTCCTCTAACAATGTGTTATGAGACAGAGAAAAACAAGAGCGAATCAATAGGACCTGTGGTCATGTATAATTTGCAGGGCCAGCACCTGGCTGCCAACAAATATTTTTTTTTTTATCCTGCACATTGCATTCAAGGATATTGGACAATTTTGTTGGAGGTAGGCGGCTATTTTCACCAAATCCTGGCTGCAGGTCAGCCGAAATGATTGAATCTCTGTAAGCTCTGTGGGTGCACACAGCGCTGTCCCCATGTAAACAGGAGGCCTGATTGTGCTCATCATACTTTTTTGCATGTTATGTTTATATCCATGCACAAGCTCAGCTGAGGCACACTGACAAACAGCACCTTGCAGAAGTCATAGCCAAACCCACATTGGCGGTAAAATAAATCTTTTTAATTGCACTGAGAGTAGTGTGCGATTCTCAGCATTTTCTCTGTGTGCAATCTTCCTTTAACCATGCACTATGTGATTGTGTGTGTGTGTCAGGTTGGTTGGCAGCCTGTGAGGCTGCCTTGGCTAGTCAGAGAGCTCTTCTCCCTGAACCAGCTGGGCCCTCCTGCCTCCCTCCAAAGCAGTCAGTGCAGACCACATGGTCTCACCCCCACTCTGAAAGGTGCCATTCAGCCTCACACAGCTAGACACACATGGACACGCATACGAGCAGACACACACGCAGAATGACACACACAGTGAACACCAAAGCCCTAACAGAGAAATATTCAAAGCAACACCTTCTGCTGTCCACACACAGCAAACTAACCTGTTCGGCTCAGCGATCCATTAACCCTTTGCATAACCTAACCAGCCAGGAAATGTACATCAAAACGCGTTGCCTATCCAAAGTGAGGAAATACAGCAATATGAACGCAGACAGTCACATAAACTGCAAAACAACGTCTTAGGTGGCAATTCCACAATGTCCCTTGTGAATATCTCATAAATAATACACTTGGAAATATATGTCCTACGTTAATATTTACTTAATATTTAATTATGTTCTGAATATTGTAATTCTGTGTCTCCATATCGTAATGCAATACTGCCACTCCCACCAGTGCATATGACAACTAGCATGTCCGCAACTCTGTGGGGTTTCTACCGTTTTTGTCCAGTTAAAGAAGATTTTTCTTGAACCAAAGTACTAATTTGGGATATAGCGATTATAAACCCTCCTTAGAAAGATGTGTGACTTTGGGATATATAAGCGCAGTTGATTTAAAAACAAAAGATCGGTTCCCTATTAGTCCTGCTTTCACTATGCTATTCGGACTGCAACAGACAACCCTGTGAGGAGGAGGCTAAGAAGGGGTAAAGGGAAAGTTAAAACAAGAGTGAACAGGTAAACCGGTATTTTTTCTACTAGATCAGTAAATAACAAAACCTGCCTACTTAAGAATACAATCGGACATTGCTGACTTTTCAGCACTGAGGTCGGGTTTTTAGGCCAAACAGTTTTTTTTTGCTCTGGTAGCCAGGCATCTAGTGGTAGCCATGTTGCTCACGCTGTCTTTTCAACAGTAATACCACATGGAAACATTGGGAGAGGGGGGGATTTGAAAAGTTGTCTGTTTTCGCTTTAAACATGACTTTACATTTGTGTTAGAGTTACTGTTAATTATTTTTTCAGTATAACTATATATGCCATGAGGTTAAAACATATTTACTGTTGTATTTTGACTATTAAGATGTATATTCAATCTCAAAGCAGTTCTTGATTCGTGTATAGAAGAAGGCCACAATGATACTCTGCATTGTCAACAGTGTTGTGCTGCAAAACAGCTGATCTTTTAAACTGTGCCATGTTTGGTTGGAGAAAGTATTGCTGTTTGATGTTCGTTCCATCAGTCTCTCTGGATGAGGTCACTGACATGGACTGAGATAAACAGATGGGTTGTGGAGAAAAGGCAAAGATGAGGAGGAGAGAGAAGAGCAAGATGTTGGGAGGTCCAGGTCACATGGTGGGCTCCAGGACCTTGTGGTGAAGGTAGCACACTTCCCCTGAGCTACATTTACCCTTTAGCTGCAGCTAGGCAAGCGGGCTGAATGGACAGAGGTAGGTGTGGGGAGGATGCAGGGGCACCGGGGGAATGAGGGAGAAAGTGAGTGAGCTGGAGAGAGAAATGTAGCATTGAATCTTAATGTCAGATCAGAGCTGAGCTGAGCAGCGAGGAGATATCTCCTGCCAGCAGCGCACCAACACGCATCTGTATCAAGGGTAAAATATTGTGATCTTTGATTATTCCCTCTTTCACCTTTCATTAATGTTATCCAGATAGAAGGCACGGCAGCTTGACATGCACACACCAGCGCAGAAAGGATTTCACAGACACACTGGAGAGATAGCACAGGATTTTGACAGAGCCCTTTGTTTCCTCTGTGCTGCTGCTGTACATTACTTCTCTGCAGCTGTAGGTCACATTCATTTCATACTGAGATGGAGCTGTCCGCGGACTGTTTTCAGCTTTTTATGTTCTGTTTGTGGGCTCGTGTGATAAGAGCGGAAATAGGCAATTTGCCCTCATCATGTGCAATAAAGACAGAAAAGGGCTTTAATAAGTGGGTTACTACTAGTGGAATCACACGATGTAGAATCACTCTCTCTCACACGCACACAAACTACACTACAGCCTGTGAGGTGACTACAAGGAGAAGGACCCAAGAAAAGGAAAAGAGGAGGGTGAGGGGCAGGGGCAGGTACAGCTGGCGGATATGGCTGATTTAATCATCACAATATTGATTTGGATGATTTTTGATATTTAGAAACATTACTATAAGTCAAATGTCGAAAAATCTAATAAAATAAACCCCTTTCTTTTCAAGATTGGATCCGGATAAAACTAGATGAACGACATCATTGCATTAAAGCCCAGTCCCAGGTGGGGGTGGAGCAAAATTAACATGGCAGGGTCTGTACTTTGTTTATTTTGATGGAATCAAATGGTACAAATAAAATCCTGTTTGACTGTCGTGCAGGGATCCCATTTCTCCAGATAAATAATTCAGATTGTACATGCTGGGAGGCCAAGAATAGATTCCTAAAATAACAGGAGGATGGAGGGATGGAGGACGGGTGGGGGGTAGAGGGAATAAGGGATGACAACAATTGAGAGGGGGCTGACAGCCTGCAAGCCGGGGACTTTGTCATTTCCTCCGCATCTCAACCTCTGTTCCCTCCTTGACCCGGATTAGGGAGCATTTTTTAATACCGTTGCTGTACCAGCTATCATTACACCCACAATGCAGCCAAAACACGTCGTCCTCCTGTCTTCCGCCGGATAGGCCCAGATTTAACATGTTCCTCCTGTCATTGGCTGCTGCCCATGCTGTCAGATTGGTCTTGTTAAACTGAGCTGCCGTAGACTAAGCGGCCCGATCAGATTAAGATGCCAAATCGCCTCGCAGAACCCCTCGCTCTTACAGTCGGAGGAAGATGGTCGCAGCAGTGCTTCAAGGTTTCACTTGAACATTCAGGAATCAATCCCTGCTTCCAATCCGGCGTATTAGGTTGATGTGTGCCAGCAGTCTAGGCAGGCAGCTGTTGAGGGCTGTACCTTTCCCTAAAGCACATTGTGCCGGCACTGCTCCCCGATTCCCTGATAACATTAATGCCAGGCAGATGTCCCTGAACAGGTCCAGACATTTTCTTAATATTAGAGTTGTAGACTGGCCTCTTTTCTTTGCCCCTGCCGAATTTCTTGAACATCTCCTGTGGCTTTTAAGAGCAACACAATATTGACCCACAATATCTTCCACATCAACAACATCCGAGCCATTCGCCTCCCTAATGGTAGGAAAATCAATAGCTAACGAATGGGTTTATTTATATTTCAGGCGGTGATGTGCCATGTTTTGGGTTTTGTGACAAGTTTATTGCTGTAGGGAGATGCTGAGGAGGGAGATTTGCAATACAATAATGAAAAGAATCGCTATCTGCTGGTGTCATTCTATGGCAAATAACATCTGTTCCAGATGGGGATCTCTTCATTAACAAGACCCTGCTCCAGCTCCGTCATTAGTCTAAGTCCAAGTCAGTGGCTAATCTGGAATGAAAAGGCAGCTCGGTCCTTCAGATCTCACCCAATGACTCCCTCCACTATCAAAGTGCTCTTTGAAGCTCAGGTTGTATAAAAATTGGTTCAAGTGTCAGGTCAGAGTTCCCTCAGCCAAAGGTACGGCAATCATCTGAAGCTTCATTCTTCTTTCTAGTTATTCCCCAATGCAACCTTGGCTCTCTTTGTATTCTTTAGCAGGGGCCCTCTTCATGTTTATTGCAAAGAGGCAATCAGGATATGGCCTGTGTTCGGACCTGGCCACAAACCCCTAAGAACTGAAGTGTCTGGGGCTGCACTTATTAACATCTTTGCACAGAAAGCCATTCGCCAATCATCCTTGACAATGCCAGTTCGCCTGATAGACTCATCGATGAGAGGGTGGCCAGGGGAAAAGTCAACAGACGTCAACAGTGTCAGGAACAAAGGATAAAGGGACAGCAACGGCAAACAAAGCGCACATTAGGAGATAGGATATCAGATATCAGTCATAAAGATGTCTGGCATCTAGCACATATAATGGAACTAGGTGGCACTCGGCTTGTTGTGCTTAAAGCGCCAAAAAACATATTTGAAAAAACAGTAATGACTCTTTCCAGAAATCATGACCTGACTTCTCCATAATTCACAGACCTGAGCAGTTTCATTTTTCAGCTACTAATGTACGAGAGACTAACCGACAAAGCTAACTAAGCTAGCCAACTTTACAGCCACGACCATGACTGCTTCCTACTGTGCGATCACATGGTTGGCCTGTGTAGTTCAGTAGAAAGTAAATAGTTCCAGCATGAAACTGCTCACCAAAAGGTCTGTGGATTGTCTTGAGTAAGCGGGTCATGATTTCTGGAACAAGACATTGTTGTTGTATTTTTTTATACATCTTTTTTTGGCACTGTGAGCACCACAAGCTTAGTGCTAGCCAGTTCTGTTGCATTCAAAAGAAGGCAGACATCCTTTATGGTGGATATCTCCCAAACTCGCCAACGCACACCAAAACAATCAACATGAAAAAATAGCACTACTGGTAAGAAGAAAAATATGTATTTTTGATTTAGGGGTCCCTGTAAAGGGCAAAATACCAACTCACATTACAAGTTCCCATGAACCGTGGCAAGGCCAGGGCAGCCAGAGCATGACCGCATCAACACCCATACTTCAGGTGGTAGTGCTTCAATAATGACTCAGTCAGGAATCCACACACACACACACACACACACACACACACACACACACACACACACACACACACACACACACACACACACGAATACTTATGAATAATGTTAAAACACTCCCTCTTCCTTCATGCACCAAAGTAAAGGTTGCCCCAATCATCTTTTTTTCGGCTGCCGCAGTTTTACAGCCCCAGAATGACTGCTTCTCTCTCCATTACCTCTGCACTCGTTTGACTGGCAGATGGGTGGAAAAGACGGTGGATGGAGAGTGGGCGGGTGGGCAATCATGGGACTGTGTGTCACAGTGCGTGCGTGCTTGCAGCGCTATTTGTCGTCTCAGCAGATGAGATGGGAAAGGCAGGTGAGACGTGGCTGGGCCTTATTTAAAAGCCTCTTTACGGTGCCCGCTGAACCACTGTTGGCATTCCCTAATGGTGCATCACAGGCACGTCATCCCATGCTGTTCCTCGTCATCCCCGTGTCCTCTGTCCTTGTCGCTCGCCATTGCTTTAATAGCTGCCACAGCTGAAGTCACAGACAATCTAGGCATTGCAATAGAAATTCAATACAGATTAAATATTCTGTAGTTCTGTATTTTTGTGGCCTGCAGGAGTGCTAATCTCTGTTTAATCCACTGCCTCAATATCTCTGTTTAAATCGTTCGGTTGAAGCAGGTGTCCTTTCCAGTCCAACGGCAGCATGATGCAGTGATTTAGGTGGACAGTGTGGACTGACAGGGAGAGAGCCAGAAGGTGATATGAGAGGCTAATAGAGTTAATATGCTGAGATGGAGAGATAGAGGAGAGGAGAGGCTAGATCGAGGGACAGACATGGAGATGGAGCTGAGTTACAGGTACTGAATCTGAATACAGATCTGATTGTTTTCTCTATAACTTTGTTTCTTGTTTCTCCAACTTGCTGCTGCTGCAAAAGGTTTATATCTGCAGAGCTCAAATGCACTCCAAAATGTATTACTGTCCTCGTGCATGCACCTAATGTGTAAAATGTTGATTTCATACAAAAAAAAATGAAATACATTGGCTGGCATTTTCATTTATCTGGTGGTGGCGTATTGTTATATTCAATTTCCCCACGCTAAAGTGCTCCACACACATTTTCAGAGTGAAATTACAGTGTGTTGTGTAGACAAAAATAAAGAGCGACTGCATTGAATATAGTTTGAGTTCTTGTCTCAAACTGATTGGAAAGGCATTTTCTTTCTGTCCATATCCTGAGGTGGAAGCTTGTTTTCTTCTTTCCTGTCTATTTATTTGTGATCATTTATTTGCCCCATCAGTCTTTCTTTTGAGTTTGCTCTGTCCCTCATTCTAATGTGTCACTTCTCCTCTTTCGTCATCACCAATCATGGCAGATCCAAGAACACCGAAAAGAATGAACCCTCACTTTATAAACATAGTCAAGTTTTTAATTACAGTCACCATCAGCTACTGTATTAACTCTCCACAACTACAAACTGGAATCTGCAGTGTAGCTTTTATTCAAATAGGCCAATGTTTGTGCATGACCAACAACCATTTTTGTTTGTCTCTTGTCAGCTTTTGTACACACAGTAGCTCCAAATAGTCTTTGGCGTCTCTCAGTGAACAAACAGGACATTTCCTTTCTACATGGAGTGTAAAGAGCAAAGGTCTCACAAAATTAGGGCAGAGACTTCAGCGCTGGGCGGAGGCCAGGCAGTGAAGAGAGGACGAAAATGAATACTACTGCTGAGATTACCAAAAAAAATATCTCACTAACATGGTCGTATTAATATAAATTATTACTCGTTTGTTATTAACTTGTATGATGTAAATACAGACTTCAGAAACCCATTACTGCACATCATGATACTTGTCTAACTCGGTCTAACTCAACGCCGAAGTGGGGAATGGAGCGGTTTTTTGTGTTATATATTTATTTTTGTGCGTGAGTGCGCGTGTATGATTGTGTGTGTGTGTGTGTGTCTGTATTTGCCTGTGTGTCTCCAGTCTGCTTTAATCTCCACCCATCTGCTGGTGGACCTCCTCTCCCTGTTCAGAGGCCTGCCGTGCTCCGCCCGATCTGCCGAGCCTGACCTCACTGTGGGTATGTGTGTGTGTGCCTGTGTGTGTGTGCCTGTGTGTGCGTGTGTGTGTGTGGGCTGCTTGATGAGCCCTGTTCCTTATGAAGTGGTGTCATTAAAGCAGAGAGAAGGAGAAAACGGGTGATTGCAGTGATTTGGCAGAGGTTGCACAGACTCTGTCCTCCAATCAGAGGCCTCGCTTGGCCTCCTCCAGCTCCACTGCAATCACAGAGCGCAAACACGCGCGCACACACACACACACACAAATCCACACAGTTTATCAGCCTTAGGTATGGGCTTGTCATTGCCATTATCTGCTTCCACTGTGAGTTGAAGATTTCACTTCTTATGGTATACTGTATGTACCAGAAACCTTCTTAAAGGGATTTTTTTTTTCAATTAAAACAGACTGTTGAACTTAATGTGTGATCAAGTGCATGTTTTGAATCCCTGTGGATTTATTCTTTTATTTAACCACAGTGAGATAGAAGATTTTTTGTGTGTGTTATGGCTCAATGAATGACAAACATGATCAAAGCACAACATTTGCTAGACACAAAACTTGTTGTCACAGCACTGTGGACAGCTACTGTACATCATCCACATGTTTTGGTGTGTTCAAAGGGCTCAGAGAAATAGGCAGGAGTACCAGAGGGGGACAAAGAAGGAGAGAGAGAGAGAGAGAGAGAGAGAGAGAGAGAGAGAGAATGAATTATAAAGTGTAGAGAATTGAGCACTAAATTGATCTGCAGTCTGTCTGTCCCCAAAGAGGTTGAAGTGCTGTAATGAGAATGGCAGACCAGATGCATACGGGGGCCGTCTCTTCCCCATCTCCATCCCTCTCTGAAAGAAGACAAGTTTGTTTCTCAAGGTGATTGTTGCGGTGATAAGGGAGAGGGTGTTATTAAGGGTGACAGCGGAGGGGCTGAGAGGCAGTGGCTGACTGGATAACCTTGTCCCCATCCCCGCCTCGCTTCCTTCTGCATGAGCATCTCCACCGCTGGCCTGCCCTGCCTGCCTGCTCGTCTGAACACAATCTGCTGGCTGGAATTACCTCCCGGCCCCGGGAAAACTAAACATGATTTCTGACCTTTCCTTTCTGTGTTCAACAGTAACCTTTGCTGATCCGCCCACGCTACGAGACCATCGCGAACGAACGAGGGATGGAGTGGAGGGAATGTGTGTGTTTTTAAAAAAGGGGAGGGAGGATGGATGTGTGTTTAGCTGAATTTTTCTATGTATGCATATTTAAAGGCGAGCGCAGGGGGGTAGATGCGATAACAGCAACACTGTTACAATCTCATGCAATCAAATACAACAGCCCTGCAATAAATACAAGCTTTGTGAAGCTTACAATGTCTTTGTCCGTCTTGCATGGGGAGCGGAATTGGTAAGATTTTATTGATACCACGCTTTTGTTAAGTCTGCTGCTGATTCCTGATCAATGCTGTGGGGGAAAAAGGAGGCGTACACAGGTTTCCAGCAATAACACAACTTATTTATTGTCTCTCTCTGAAACCTGAAGCAGTAGTCTGTCTGTCATCATCTAAAATGAATGATAGAAGAGAATATTTGTACGTTTGGCAAGTCTGCCTGTGTGGCGCTAATATTTTTTTAAACACACGATATTTTTCCCTCTGTAACAGACGCACTGCTCAGTTGGCACTTGTGTGTAGAATGTCAAATACACGGCGTTCATGAAATTTAAGCCCATTTTGCATAGAATGATGTTTCAGCCTATAAACCATATTCACAAGGCGGCTATTTTCCTCTAATGTCATGCTCGGGGTGGGAAGCTCAAATGTTGGCATAATGTTATACTGCTGTGTTCAAGGTTGCTAGTCGTATAAACTTACAGTGGGGGATCTGACAAATTGTTTCAGCAACTGAGAAGATGCCACATTTCAAGGTAAAACAACATACTTGATAACCTATTAGCTAACATTAGCATTTAACCACTTTTCAGCCAACATTACCATTTGATATTACTTCCAGGCTTAAATAAATGTGTCCAAGATGTGTGTTGATATTTTAGAATTAATTTACGCTTTTTTCATGGTGTTGTTTTTCAGGTCTGACAAAGCTAATAGGCTATCAAATATGTCGTTTTACCTTGAAATACAAACCAATGTCCTGTCAGATTTTCACTATTCATTGTCTTTTCAGTTGCTGATCAATCACGAGGCTGTGAAATTATAACATAACATGATTCCCCATGTTAATACAATCTGCAAATTGAAACAGCAATATGACAGTATCTCATCATGAGCATGACATAGGCGGAAACTGGTGTTTGAATATGGTCTATTGCTGGTGTTTCCACCCTTACTTGAAATTATCATTTTACAGACATTACAACCAGCACTCTTGTCATCTTTCTTCTGGAAATAGAGCTACGCTCAGGACCGTTTCCTCCTCTCCGACATGACTACTTGTTGCAAGTTTCTAGCAGCATAGAGGTTTTCATGTAATTGTTTTGCAATGCACAACTGTCAGAGAAGCACGCCAGCATTGATCAAAGGAATTCACTAACTCAGAGGCGTATGATTCTGATGTCTCAAATGGAACCGTTTCTCGATTCCCATCCCTAGTCTTGTAATTTCTGAGTTTGTAATGCTGCAATACATGCAATATTAGAAAGCGTCTCTGTTATTTTGTCTACACACTGAAAGTAGCTGCTGCTTCCATCTGTGTATGTGCTGACTGAGTGTACCACAGAAGATGCAGTAATAGTGTATTTTGTTGGAAAAAAGAGTTAGAGACACTGTGTTTGCAGAAATCCTGCATCCTTCAACTAACTAAATTCATTACATCATCACTCTGCTTCCCCTTGTTGTTGCCATATCAGCAACTTTTGCATCAGTATTATCATTAGTAGTTTGTTAGATAAGGCTAATTGATCTCCACCTACCTGGTGTATTAGCCAATTGTTGTGATCTACTTCTTCCACTGACTCTGCATAACTCCGACAGCCTCAGCACAATCCGACCCTCATGAGCAACGGCGTCCCTATAGAAACTATTTCATCATCTCTTTCCCTCTCTCTGTTTGTTTGTTGATCTCCTGCTTCACCACCCCTTGTCTGTCTTCCGTAAACCTAAATTCACCCCACCCCTCCCAGCCTGTGCTGATGTGAGGGTAAATTTAAGAGCTTACGGGCAGAGTGACCTGAACATCCCAAGCCAGCTCGGTGGAGTTAGCTGACTGAACTCTGGGCTGTGCATCAGTATTGTTTGTGTAAGAGCACCAGAGGGGATTTGGACAAGGAGTGCGAGCTCTGAATGTATGACCTGCAGCTGGCCTTACCATTGGATTAGCTCACCCTGATCCCCACAACCTCAGAACATGCTCCCTACTATTTCAACATCTCTCCATTTATGCCCAGCCAAGCACATTGTGCACCAGTAATCTATAGTTTTCTTCTCTCCAAAGGGAGAAGATATACTGTTCAGCCTTTTGCTTTGCCCCTGCCGCCCCTCCCTCTCCGCTGGTTTATCCGCACTTTTCTCTGTTTATTTTGCACTCTTTCTCTCTCACACACACACATTCAGTCTCAGTACAAATTCCTTCTTCCTACCTTCTTTCACCCCTCCACTCTCGCTATCCATCTTTTCACCCCTCATTCCTCTCCCTCTAACTACCCCTCTCTCCTTCATTCCTCCTCTCGTTTCTAAAGGGGATCAGTGGAGCTTAGAGGCCTTCCTGCTTGGTTCATTACTGAACCGCTCTGACACGTGGAGCTCGTCTCTCTAGTAAGGAAAAGGAGAACGCCACTGATGTTTAATACATGGACCACTCTGTTGTCTTTCACGCCAGATAAATTCATCATCAAAAACTGAGCGCAGAACAGCAACAGAGCATGTAAACCCCCTCTCTCAATCCAGATTCCCAATCTTTCTTTCTTTTTTTTTTGGTTGTTGTTCTCCTCACTCTCCATTTAACTTATTGCCTCTTGCTCTGTCTCTCTCTCTCTCTCTTTGTTCCGTCACATCTCAGTGAACTGGAGCAAACCTTTTTCATTGTCCTTCAGTTGGAGTAAACACACAAACACAATGCAACGCCGCTGCAACATGAAACACAGCTCATGAAAAGAAAATTGACCCATTCCATTCAGCATATGTGTACATTGTGCGTACGTGTGTGTGTGTGTGTGTGTAAATATGTAACCTGTGCTGGACACGTCCCTGTGTGTGCACACGTGTTCCTATTATCATGTACATCCAACTTCCCACTGCGTTTGTGTGTGTGTTAGCATGAGAGAGAGACTGAGAGTGTGCGTATGTGTGTGTCAGAGCCGTATGGGTATGTATGCGTTTGCCTGTTTGTCCTCTCTGTGTGGGTGTGTGCGTGGGCGGCAGGCCTGCCTTGATAATGCCAGAGCCTGTTTCTAATCCAGGCCTCCTCAGTGGGCTGCAGCTCTAGCTGTGCCAGGCGGGCCTGCTGCAACACCAACAGAGCCCCAGCTGACAGCGAGCCTGCTCCTCTCTCTGCTTTCTGGACAATCTCTGAGCTCCAAACTTTAACAATGGGTTAAGCTGGGCAATGTGAGGAGCCGCAGAGGAACAGAAAAAGCACGACTTAAACAGAAACACGGCTGATCTTTGAACAGAAGATGATACAAAAGAAAATCAAATGAAATGACAGCCTGCGAAAAAGGAAACAAGAAGAGGTCGAATAGTAATGGTGGGATGCTGAAGGAGGGGGGTGCCGCTTGTAAGGGGTTTAGGATGAAATCAAAGTGGTTAAAGCTGATTTATCCTGTGTAAGGACGCCGAGCCCTCTAAGGAGGCACTGAGCAGCCCTTCAAAAATGAAATATCAGCAGCAGTCAGTGCCAGTCATCAGTGCCATGTGTGATGGAAAATCAATCTATTCTATATCAGAGACCTGCAAGGAGAAAACGAGAGAGACAGGTCCCTGCTGCCTCCTCCTCGCCAAGCCTCTTTAAACCTCTCCCCCGAACAGAAACATCCCTGCGTCATCAGTGACGGAGACATTCACGGCGCTGGTGGCTCAATGTGTAACGGCTGCTGTTCTGCTAGATTAGGTAGGTGATTGTCCATTAATATTCATTTCACAGTGTGTCTTTGTTAGGCGGCAGCAGGGGCTGACGGAGTGTTTGGATGGATTTACTCTAGCGTTTCATTTCCTTTTCCTTTCTATAGGCAAGGTGGCTTACTTGTATGGACTTAGTGAATCTGCCTAGTGGCCGGGTGTACTGTAGTTTTTTTTTACCAGTTTGTTCAGATAAGGTGAGAGCTATGAACATCTCAGGAAACTGCTCACGTGTCATCAAATATTTAGTGGAATTAGTTTGAGGAATCTGTTCTACTGTCCTTCTGTTTGCTGACTTTAAGCAGGCAGTCTTTACTGGAATAGACCACTGATCTGGTCTGGGCCTGTCTGGTCTTAATGACAGCAGAGAGTTGCTCCTGGAGGAGAGCAGGTCCAGCAGGTACCAAACCACAGTAACAGGTCTTTCCCTAACGGACGGCCAACCTAGCGAAGGTGATCTGAACAGTTGTCCTCATAATGAGATTAAGGGACTAATTAGTATGACTGTGTGTTGTAGTGTGACTATGTGCACTGAGGAATAAATGGCCCCTATCAGACTAGCAGTGCGGCTCCTGAGAGAGCAGGCCAGACTGGGTCTGTCCCTGGTGTCCCTCTCTCCACTGCACTGAGAGGCTAATTAATATTTTTTGCATCCATTCTTCCAGCTCCTGTACACCATGCTGAGTTACAGCCCTGAAGATATTGATCTGGATTCTGGCAGGCAAATAAGGATCAAAATAACAAAAAAATGTATCTTGGCAGTTTTGATCAGGAGAGCAATAATTACATGATCCTGAAATTACAGACAGCAGAATGAAATCCTCCTCAGTCTTTCACAGCAAAAAAGAAGCTAAGACTTGTAAAAGTAGGCCATGGAGGAGCATCAGCAGCACAGTGCATCAGCTAACAGTCGCAAGAGCAGCTAAAGAAAGCACCAGATTTGGAGACAGCCAAAATTATCTTTGCCAATGATAATCACAGAAAAGATTCGAGCCAGTAAATTAGAAGCAGGATGAGAATACAAGATTTAAAAAATGTAATTCAGATGAATTTCCCTCCACACATTCCCTGTCGCCCCCTTTCACTTCTGCCTCCTAACCCGTTAAAGTCACGCTGGTATTTGATTACCCCTGCGGCGCCACTCTGACCTGTTCATTTAAGATGATGTGCAACTCTCAGGTCTGTTCCAGCACTCATTTGTTCCTCAGTGAGGTCCCCGTGGCTGGCCAGTAAGAGGCCCCCATACTGACCAAAGCGCCCTGGGAGCTCTAAAACCGGCCACTCACAACCAAGTAAAGAGACAGCTGAGTGTCATTGTTAATGTGGACACACAGCACCACAATGGCAAAATCAATGGAGCTATAGGTGTCATCAATCTTGACAGCACAAGACCCTTTTGCTTGTCTCACCACTCCTCTAAAGGTGTGAATGAATGGATGGGAGGATGGAGGGGAAAGAAAGAAAGAAAGAAAGAAAGAAAGAAAGAAAGAAAGAAAGAAAGAAAGAAAGAAAGAAAGAAAGAAAGAAAGAAAAAACATGAGGAAATTATGATGATCTTTATTGGCCTTTCTTCCATCCATCTCAAGAGGTTATGCTGTCCTTTGAAGATTGTGCGCATCTGACTGGCAGCCAAAGTGGCCAGCTCTCCTAATTCACCCAAAACAGGCAGAGGTTTTTAGGTAAAGCCTCAGTAGTGCAGCACGGCAGCTGTATGCAGTTGGCATCGTGCTTGCATTTTCTCTCCGTGCCTGCTTTTCACTTCCAAATCTCTCTCTTTCTCTCACTCTCTCTCCTGATGAGGGAGACTGAAAACAGCGTTCCTTCTTTTAAACAACAAAAAGGCACTTGGCTTTGTTCCGGGGTGACACACGAGATGCTCACCCAAAAAATAACAGCAAGGTTCATTATCTCTGCCACTGACTTGAAGGATGCCTCCTCATCCCATTAACATATATGCAGATAGGCAGTGAGTAAATGAAAGCCTCCAAAAAACGGGAGAGATCAAAGACGACAGAATTAAGGCCAAGTAATGAGGATCTTGGCAAGAACCCTGCAAATTTATTGATTGTTTGGCAAGCTGTATGTGCTCCCACTCCATTTTCCCCTCCCTCTATACCGTTTACTCTTGTGTTTCAAATGCACACAGACCGAGCAGTGTGGGCTTTAACATGTGGCCCACTTTGCGTTGTATTGAGCCTAATCACTATATAATTCACAGTGTGATGATAATGTACTTGGCATAGGGAACAAAATTTGCGGCAGGGAAGCTCATCACAGCCCTATAAACTTTCAATAACACAGACTCTTTAATCAATAACAGTAAAGGGCGCACATATGATGAGACACAAACACAAAAGCTACAGTATGTATGAAGTGAGATTACAGACATGTCTACCAAAATGTGTCATGCTGAGAGACAGGCAACATGACACCAGTCCCCTGCGTCTGACGTCAACTTATGTGTTTAAATATACATTCAGAAACCATTTGGTTCAAGCAATTCGGTAAACATTGTATTGCGATGATCAAACTGCTAACATTGTGTGTGTGAGCGCAGCAACACGAGAACAAAAGGAATTGGGATGAGATAAAAAAAGAGTGTTGGCTGAAGAAATATTGCATTGAGAGCAGTGAAATGGATGAGATCAGAGAGAAAGAAATGAAGAGAATTAGCCTAGATAAGGCAGATGAAAAGGGGACATGAATAAATGATGAAGAAAAGAAGACAACTACCTCCACGGCTCTCGCTGTCGGCCGGTTTCACCTGGATGGGGCGAGTCATCTGGAGAGGGGAGAAGAAAGAGCAAACAGAGAGGTTAGGAGCTGGCGACTCGGGGCTGTCGTCGCAAACAACAAGAGGCCACAAACCAGAGTTGCCAAGGTCCCCCTCTCACATACTAATGGCCGCTCTGCGATGCTGATCAAAGTGCCTCAGCTGGAGAGGGAACCAAAACACCATCATGCAACTAAGTTGACCTGACACTATAGTGTTTCTGCTGCCAGTTATTCAGTGTAAACAAAAGTCTCTTTCACGCATAAAATAGGGTGTGTGTGTGTGTGTGCCTGTGTGTCCGTTCGCATTTGTGGTGTTTCATGGCAGGTGCATGGAGAGGTTGCGAGGGCTACATTATATGTGTGCCTGAGTGATAGAGGCCGAGGCAGTCCTAATAAAAGTGAATCCAGCCACAGGAGGAGAGAGATCAATGCAGGCCTATTGATCCAGGCCCTTGGGCTGTGGAGAGTGTCTGGCTGGGAAGGATTCTCTGGTTAGGAGGCTCACTCTAATCCACTGGACCCTGATAAGAATGGCATTGCCTGGATTAGATGCCTCTGTCATCACAGTCTTTGTGTCACGCTCTCCTCCTTCCCCAATTTTACCTCCCTCTTTTTTCATTATTGTTGTTCGAGTTGAACAATTTCTGCAGACTTAGTACGCGATTTGTTTGGAGGAAAAGTTTGAAAGATGTAGCTTGGATTTACAATGTTTGCTTCAGCTGCTGCATTTATTTTTTTCATTGAATATATACCTCCCAGTCACATATCAGCACATATATTGTTTATACACCCACCCACACACACACACATACACGCACACTCATATGTATTTATTTACTGTCGCAGTGCATAAGGCTTACAAGATAATTTATGTGCACAGATCTGATGCCAGCGCCCCTCTTTTCCATGATTCAGTCCAAAACAAATACATTTAACAATACAAATGCACACATTTGAATAAAATTGGGGCCAAAAGTGGCACAAATTTAAAACAAGATTACTGGAACATAAAAACAACCTCTAACCACACTCAGTCATTTACAGTAAACCATTTGTGGCTGCTATTTAAGTGTCTTTTTATTGCCAGAAACTATTTGCCATTACTGGGCATCCCGGTCAAGATCACTGAAAACCATCCAGCACTGATATTTTTATACCTACATATGTATATTTTGTTCCATTCCCCTGTTCGATTCCAGAGCGAGGCTGAAAAGGTCAGATTTAAAGACAGGGCAGTCCTATAAAAGCATGACATGTTCAAGGAGAAACACCATAATGGGATTTTAAAATGTCTTAATAACATGCTGATATATGGGGGAGAGGCCCAGGCCCGATTCATTAAGTGCTAAATGTATCCATTTTCACCTTGAGGAACTGAGTAACCTTCCCTCACTGAAATTATTCCATAAATTTACCCATCGTAAATAATAACTAGCAGCGGATAAGTCTTTGTAGGAAAACAGGGAGGATGTTATGCTTGTGAAGGTTGAGGTTTTTAGCTTCTTGTTTCTTGGCTCGCTCCCCATCCTTCTCCCTCCCCGTCTACAAGTGCTTTCTTTTCCTTGTACAACATGAGCAAAGTAACCCTACAGTATGCTAATGCCAAGCCACAGGGCGCGCTGCTCCACAGCGTGTACGGATAGATTACAGAATCAACCGCGACACTATCACACGCATGTTTCAAAGCAACCTCTGAGACAGAAACACCTCCGAATGGGGGGAAAAAACATCCGCGAGACAAATTCACAGATAACTTTACAACCCTCTGCTCCTTCACAACAACACAGGAAATCTTTGAATTTGCCTTTGACATGTCAAACGGACAAAAGATGCTTCCATCCTGCCAGTTGATTTTGGTTCAAATACGAGATGGAGGAGGCCAAATCCGCGGCTGTGGCTCCTCTACCACGCTATGATCTCAGCCGTCTCTGCAGGGTGCCTGTGTGTGGGAGGCAGCTCTCTCTAAAGCTAGTTACTGTTCAGCCTCCAACATGCCAGCTTAATGGTCTATTTATTTGCCCGACAGCAATGCATTATGGTCCTGAACAGTCACTACTGATTGGCTCATAGTTTGTTCCATTCCCTTTGAACACATATGAAGAAAACTGTGTAATTCCAGCAGAGAAATTAAGTGCACGTCCAGAGAACACTGGTACCATATGCACGCTCACATATGCACAGACATGAATACTTTAAGTAAAATGTATTAAGTGCTGCTGTTGCCAAGAAGACCATTCATTAACTCCATATACTGTGAGGCATGTTTTCACTCTTGTTTGCAGGCTGGAGCTAGTAGCTTTTCAACACACCCGCAATGGACAAAGTGAAACAGTCATCTCTGCTTCCTGTACAAACAACATGTGTTTTAATTGTACCTATTTTCACTCCGTTCACTGAGGTGAGAAGTGGTTGGGTGAGAGAGGAGGAGTAACAAAGAGAACCGGGAAAAAGAGAGGGGGAAAGATTGTGGAAAGACAACAAGAGATAGAGAGAAAGCTGCCTGCAACTCTTAGATAAGATTGCTTTGCCTTTGACTGACGTTTCTCCTGCAACGACTCCACCTTCCTGCCTTTCACGTTCAAACATTGAAAAACAGCAGCACTGTACGAAAAACGGCATCTAAAAATCAACCAACTGCCTCCTTAAAAACACCCCTGCTGAAAATGTACTGCTTGCTTTTTTGGGGGGACATCAATTATAAATTGACCAAATGGCCAAATGATGAAAATGTGTTCTAAACTTGAACAGATACACGGCAACAAGTTCTGTGCTCACCGAGATGTACTATCTCAATTTATATCGCATTCAATAGATTTATCTTTGAACTCAAATCCTCATTCTATATTCTAAAATTGAGTAAATCACTGCTAAATCAAGTTACATTGGACAGAGTCAAGCCACATATCATCGTCTTTCGCAGCATAATCATACTCCACTAGTCTTAAAGGAGACCTATGCTTTTTCATTTTTTTCCTTTCCTTCAGTGTTTTATATAGGTTATTTAGCATGTAAAAGATCTTTAAGTTAAAAAGGTCAAAGTCCGCACTAACAAAAGCTCCTCTCTCCCACATAAAACACTGCTCCTGAATCGCCTTGTCAGTAGTCTCGCCTTTAATTCTGTGACTTTGTGACATCACACTACATCACCACGTCACACATTTGCATAATATATGCCTATATATATGTCAGAAATTAAGCTAAATGGAAGCTGCAAATATGACAGAGCTGCTGGTGAGCGATGTTGGCTCAGGCGTGTGTGAGCTGACCAACCAGAGCAAACAGGGTATTCAGGAGGGGGGGGCCTTAAAGAGACAGGAGCTAAAACAGAGCGTTGCAGACCGAAGGGGAATACAGTGATGCAGCACTGGACAGTATGAGAAAACGGATGTGTTTTATGAGCGCTACAGCATGTAAACCTATTCTAGTAGTAACCAAAAATAAAATTAATAAAATTAATATAAACCTGAAAATGCGCCCAATATGCCTCCTTAGTAGTTTTCCACTTAAATTAGTGATTTATTTTCCTGTTCCATGGCCTTTATTTTTTCAGTGTGCTAAAAAAAAAAAAAAAGAAAGCAAAGAATTTAATGAATGAATTATTGGCTAAAATTTAGTCTATTTCAATTTTAAACCTTTGAATGCTTATCAAAGCCTACTTGTTTCAACATTTCTTGTCAAATTAAATTATTTTCATTTTATTCACACCACACTTACCACATTTTATGGTATTTTATTTCTCCTTCATTTGCAATGCACTGAGAGAGATACTTTACTGTGGCTGCCCTGATATTCTGTTTGCATTGCCATGTTTGTCTACCTGAGAACGTGTATGTGACTCAAGGGCCTTGATTTATCAAACAAGGTTTACCAAACCAGGCATGACATTCCTGGATAATGAAAAATGCAGTTTTCAAAATTTAAATGCTAAGGATGTTTTCAATTTCAAATGTGATGTTCAGTGAAGCACAAATAATTTGTCTCCTGCAAATATTTGTCCTTTCTGAGTTTGTTCCGTTTTATTTGAATTTGACAACCCATGAGGAAAACATAATAATATAACAATATAACATAATTTCCAGTGGATATATCGTTATGTATGTATGTTGTTCAATGTGTTTTTTGAATGAAACAGTTGCAGACATTTGGAAGAAAAAGGGAATTAAAAAAGGGAACATAAAAATCAAGTACAGTGAATAATGTGTGGTCATGCAGTCAAAACACTCATTTGGCAAGTCTGTGTTGGCTTATTGTGCATTTATGTGTTGGCGTGAAGCTGTAAAATACTGTATATACTATGTTAAAGTGACAGGAGAAAAAGATGTGGGAGGCACCTTTCGGAAACATTAGTAACATTCCTACAAATTCAAGTGAATAGATAAGCTTATCTGATGACTCACAACAACTCAGCGGCTTCACAACCTTCAAATGAGCTACTATTGTTGATCCTCCTCCTCTAGTAGAAAGTATAGTTTTTGTTTTCCTTGTACAAGCCAACGTATTTCTCTCTCTGTTGCACTCCACAAACTGTGCTGCTCTAAGGGCTTTGACAAATCTACAGTTCCATATGTTTATATTTAGCCGTCTCATTTGCCCAGTTGAGCCTCCAGTCAGTTGAAATCAAGCTCTTAGCACTGCTGTTTTATATGGAGGGTGGGATAGAAACCCCCAGGCCTACAGCACATAATGTACTGTGCAAAAGGCCTGGTATATACACACATTGTCTGGTGCCAAACTTTAAGACTGATGTTCTGTTTTTCTTTGACCTACGGTGATGCGTATAAATGTTGCCAGTCTTAGACTACAATATGAACAATTCACAGATCTACAGTACACTCTCTCTGACCTCAGTATCCTGGTAAAGTTTGGCCTGATTTAGGAGCAAACATCTTTCTACCGAAGCTATTATTAGCCAGAGAAAGGACCAAAGGCCCTGGGCTGAGGCCACAAAAGACATTCCACTGTCTGATTTCAAATTACACCGGGCAAGTGAAGGAACTGTAGTAAGGACTTGGCCTGTTAGTAGTGTGGAGGATTTAGAGTCTATCTGCGACAGTAATGAGTTCATGACTAGTAGAGTTTAGCGGGATTGAGCAGTACAGAGTCCCAGACTCCACACTGCTGAAACCCCACAGAGGGCCAGTAGCAAGACAATAATACTGCTTTGGAATGGGTTTCAAAGACCTGGTGCGATTCCAACTTCCAAACTTTGCTAGTCTTTAACTTTCATATTATCCAAAAAGAAGAAACTCCATTACAGGCTAAAGCAGTACATAGAAATAGAATTGCAGTAAATCTTGTCCTGGTTTTGCAGAAGCTCATCTCTCAGCAGTAAAAGTCTTTTTACAACAGTTATGCAAAAGCACTTACTTACAGAGCCTGCAATAAAATAACTCTAATAGCCATACAATATGTGTGATGTCTTCTGGCTTTCACTCAGGTTTAATATAGAGTAATGTTTGTCCTGGGATCATTAATACGTATTAGTGGGCCATCAAAGCTCATGTTGCTGCACTGCACAGTAACAGGAGCATAAACAGTCCCCTTCTGACTGGGCCGTCTCTGCTGATATAATTAATATTTCCAATTATTGATCGGAGGTAGTGCTGAGTGGTGGCTGTCCGGGGGCCCCCAGCTCCAGCTAATAAATCTGTACTGTATACAGTAAGAGCAAGTCGGAGAGAGTAAAGTAGAGAGAGAGCTATGGTTTAATGATTAATAGTTATGGCATGCCTCACTGCAATCACAATAATTGTTCGTTAACAGTACAAATTTCACAAATTACAAATAAAGATCAAATTGAAAAGGCTTACTGAAGCTTGATAATTAACTATTTCATAATATTGCAAATTAACTGGATATATAAGGCATCTCACCGCTTCTACATAAAAATCTGGTGGCTTTTTTTGTGCTGTGTTGCAGTGAACGACTTCACTCAGCTAATAAAAAAAAAAAGTTTCTCCCACTCATCTTCGCACACATAATGTATGGTCTATCTGATATTACTGTGTTGGTGTTGTTGCTAGAGCATCATAATTAATGTTGCTCCAGGACCATCATTTCTAATTAAGAGGAAGCAACAAAGTCTGCATTCCAAGTGAGCAGGTGTGGCTTTATAAGTTTAGTATAGACCCTCACTCAGAAGACGTGGGATTGCATCCTGGTTGGAACATATTGCATTACATTAAAGTACTTTTTACAAACATTACAAACACATGATTGGTCAGTTGCAAATATGGTCCTGGAGCAACATTAGTTATGATGTTTAAGGGACAACACCAAGGTGCGATACCAGATTGTGCCATAATGTGTACTGTGTCTATGCAGAGAGATATTTTGTTCCACACTGTTTTGTTATTTATCTTTTATTTGGTCTATAGACTGTAAGAAAATTATTATTATAACCCAAAGATATTTATGTTTACAATGACGTGAACTTGAGAAAAGCAGAAAATCCTCATATTTAAGAAACTGGAAAATTAAATGTTTGGCCTTTGTGCTTGAAAAAAGATGAAAGATTAATTCATTCTTTATCGATTGACTTATAAATTAATCAACATGTAATTTCAACACAAACCCAAACCAAAGCTTTATCCCCAATTACCACGGATAAGTTGCGAGAAATGCATTTATTCAATACAAAATATTTGCACCTCCTACACATCTCAAATGGAGTTGTGTATTCACATGTGGATTTTCTGAAATCAAGACGTTGAACACACATGCTGATACACACATGATGTATTTATAAGTGTGAGTGAGTGGGTATCTGCGAGCGTACATCTGACTGAAGTATGACCTGCCCTGTGTGAATGTACTGAATCTGTGTAAACATGTTCATATGTGTGCTTGAATGCATGTGGGAAACTGTTTGCGAAAGTGAGTTATAATTTACCCATATGTGAAAATGTGCTGGCGGCAGCAGTGTGGTGGTCCTGATAAGAAGCATCAGTCAGTGCTGGGGAGATGGCAGCCACTATAAGCTTTGGGATTCCTATCAGAACCAACAGGATTTAGAGCTTGAGGCGCTGACATGGACTGACAGACACCTGCAGACCTCAGCTAGTCTATATCACATTTGTACTTATGAAGGTGTACTCCATAATGCGTCATCGGTTTAGAACAGGAAAAAACATTAACTCAGATTCTGTAGGAGTGATTTTGTCATTCAAAGATAAAAAATGTGCGCTGTCATTCAGAAAAGTTCAATTTTCCTTGTGGTTATTTTGTATCAGTAAGTGTTCCTTTTTTTTTTTAGTTTCACAGGCTGAATCGCTGCATTTGGAACAAAACTGTCGATATCCATCTGTTACGCTGAATGTGTCTTGTAATACACAAATTAGCCATGAGGCCACAGCTAACTCACAAACATGTGCAATCTGTAGTACCATTATCACTAGCACCACTACCACATCTCTGATTAAGACCATTAGACCTTCTGTTGTCTGATGCCTTCCAAGTTCGTGTTTATCTCTTCCCCCAAAACACTAACGGCCTCCCAGAAACAGCCTGAAGTTCATCTACCGAATGCTTTCCAAAAGGCTTTCCAACCCTCTCTATTATCATAGCTTTACTAGCTGAAGTGGTTGGCCAGCTGTCTGACTGCTACAGACCTCATTACACAGACAGCAGAACTCAGCTCTCATCAAGATTTCATGAAGGTGAATGTCACACATCAAAACCACCTCATTTGTGGCGCCCCATGACTCAGCAGACAGAGCTGCGTGGCAAGAGCTGATGTTAGTTCTCATCATACTCTTTATTACTTCTGTGTAGAGTCTGATTAACTCAAAATACCACATAAAAACCTCACCCTCCACCTCTGAGCTAGATTACCACTGTCCCGACCCTTTACGCAGACACTGCTGCTCCCTCTCACGCCATGCTTGTCCATCGACTTGATTATGTCTTCCTGTCTTGTGGAGTATAAGCTCTCCACCGGCACTTGTGTAAGAGACTCTGAGTCCTACAAGACTTGTGCAGTGGACTAGGGTATGTGGGTGACAGAAACAGTGTGCAATCATGAGGGGGAGTAGATAGGGGGATTGAGCTAATGCCTAAATCCTGTCCTACTGAGCCTGTAGCGGGGCGTCCAAGAGATAAAGAGAAACAGAGGGAGAGAGATGGGTAAGAGACTGAGAGAGACGGAGAAGGCAGGAGGAATAGGATCATAGAAAAGTGACAGAAAAGGGAAAACTAATCAAAAGATGCTTGAGAAGATGTAGAGACTGGGAGATGAGAGTGGGTGGGTATTTATTAATAAGAGAAAAGAGAAACAAAAAGACAAAAAAAAACCCTCTCCTGCCCCTCCTTCTCCTCCACTTCCTGACTTACGAGCCACACTTTGGTTATCAGGGGAAGGGCATCACTCCCAGACATCTTTGGCACGGCTGCTTTTCAAGCCCAGAGAGCTATTGACATGGCGTGTTACTGTAATGCGTGAAGCAGTGGGAGACTCATTGTAAATCTGTGTCAACAAATGCTGGAGCAGCAGCAAGCTCAATCTCTCTCTCTCTCACTGTGTCTGCCTCGCTTTGCCTCTCTCTTGCATTTACCGACCTATCTAATGAATCTTATCTGCACAGCACACTGGAGGCTTAAGCTTTTGGTGGGCTCACATCTCTCCCACACACACAGACACACACTCTCTCTCTCTTTCTTATTCTGCTCGCTGTTTGATGTGGTTTACGCTCTTCAGTTCATTTTGAGGAACTGTCCACAGAAAGATAACATCATGACGACAGACCCAACCCAGTGGCTTCAGAAGGGCAACATCATGCCAATCGCAGCGCGCCACAGCGAGGGTCCGGAGTGAGCAGGAAGTAGCGAAATGGCAGAGGATATGTTCCGTGACAGAATTACAGATCTCGACTTGTGTGAGGCTTTAATGCTTAAAGGTGCCCTTATGCACTGACGCCATGTTCCCTATCTGGCTACTGCCTTGATATTTGCTTTGAAGATTATGTCTTGCCTGACCGTCAATGAGTTACAACCACGATAATGATGTACAGCGGCATGTATCGCATGCAAGCTGACCATCGCATGTGCACTTGGGGCTGGATATGACCTGAAATCCATATTACGATTTAAGTTCAACATTTACCTCAGTGAGCGTAAATCAAACTGTGGAACAGAACGAAACACAGAAAGTCATGAATTATAACTCTGATTTCAATTCTGTAGTTCAGAACCATGTAAGGTTCTGTTTGCTAAAACACCGAGACAATATATAATCTTGAGATTATGAAAATAAGAACTACTGGTAAAGCATGTTCAACTAGAAACAGAAAAGTTGAGTCCTTAGCATCGACCTGGGTTCAATTCTGTCTCATGGCCCTTTTCTGCACGTCGTCCCGTCTCTCTTCCCCATTTCCTGTCACAACCTTGAGCCGTCCCATCAAATAAAGGCCGAAAAAAGCCTCCCCAATTTTTTGTTTTTTATTTAAATATATATAAATAGACCAAAATACATATGTTTTCTGTTATCTCATTCCATCTGCAGGACATATTTGGGTATTTTACCAAATGTATGTGTACTGGATGAAATGTGCCCTGACCAAGTATATGGTTTTCCGTCGTTACCTAATTTTCATCTTCAACATCATATTGCTGGCCTATTCAGTTGGCAGCCTGTGGGCCACATAACCTCAGAGTAAATCTGATGTGAGATCATGTCTCACATATGTTTAAAGCTGTGATATACATAAAAGTCCCTCACCACCATATTGAGAAACATCAAACAATCAAAATGCATCAAGAGTAAGAATAGCCACTGCTATTTTCTACTGCAAATATTTAAGAGGTTTAAATGGTTGCCAAAAATGTTTGTCCCATCTACATTTCCTGGTATTAAAATCTGGCCCAATTGAATTTGTAATTGAACAGCCCTGTCATACCGAATGACATACTGCGCTTTAGGTGTTGACATAATTTGGTCATGTTTCCTCTAAAAGCCTCAACTATTTTCCGACAGAACTTAGATTTAGCTTTGTTTTTGTTCTTCACCGTATCTGCTGTGTGACAAAACAAATGATATGGCATCTTTGTATTCCTGCACCAGCTCTTCCTGAAGTGCACCAGCGCCCCAGTCCTACAGTTTCAACTGGGTTCAACTGGGAACGCATGGTTAACAAAACAACTCAAATCTACCAGGTGGAACAATGTGGACTTGACTTCCCCAGTTTAGATTAAACCCACAGAAAAGATGCAAGCACAGTGAGCAGTTGTTTGTACTCAGGATTAGGTACGTTAAAACATGCTAACAGAATCAATACACACCAACATGTCTTAAATTAAGTCATGAGAGATACATAATGTCAGTGTCTGTACATTTTCTGCTTATTGCACAGCCCCACATGCACTCAACCACACTCATACAGGCTTATAGATGGAGACACACACACACACACACCCTTAGCTGCATGTTTCCTTTACCCTCTGTGTTGAGCCCAGAATGCTCCTGCTGCTGTCACAGCAACTCCAGGATTGTGACAGATTACGGCCTGCTGCCCTGACCAATCGGAGCCAGGAAAGTGTTGCCTGCCCACTGACTCATAATTCTTGGCATACCTATGCCGAGTTGACGTTTCTTTAATGGTCCCCAGACCTCCAGTAGGCATCCTTGTCCTGAGCACTATGATTGCCTATTAGCAATTCACCAGCACTTGCACTTTTTTACCCCTCCACTCCCTATGCCGCCCCTCCGAGGAGGGGAGAGAACCAGGAGGAGAAGAAGCCAGAGGAAGGATAGAGATAGATGGAAGGAGGGAGGGAGATAGGGACGCAGCCAAGCATGCTGGCTTTGAATTGGAGAGAAGTCTGAGGGCTGCCAGAAAGAGAGAGGCAGACAAAAACAGAGACAGGAAGACAAAAAAAAAACCTATGTCAGATAGTGAAACAATACTTCCCTCAAGCAACTGCATTATTTCAAAAATGGTAATGGGTGTTTCTCTCCCTTTTACCGTACATGTGCTTTCAGTCTACACTCCCTCTTCCCCAAATCCTGCTGTGTGCTCAGATACGCCACTGGAGGACTTCTCCATTCGGTCTCATTAACCAGCCACATCTGCTATGACTACAGATCAGTATGACATACTGGTTATTAATGATAGGATGATCGACAATTTGTTATCCTACAGGACCATTATCAAGTTGGTGAAATCTGGACTCTGCACTGTTGCCTGGTACGTGTGTGAGTGTGTGTGTGTGTGTGTGTGTGTGTGTGTGTGTGTGTGTGTGTGTGTGTGTGTGTGTGTGTGTGTGTGTGTGTGTCCATCAAAGGGGGATTGCGAGAAGGAGCCAGAGCTCACAGGATCGACACAGGGCCAGCCTGCTCTGTCCATCTGCTCCGAGCTTCATTCCCAGCATATCAATACCCGACGTCTCATACACACACACACACTCAAAAACACACACATAGATACACAGACACACACAAGCACACAGTATTCTGTCACCTGCCACTTCTGCTGCTTCCATCACTCTCCCACCACTCCAGCCCTTGGCTGTAATGCCTGCTTATGTTTCATCCTGACACTTAGAGAAAATCCCTGCTTGTCTATAAGCGCATTCGGTATCAAACAAAAGGTACTGGCCCGTCTTTCAGCCCTGTGTCTCGTCTGCTCCTCCACACTGCTGCAATACAGTGAAATTGTTTTGCTAAAAATCGCACAAAAAACCTCCTCTCACTGTGTGTGGTTCAACCTTGAACCACACAGAACCTGAGGGCCAGACAAGCAGTACAGCTGCCTGACCTCTCGCCATTTCTCCCAATCTGCAGCAAACACACTCTGACGAAGTGAGAACAAGAAGCACTGGAGCGGAAAACACATTGGAAGTGTCCCTGCCAACTCCCACTCCACACTACCTCCCATGGCCTTGGGTGGCTTATTTCATTGGTAGGGTTTTGAGTGGGTGAGTGGACGTTGTTTGGGGCTACCTTTTGTATGTGTGTTTGAGTGTGTTCACGTCTAAATGTCGCTAAGTTTTAAGTGCAGAGGGAATAGAAGACCTGCCTTGTACTGTATGTGGCTTTCAGAAAGGGGGGAGTTTGAAGACGTGGAGAGTAAGATCCTCCAGGATGCACTTACACTGCAGAGCAATCTATGGTTTGGGACAGTAGGGGAGGGGTTTGTGTCTTAAAGGACAAGCACAGCATAACCAGCAAGAATTTTGTTTTTTTTTCTGAAAAGATCTGAACACAGACCCGACCCAAACAAATCAGAAGATAATCAGACCCAATCCAGAATGAGGTCAACCTGAGCAGGGCCTAAGAGAGCGAGGACATAAACACCACCAACAATTTCCTCAAATATTTTCTGCCGATTAGGATTATGACGTACCATGTGATCATAGCTGATACGTATGGTCATGTCCAACTGGATCCACAGGGATATTAGACATATCGGCGCAAGGCAGAGAATAGTTTGGACCGATTCGACTTGGGGCCAGATTAGGTTTTGGTTTCTTAAAAACCAAGCGGGACTACGAAGACCTCTAGTGAGGGACAGGCCACACCGTGCAGTTATCATGTCCTAACTTAGAGGCGGGTGATCTGGCAAAAAGATAATATCACCATCTATTTAAACACAAACCATAACATAAATTGCAATCTTTATTCTCAGTTTGGAGAAGCCCTGTAGAAGACAGTATAGCCATACTCCAATTGCACCATAAAAACAATTGCTAAGATGTTTCTTTTTTGGCAAGAGTTTCTCATTGCTAGCTATAACTCATGTTGCATTTTTACAGTACTTCACCCAAGGAAGAGCCACGGGAGGTCATCCATCCAGTACATTGCGCAGATCTGCTGGCGATGAGGTCATTTGAAGTTTGGATGCAGAAGGACATTGAATACCGCAATCTGAAAGTGGATCGTAGACGCCCCCAACATTGATCATGATCTAAAATCATCAGGTGGCTCAACGCTACCCTACCTTGAGGTGCAATCGAAATGCTCCACACCTGTCCAGCTCCCTCATCCAAACCACTACCCTCATAGCTTATCCTCCTCTATTTCTACAGCAGCATCCTTGACAGCCCATCACCTCACTGGCTCCGCACGCCTCCCACCATCCAGGGACATTTGTATGCATGCATGTATTCATGAGCGGGTATAAAATTTAAATATGTTTTTTACAGTCAAAAGTCACTGATATACAGCTAATGCAGGCAAAGAAGAGAGAGACAGAGAGAGGGAGGAAGAAAGGGAGACACTCTGTGCACTCTGTATGAACTCGAGCTAAATCACACTCAGAAGCCTCCTACACTTCCACCCCTCCTTGTCTTAGCTTGTATTACTTATTAATTTATTCATTTTAATGATGCTCATCTGAGCACATTCTTCTAACAATTAGGACTTAAAGGTTTAACATTGTGCAATATTGGACCTTAAAATCCTACTGAAATTACATTTGGGATTTGAGATGCGTTCTCTCTTTCTTTTCCCTCCCCCTCACCCCAGCAGTCGTGAGGTAGATGTTGTGTCTGTCGTTTCATGGAGGTCAGGATTTGTTTTCTACACTTCTTTGGCTCTGAGGGCAGTCCGGGGAGCTCTAATGGCTTGTTCACACACTCTGCTTTGCATTATTTCCTAACTGCAAATACCAAGGGGCCATGTCACAGAGAGAGCCATCCTAAAGCACTTAACAATGTAACCTACATACACTCCAGCATGGACAGAAATATATGGATACTAAAGCATGAACATAAAGCACACCACCACTTCACTGACAGGACATGGGGGGGCTCTTAGCTCAAGGGGGTGGGGTCGCACAGGGGACACTTATTTGCTCTCAGACTATGCCACCCATCGAGCTCAGCCAATACGATGTACAGTGCTGATTCCAAAGTAAAGAGGACAGAGGAGAAAGAGAGAAAGAAGAGAGACAAGCGCAGAGAAAATGAAAAGGGCCAAAGAAACTGATTTTGTCTCATAGTTCATCTTCATCTGGGTGCCCTGTCCCAAACCCCAGTTCATGAAATAAGTCCTGCTGAAAATCAATGGCAGTCCGAGCCGTGTAAAGGTCAGCCATTCAGCAGCGCTGGCCTTGGTGGACCAGTCAAGCCCAGGCTTGTACTGTGAAGCTCGGCTAAGTAGAATTAATGGGGGGATCGATTATTCTGCACACAACTTAAATTGAACTAAGCAGAGAATCATTTTAAGGCAGGAACTGTACCGTGACGTCGAATGAGATGCATTTGCCACATAGCCAACCCCAGAACCCATTTAGCAAGCACAAAGTAAAGGGTGAGAATGAAAAAGAGATTTTTAAATAAAGGCTCTCACACTCTCTCTTCATCTCTCCACTTCTTTTTGAGTTCAATATCTGTACAGTAACCGCCCGATAATACCCTGAACCCACCCAAGACCTAACTCATAGATTTGATACGCAGTAACACTTTCCCTCTTTTCTCTTTCCTCCCCCTTCACTCTCTTTCCCCCTCACCTCTTTTTTTTTTATTTCATGTCACCTCCGGCACCTCATTCTTCTTGTATTCTCCCCTTGTTTAAAGCAAAATCAATATGGAACCGGAGGAGACAAATCAACGTATGGTGGCACTGCAGGGGGAGGCCCAGCATGCTCCCACCTCACTGGTCACATGTTCCTCACTCGCTCGCCGGCTCCGTGGTATGGGGGAGGGTTGGGATAAGTGAAGGAAGGCAGGGCGGATGGGTGGAAGTAACGATGTAAGGTCTGACTTATGGAAGGATGAAATGATAAGAGACCAAAGGGCTGGAGAGGGATGAAAGGGAGCTGGTGAGGGATGAAACAACGCTCCAATGGGAGGGCATATGGAAGGAGAAATGAATGGAGAGAGGGATGAGAGAAAGAGAGGAGAGGAGTGGGCGGCAGTGTGGGCTGGGGGTGGCGGAGGTGGTGGTGGGGGGGTGCGTATCATGGAAAATTCTGCTCCAGTGACTGGAGTGCAGAACGGGAGCCCTCATCTATAATGTATATCATGGATCCGTGAGAGATTTTCATACATATAAAATGGAGCAGCACCACGAAGTGTCTCGCTGCCACAGCACAGCCAAGAATCGCCCGTGGGGGCAATTTCAATATTCTGTTCTGTTTGTACTTGCATACTGTTAATTCACATATACCCCTGTGTTCCTTAGCGCCGCTTCATACTGTGTAAGTCAAAAAGGATTAAAAGACTCCATGACTATATGTAAACACGTTTTATTCAAGATTATTCAAATACCTCCGCAACGAGACAAGACAACTTTTGCGTGTTTAACCTCGCCACAAAGAGAACGTGTTCTATTCTAACAACCTAAAAATAACAGCCAGCTCCATTTAGAGAAGTTAACGATGTAACATGTAATATTTTCACATTAAAGCAACATTATGTAACTTTTTAATCGCACAAAATGGCAATTTGTATATAACGTTGCTATAAAAATGACTCAAATTATCCCAATCGACCCCGGAGAAATCTATAATTTTACTTTAACACTGCGTTTCATCTAGTTGCCTCCCGACATAACTTCCAGGGAAACACCTGATGATACATCGGAGAGTGAGGAAGGGAGTCAGCAAGCTTGGTGAAACGTGAATAAAACCATAACAAATTACTTCATCTGTGAACATTTCTGCCTGAATCACATCAGATTTCAGATTTTCATTTGTGCTGGTGGTTGTTTAACATTGAAAACAAGAACTGCTATGATTCCACACGATGTCATGATGTCATCTAACTGCAACTTTTTCTTTTCATTGTTTTGATTTAGAAACCATTAGCTGCAAAAATTACATACTGCGCATTTTAAGACTCCCGCTTTATTAAACACAACAGGCAATAAATGATATAGAGTGCTTACATATCCATCATAAGCCTTTGTCTCTCCCTCTGGTCTTCTTTCTAAGCAACTTGGACAGCCAACATAGACATCATGTGGGAATCGGGGGGGAAAAAAATGAAATAAATAAACATGACAAGTGGCCACTTAGCCACAGCCTCCCTCATTGAAACCTGATGAGGGCCCTGTCTCGGCTAACTTCAACAAACGCTAAGTGACATGCTTAAGTGGGTTCAGGTTGCGCATCCGGGGTAATTCAGTAAAAATACAAATGAGTCTGGCTGGGAAAACAGATCACTATGCACTCATTCAAAATAGAAGGAGAGAGCACCAGGGAGCGAGAGAAAGACTTTCATTTCTTTTCTCTGTCCTTCAGAGGATTCTCTCGGCCTCACATCGACCGTCTGGCGCACACACACACGCAGCCCTCGTCCGGCCATAAACAGCACTATATAGACCCGGTGATTTCCCTCATTGGGAATCGATAACAAATAACCTCACTTTTCACTGGCCATTATGGTCGGTGTCGACCATACCCAGTCGTCTTTATCTGCACACAGGGTGTCACGCCTGACCTTGGGCTCTCTGCTCTGCTCTCTCTCCGCTCCCCAGGTAGATTTCAAGCAGAGGGTTCGGTCCTGGTTTTTGGAAAGGTTCAAATTGAGCCCTATGGGAGCGAGGAGCAGGGAGCAGCCATCTCCCATGACAGATCAATGGTAGGTCTCACCACAGGGCAGGGGGCCAGCGCCTTGCACAACCTGCTAATAGAATCCCAATGTCATTGCTGACACTACATGGCCGGGGCTGCTGGAGGTTAGCCTGAGGTAGGACAGTAGGACGGCCACGGTTTAAAATGCCTTCAAGGTCTCCATGTTTCACTCTGCCTTATGTGTGTACGCATGTGTGCAGGTGTGTGTGGGATACATACAGAAATACCTAAGAAAGCCAGAAAGAAGAAAATTCTTAGCTGTGAGAATGTTGTTTCAAAGTATGGTTTGTTAACGTGCAGAAAATTACTCACATTTGAGTTCCAAGGTGCAAAGTCATTACATGCAGCTGCAGTTCCTTTCAGGGATGCCCAATATGGATTGTTTTTCAGCCAATGCCAATAACTGATGATTGCCTGCTTCTCATGGCAGACACTGATAAGTGCTAATGTCACATTTCTGTAATTTAAAAAGACGTTCCTAACCTGTAGTTTATGCACACCTGAGGGTTAGAAAGGCTAAGATGTAGCGAGCAAGGATATGTTGTGTGGCTCTCCTTCTCCTTCTCAGATTGCGCTTGTTAAGTAAATGAAAGCAATTTGGCTTCATCTTATCAGCTATGGGGAAATTATAGCCCATAAACAGAGCACATAATAATAAATAGAAAATGTATCAGCCTGATGAATATCATGCATTGCAAATTTCTTTAGCTTTCTTACCCTCCCTTCAAGCTCTGTGGTCCCTTACAGCCTGTGCATCCCTCTTAAACTAAATTCAGGTTCTTGCCTTCTCTCCTTTTGCATTTTTTAAACTCTCCTCGTTCTCCCTCGCAGTTCAAAGATACAGTGGCAATTTTAGGCCTTCATTAACATCCCAGACATCCTGCCGCAGTGTAGAGCAGTGAAACCCATGATTCATAGCACAAATCATTTCATATGTACCACTTGAAGACAGGCTGCAGAGGCAGTTAAGCCACTATAAACACCTATGCACACACTCTCACACACACATACAGATATATGAGTGAGCGATGAGTGCAGGGGAAATCTTGGTCACCAGAGGAAACATGTCTCAGAGAGTCTTAAGAGCTCCTGATGAAGATGAAGAGAGGATTTAGACCTTTGCATATTTTACTCCCACTTTTACTCTCTCTGTGTTCAGCTGTGTGTCACACATACCTCGCATATATAGCATAGGACTTCAGAGCTCTTTCTGCTGCTCCTCTTTTACTGGATTTTCTCTTCAACACCCACACTTAAGTTTTGCAGCTTGAGACGCACGTTTTAGAAACTTTCAGAAAGGCTGAGGCTCAATATCACATCCTCTGTCATGTAAAGATCCATTTTGGGTCCTGGCCCTAAGTGTAACGGGCATTTCTGACATGTACAAAAGTCAACTCTGGGCCATGTTATATTGAAAATGAACAAACTGTATCAACAGTTAACACTCAGTTCCTTTTCTCTGTCCTCTTTAATTACTCATTGACCCTTCTAAGCCTACCATCCTCCTCCTGTCAGTGGGAGTCATGACATTTGCCAGTTACAAAGCGTGTCAGCCCCCGGGGGCAGCTTAGGAGATCCCCAGCAAACAGCTACTGTACGTTAATTAATCACCATGAAATTAGAGTACCATCTTTTCGAGTGGCTGCCTCCTTTACTCTCCCCCCCCCCTTTTTTTCCCCATGATTCCACCCAAACCCATATGCCCTTTACAGTGTCCACGTACAGCTGGAATTAATGTTTTGCACTGTCACTCCCATTCAGTACAATGACAGAAAGGTAAAGGAAACTCAATGAACAGAGATGCAGCAAAACAAGAGGTATAGGCTGCAGCCTGAGTAACTTAGTTTGTATGGTAATCGTGTACTGGTATTGGATCGGTACTCGGTATCGACCAATACCCAAAGCCCAGGTATCAGAATCGGTATCGGGAAGGAACAAATTGTTTCGGAACATCTCCATCTCAGTGCCAGAAGCTAACGTTAGATTACACTTAAAATGATTGATTAAATATGGCCACGTGCCTATTTAGCATTGTGGCTGTCGGTTGCTCAATGGAAACAGTTGTGTCACTAGCAAGCACAAATCTAAATATGCTTTATGGTGATGTCAGTAGGCGATCGCAAGTACATGAGCTCCACAGAATCAAGTCCATCCCTCTGTGAACCCAGATGCGTATTGATGGATCGGTTTAATCTTAGTCCTCAATTATGTAATGAAAATTCAAATTTAATCTAACACAGACACTCACACACACGCATACACACACACACACACACACACACACACACACAGACATATGCATTAACAAACAAACACTCTGACACTTGCTTCCAGTCCAGGCAGGCAGAGAGGAGTTGCGTGTGCTTCTGCCTGCATTAATTCTGTTAATGATCACAGAGGGTCAGCCTGCCTGTGATCCCTGTCCTACCATTAAACAAATAAAAACAACACTGATTACCAGGATGTTCACTGGATGCATCAATCTTGAGTAATTAGAGAGTGGTGTTTTGACTCTCTCCCCTTTTCTTTTCCTCCTTGCTTTCTCTCTTTCCCTTGCTTATACCAAAGTCAGGCAGCAGCGGCAGAGTCCTTTTAATGAACTAATAAGGGTGTGTGCTTGGCTAACCAAGAATGAGACAGGAAAGAGACAAATAAGTAGGAAGAGAGGCTGCTTTACCAGCTAAATAAAGCAGCCACAAGCACTGGCTCTGCTGCCGTCCTCTACGAGGGTTCATCGCTCTCTTCTTTAGAATAGGAGAAAATGATACTGAGTTTTGTGTGGAGATACTCAATGTATGTGTGTGTGTGTGTGTGTGTGTGTGTGTGTGTGTGTGTGTGTGTGTGTGTGTGTGTGTGTGTGTGTTGCTGCCTGGAAAAGGACACAGCTGTCACATTAAGATCATGCAGGCCTGTAGCATTAATCTGTCTTGGAGAACCTTGAGACCTTAAGTACTGTGGTACTTAAGGCTATGTGTGTTCGAGTATGTGTGTGTGTGTGTGTGTGTGTGTGTGTACATGTGAGTGGTGGCATGTGCAAGGAATGCGTGAAATGAAGATGCTAGTAGGGCATATGGCCCCAGATTCAAATCCAGATGCTCACGCAAACCGATTGCATGAGACGATAGCATGGGAAGAGAGCATGATGCAGGGAGAGAAGGAAAAGATGGGAGGATGAAAGTAAGAGTGAAAACCGGATTTTAAATAAGAGATAGAACAGACAATTAAAGAAATGAGGAGAAACAAAGAAAAAATGGAAATGAAAAGATTAACATTTGTGTAGGACAGGACGTTGCATCGAACAATACATTTGTCCCTGATGAGCTGGGTTGTTGCTTTTCCTCTGCTTTGCTGAGCTGTGTTATCCCACTGCTGTGATGTGTGAAGTTTATGCTGCTATTTGTGTTCTATGCTAACCTGGCTATACTGTTTCTGTGCTAAGCTAACCTGACTATGTTGTTTCACTGCTATGCTTTGCCAATGCTGTGCTGCGCTGTGATAAGCTGGATATGTTGTTTCTTTGCTGTGCTGTCCTGGGTGGTGACAGCCTCAGCCACTGACAGGTCCTTTAAATTCACCACTGCCAATTAGAGTCACTCCAGACCTGGTGGTGGGCGCATGGAGGAGGAGACGGGGGAAGTGAAAAAAACTGCTGGGACGATGGTTGCAGGCCTGACAGGCCTGATGTGGAGATGGAAATGCGGTAATTTGGAGTAATTCGGCAACTCCCTGGCGCTTGCCTTGCCTGCCTGTCTGTCTGTCCGCTGAAATAAATGGGGTCAGCAGCGTGTGATCGGCAACTTTCATTTATATGTAAATGACCCCATCGTTGCTGCAGCAGCTGCTGTGGAAGCTGCTGCTAAGTCTGTACACACACTGAAATGCTCGGCCTGAAAGAGAACGCCAGCCAGCCTGGCTGACTCCTGTCTCTGCTTCTGCCTTCCTTTAACACTGTGGAGCCCCTGCTCTCTCTTCATCTTTATTTGTCTCTCTCTTTCCTCACCTCTCTATACACTACACTATCACCATAACCTACACATATACTAAGAGTACCTCTCAACTGTTAGTTTTTTTGATGTTAATGCATTTTTCTTCACAGTCAAGTCATTCCAAGATGCACTAATAGCACATATGTCAAGGCAACCCTTAAATATGTTAGTATGTCCAACAATCCTAGTGCAATGCAACGGCTTTGTCGAATGAAAAAAGAAAATGTTTCTTGTCTTGCCAGTGACAAACATATGCTCAAAAAATGTGATAATAGGCCGGGCTAAACTGGTCTGAAGAAAAGTTGTTCTTACTGTGTCAAACTGTGTGGCTACAACTAACAACTATTTTCATTGGTTAATTTGTAATGATTAAAAAAGCACTTTTCTTCAGCGTGACCTGTAAGCCACAATTTACCAGAAGCCAAGGAGACGTCATCCAAAACCAAACATATTCTATTTACATGATATTAGACAGAGAAATGTAGCAAATCTTCATGTGGGAGAAACTGGAACTAATGAATGACTTTTGCTTAATAATTCAAAAACTCATCCATTATCAAAGTTGCTGGTGTTTAATTTTATGTCTAATCAGGTAACTGATTAATTAATTAGTCCTAGGCTGCCCAAAGTGGGGCCTGTGGGCCACGACTCTGTGTGATTCTGTGATTTCCTGTTTTAATTTGAAGTCTTGGACTCATGTGTCATGTGTGGCTTTTCAGTTTCTTCTGCCCTTGTGTGTATATGGTCTGTGTGCTCCCTGATGTCTTTGTCAGTTCGTCCTGTGTAATCCTTCTATGTCAATCACTTGTGTTTCACCTAAGCCTGTTCCTGTTCCAGTGTCTCACCGTTTCTCCTCGTTGTATGTTTCTGGTTTTGTGTTTTTCCTGATTTGAACATTGCTTTTCTTTGTACTTTGTTTTAGCATTTGTGTTCCTACTTTGTGTTTTTTGGCATTTTGCTCTTCTTGGTTTTTGGGATTATACGATTTTTGGATTTCAGCTTTTGTGAAATAAAGCTCACCTTTTTGTTCTTAATCTTGCCAACCTTTTCCCTGCCTCGGTTTCCACTTTTGGGTCCAACCTTACAACCACAAGAGTTTAATATTTGAGCCTTTGAGAGAAAAAGTTTGTGCGTCCCTGAACTCGTTATTGGGTCATTTAGTACATGAGAACATTTTTTACCTTTCATTTCTAGTCTGCATTCTTATAACATTGTTATTTATTATTCCGCTCATATGTTGCATCCGGTATTAATGGGTTAATGTATATTATACGTATAATTTAAAACTGAATATTGTTTTGGGCTGGCATGCTTTTCCTGAGATATACTGCAGCAGTGTGTAATAGTGTAGCAAAAAGTAACAGCGAGAACAGTGGAGCAGATCAGATAGTGTATTGTAGGGCCTGGAGGTGCGTTCGCTTCATTACCTAGCTAGCCATTGTGCTGATGCAGAACCGGGGTCCTGTAAATTCCTGCCTGCTTGTGACACCATAGATAATTACACTTCCATAAATAATGGAGTGTGCCTTGCCCACTTCCTATAGAGCTCCCCTAATGAGATTAATATACAGGGAGCGGCTGAAAACACTTGGCAGGTAAATCTTAAGGCTTAACTTAAAGGAATAATCCACCCTAAAAAATTAACAATGTTACAAACAGCTCATGGCAGTGTATTATGTACTCCTGAGGTGATTTCAATGCAATCTCCTCTACCACAAATTGGATTATGTGATAATAACACAAAGAGGACAAGCAATTTGTATCTGTTCCTCACAAGTACACACAGTCAGCAACAAGGTCAGGGTAAGTTTGAGGCGACTATAACATGAGGTCAAAGTTAGGGATCCACTATGAATTTGTGTGATCATGTTTCTCTCAAGTATTTTTTGAAATTCAAGAGACTATTCTCCTCCATCTCATTGTTTGTTGGTGGATTTATATTACTCTTCAGGATAATTGGCCAAATGTTGAAAGTATACTACTAGGCTGGGATTTTCTTTTCTTCATTTCAGTGCAGCTACAGTGATGTTCAATGTGAGAAAAGTTTTAAGCTTTCAAAAACATCAATGGGTATCTGCAGGTTTTGGTGTCAGTACGTCAGAATAAAAGCACAAAGGACTCTTCCAGGCTTTACACTCATACTCAGAAACAATACAGAGAGAATATCTATTTCCAAAAAGAGAGACGTACCAATTTATCAACCGACAGTAGCGTCTACAGACGATGACGCAACGCAGTATGTTGTGAATTGGGTTTAGATTTTACTTTTTTCAACTTGTAATGATAGACAGGGCTGGTACTATTGCTTTATGACTACATCTAGAATCAGGAGTAAAGTTCCCTTTCACAGTCTTCTCACCAACTTCACATAGTAAACCCCCCCCATATAACCAAAAAAAAAAACACTTATTATTAATTGACAGTCCTGGACACGTTAAAGTGAGCTTTTATGTATATTGCTGCACCACTTTTATATTTTGCATTGCCTGTGAGTCATGTTTATTTGTCATAACTAATTCATGAAAGAAATGCCTTTGATGATACATCGATTTTATTATCAAAATCTCTAAGTTATCTTTCATCTAGAGTGCGTCTTTTATTTATGTCTCGTCTTGAGAGCTGAGAAAATCTAATTTAGTTCTCAGGACTGAACTGTTTTGGATTAAAGTTGAGTAAATAATTCATGTGTTGAAATAGGTCCATCTGCTATATGGAGTATGGCAAAGATACAGAGGAGAGTCTTGCATCTCTGTTGTGAAAATGAAATACCTTTTAATAAACTTGTTTCTTCTGCCTCCTTTCCCTTTCAAGTAAGAGATCTGAACATGCCCCAAAGTCTGAATCAAGATCTGTTCAAAGTGTGATGATAATCCCATAGAAGATGTTTCAAAGACAACTTTCAAAAACTTTATCTGTCGGCGCCAGATCTAAGTTCTACCACCTGTGTGTGTGTGTGTGTGTGTGTGCGTGTGTGTGTGTGTGTGTGTGTGTGCGCGTGTGTCTGTGTCTGTGTGTGTGTCTGTGTGTGGGTGTGGGTGTGTGAAGTCATTGATAAGGCCTAAATGAGTGCTTGGGGTTACTGTTAGGAGGATGTACCATTTTTCTCACAGTAATAAGCCAACACATAAAGTACCACTCTGCAGCTACAGTAGTATACCCGCAAGAGTGTAATGGGCAGACACACACACACACACACACACACACACACACACACACACACACACACACACACTGAACTACATTACCATTCTCAGAGTTTCCTCTCTGTTATATTCACTCTGCTCTCCAATTCCTTCACAACTGCCAAAGCAATAAAATCACATCGTACTGGAACAGTAGCTAATAAATTTGATTTGTTTGGACACTCACACACACACACACGCACACTCACACATGCACACTTTTTTGGCCGTTTTCACATGAAAAAATACACACTGCCATATCCCATGGTACAGTTATGACTAGCTTAAACCAACAAACATTGCATGTGCTTTTGTGTGCCAACATGCTAAAGATTGAGTCTGCTTGCAGTACAGCAGTTGTTCTTGTATTTGACCATGGGCCAATGACGGCGCTTGAAGGCCCTTCATGAAGTCCAAAACAGCTTATTAAAGCAACGGTATGTAGAAATTGGCATTTTGTGCAATTTGACATGACTCTAGCTGGCCTCAACTTGATTGCCTTGTTGATATTTATGTAACAGCTGGTGGTTTCAAGCTAACTTTATCTGGCTTACTTAAGTCTATAGATGTTGACTTTCCCATCTTACATAATCTCAGTGAAAAGTTAGAGTTTCACAGCACTGTGTTGAGTCCAAAACGGAAGATACAATCACAAAAACAAAAGCTCACCATCACGCTGTGCCTGTGAATCACACAACCCGACGCATACGTAGGCAGGTCTAGCCAGTAAAAAAATGCAAATCTGGTCTGCGAATGGTTTGCATACATTAAGTGCTCAATGTAGCCAGAGCATAAAAAACATAAATTTAAAATGAAATAGCTAAAAAACATAAGAATAAGTCCCAGGATAATAAGTCTGTTTTTAAGGCATCTCATATTCCCCAGGTCAAGGACGAATTCATGTGTGAAAACTCTTTTGAGGCCAGAAGGCAACTGAGGTGTAACATGTCATCAAGTAACATGAGTGGAGCATGTTTGAATTTTCTTATCACCTATTTTTTAACACCTAAGTTTTCACTTTTCTCGGTGGTGCTGATGTGGAACACAGCGTGATGGTCTTTTACTTCATCTTGTGGTTTTTACTGCTGTGTGCACACAGAGAATCCTTGGTGTATGAACTTGCATGTTTCCATTACACTGAATACAATACACGGCTGTGTACTCTCCATACTCCATAATGACACCACACAGTGGAACTATTAACACAATAAACCATGTGTGCCTTTAAACTCAAACCCAGTAGTTCCCCAGTGTCCCATCACTGGCTGAGGTAACACTGAGGGAGAAAATAGTTCCACTGATAGTCTGAATACTCGACCACAGTGTCTGACTGTGGAGGGGAAATAAAGAGAAGGCCTAATTAAAATTTCAGAGGTACCAGCTGGGTGTCTGATCCCCCCCTCCCAGTGTCTTTGTGTCTGGATTGAGACACACTCACCTTGATTTCTTCATTTATTAACCTTGACAGAAACAAATCTGCATCCCCGCTCACAGTGCCACAAAGCGTGGATAATGGGGTGAGTATGCAAACATACAGAACATGCACGCTCCTGCATGCATCTACTCACACGCATACCAATGTACATACACATTTACACTTGTATACACAAACATGCACTTGCCATCACCCCAACACACACACACACACACACACACACTGTACCCACATTAATGCACCTGCTTGCACACATGCACACACACACACACACACACACACACACACACACACACCCTGTAGGCCCAGACAAGGCCGTTCTTTAATGAACAGCTTAATGGGCAAAGAAAGATACAACAAAGCCGTCTGGGAGGACTGTTTGTAGTGAAGTGATCAAATACACTCTGCAATGATATCCTTAGCATGAATAGTTATAATGATAAGCGCGGATGAATATGAAATCAGCTTCATTTCCACCAAATTGAAGCATCATTTTGTCACTGGGTGCAGCATCCAGTGACAGGCAGATCAACTGGAAAACTCATTCATCATTTAATGCAGCTGATAAAAGATTTCAGTGCCACTCAGCATTTTGATTTATGTTTGTACTTGATTGCTATTTCACAGCTATTTTATCTTGACTTGCAAATGGAGCTGATTGAGAGTTAAAGTACGGGAATAAGGCAGAAAACAGTACAATATGTGTCGGTATGTTCATTCGCGTATGGATGTGTGGATATGTGTGTGCGGGGCTCCCCAAAGGGTTGCTAAATTGAGGGCCGCATCTTCATTTGGCCTGCCGGATGGCGACCTTGCAGCCCCGTCTCCGTGTGCTTTGCGACTGCCTAATGAAGACTTCAGGGCCAGGCAAACAAATTCTAATAAATTGCTGTGCGGTGACTGAAAAGTAGGTGTTCTACCGCACACACACACACACACACACACATATATGCACAAATACAGGAAATGCATACCGTAGACACAAAAGGTACACACACTCATTGAATATTAGAGTGCATTAATTCTCATCAGCTTGAGAGCAAGAGTGGATGTGACGTTGTGTCCCGTGAATGCCTCCTGTTCCAGAGCTGCTTTGCTTTCAAAAAACACGCTCCTTTAATAAAAATATCACAATCGATAACTGATATCCCAAGTGACACCTTAAAGAAAAAACACGCCCACCATTTGGCAAACCTTCAGCCAATCGGAGGGAGATACACTGTCAAGGAGGGAGAGAGGGTCAGGTATGTGTGAGAGCTAAATGTTAGTCTGTTTTGCACCTGCATGTTTGTTTTTTCTTCTTCTGCAGAGTATGTGTGGGCGTGTGTGTGTGTGTGTATGTGTGTATTGAGAGCGGTAGTTGTCACCACAGAGATGTCTGACCTTTAGCGGTGTTCCGAAGTTAGGTGAAGTTGTCTTTCTTCCGCACTTAAAGGGGAGTGACATTTAATAGTCCCCACAGGTCAAAGAGGGTAACAAACACCAAATAAAGAGTTCCAGATGCCCAAAAAAGGGAAAATTCTCACTCTGTGCAGCTGAGTGAATTAGTGTGTGTGTTTGTGTGTGTGTGTGTGTGTGTGTGTGTGTGCGAGTGTGCGTGCGTGTGTGTGTATATATAGATTTATATTTTCCTTTACTTTAGATACAATTAGGGCTAACAATATATACGATATATATTGTTATCGTGATATGAGACTATATATCGTCCTACATTTTCTATATCATTATATTGTTATATGGCATAAGTGTTGACTATTCCAGGTTTTAAAGGCTGTATTACAGGAAAGTGATGTACATTTCTGAAATTATGAGGCTGTTCTACCTGATCTAGTTCTCACATTTACCCATTTTGTCATTAAATGCACATTACTAATGATTATTGATCAGAAATCTCATGGTGTTAGTATTTTGTCAAAGTACCAACTTCAAAATATCAAGCTATATTTCATATATTTTCGATATGGCCAAAAAATATTATGATATTATTTTAAGGCCATACTGCACAGAACTACTATGTGGATAGGGATGCGCATGATCGGTCAACCAGTCGATTATGGTTTCAAATAGCTTTTATAATTTATGCAATATTTTTTCAGACAATGTTAAACTTTATAGATTAAGCTGTGCTCAATGTTGACAGTTTTTCTGACTGTTTTCCTACTTTTAGACTGGTCACCTACAGTAAGAAATTAGGAAAATCAGTGAGAGCAATGCAGAGGTTGAAAGATGGAGGGATAGAAAGGAACAGTGATGGCCCAAGGCGTGCCATGACAGACCCTGTTGCCATTGGCCACTGTAACAGATCCATGTCTCTGGAGTTTTAAATGATTCAAACATTTGCCCTTCGCTGTTCCTGTGGTGGGCAAAGATGTTCTTTGACTCCTCCGCTGCTCCCGCTCTGCTACCCCTCCCCTCTTCTCTCCTCAGTGTCATTTGGCTTCTCGAATACTTTTTTTTTTTTTAAACATATTCACTATTGTGCTTTGTTTCTACAATTTAACAAAAGAGCCTCTGAGTGATCATCACTTGCTAAGACCCCTATCCATGACACCAGAGCAGAGTTGTTTTTGATGGATGTGTACTAATAAGCATCCACATGCATACATCTATACATTAGAGCTACCTTCCATTTGAACAAAAGCTTATTAATTGCTTGTTAAAATATAAATATGGCCATACAACTTTAGTGAATATTGACTGGAGACTACCAAATAAAGCAAAACCATGGCCTATTAAACCTGAAATAATAATAACCCACATCTTGAAACCAAAGCCTGGAAATCAGAGAGATGTATTTAGATATAATTGGCAGTCTTTTCTCAGTTCTTGGCAGGCACGATGGTGGACTAAAAATGTGAGGAGAAATGTACTGCGTTGAGTTGACAGAGCTCCAGAGAGGTAAGCAGTTCATTCGCCAGAACTAAGCAGCGGAGGTGAGCAGATGAGGGGAGGCCAAAGGTGCAGCGGGCAAACAGCAACGCAACAAAACTCCCAAGCCCTAATGACTGACAGACCAACAGCAGATGAGCTCGCAGTTAATACATTAATTACACAGATGAAGGCCAAGCAGAGCTGAACTGAGCCAAGTTGAGTTGAGCTGAGCTGAGCTGGGCTGAGCTGGGCCAAGCTGTCTTTCTCTCTAAGCTGAGTTAGGCCTCAGCGCAGGGCTAGTGGAGGATGCTGGGTCTCTGCAGAGCGTGCTTTGCAATCCCCAGGCCTCATTAGGGATGCAAAGAGGTTCTGACTCCCATCACCTGTGAGCTTTTTATATCTGGCATAATCTCTTAGTAGATATTTCTTACATCCAATAATGAGCAAGTTATTACTCCATACAACAGAGAGAGGGAGCAGAGAGGGGAGCGGGGGAAATGAGAGTAAGATGGAGAGGAATGAAGAAAGTGAGAAAATATGAAAAGAGCTCACAGAAAGAGATGGAGATTCATCTCAGATTCAGAAGGCAGTAGAGAGCAGAAGGTGTCTTTATTCGGGTTGGCTGTTAGCATCAGTGGTGTTTACAGCATTATGACTTTGGTAACTCTGACCATCCACACAGTGTACTCTGATGGCAACCATTTTAAACGCAGATGCTGAGGTACCATTCTATCACATCTTTAATTTTCGGTGAACACTAATCTATACAGAATCCATGACTCAGATCTTTGCTTACTTGTCTCATCAGCCTCCTACATGAAGGGAACACTGCAGGAGACAGTCTGAGAAGTCTTAGTTAGAGATTAGTTGTTTTCAATACTTGATATGTTATATAGCCGCCTTCATTTTACAGGTAACACACATAATGTTTTTTTTTAAAAAGTCATGCAGAGGTTGTACCTACTCAGGAAGCTTAACGAGCCAGAATATTCTTGAAATGGTGAAGAAGAATCTGGAGAAGACATCTTGTCTTTTAACACGGTCGCGTGGTACAGACACTTGGATGTCAAATGCAAGAAGAAACTGTCAAGAGTGGTTAATACGGCCGGCAAAATCACAGGGAAAGCACAGATGCAACTATGCTGCAGGCATGTACTGAATACCTAAAAAGAAACCTCTTGACATAACAAGTAAATGGACTTGGACTTGCATTTATATAGCGCTTTTCTGGTCGACCGGCTACTCAAAGTGCTTTACAATGCATGCCACATTCACCCACTCACACACACACATTCATACAGTGATGGCAGAGGCCGCCATGCTAGGTACTAACCTGCTCTTGGGACTGATACAGCGCTTCCTATCCAAAGTCCTCCATCATATTTCTATACTCAGCCATTCACACACACTCACTGATGGAAGAGCCATCGGGAGCAATTTGGGGTTCAGTATCTCGCCCATAAACACTTCCACATGCAGCTGGAGCCAGGAAGCATAACTACCGACCTTCTGATTAGTGGACAACCCACTCTACCTTCTGCAAAGAGCCACCAAAAATGTCTACAAGAAATCATTTGTCCTAAGTGCAGTTAAATTATTAAAAACATAACCAATCATAAAGGGCCTCCCTTACCTCCCTGTTTTATGTTTGTGGAATTTGTACTTATTGAACTGTGTTTTATTACCTATAATTGACTATAAAAACTGTGTTTTTTACTATTGTCTTATTTGAAACCCATGTTGCTTGTGGTGAAGCCCATTTTCCAAATCACGGACAATAAAGTTTCTAACCTAAATCAAATAACATGACAGCCCCCTGCCTATTGCCTATTTGAGGCCTCGGAGGGAGCGGAGAAAGAGAAACGGGAGCGCAGAAGAGGAGCGGCGCCGCCTAATAAATACATAAATAAGTGCATAAATAAACAGAGCATCAGACCTCTGCCTGACATGGCAGAGACAGCACCTGAAGCATTGGAAGACAAGTCATCCTTCTCCTCTCTCTTCTCTCTGCTGTCTGCATTGATTGATGTGAGGGAGGAGGATCAAAGGCTGCTGAACAGTAGTACTCAGGAAGATGGAGAGATAGAGAGGGAGGGAGGAGGCGAAGGAGGCATGGGGGATGGAGGGGGAAAAAGGGGGAAGAGATAGAGAAGTTGAGGTCTCCGCTGTCTGTCAGTCAGCTCCACGAAATGACCCTCTAACTACAGGGCTAAGTCAGACATTAAGGCCTCCAGAGTCAAAGAGGATTCACTCATTCTCCCCTCTCTCTGCATTCACCTCACTCACTCCCTCCCTCTTTTCTCTCTCTCTCTCTCCTTTATCTTTTCTCCTCTCTGTCCCATCCTGAAGAGGAGGAGCAGGGCCAAGCACCATTAATCTCCTATCTAATAACACTGGTAATGTTACACATTATTGGAAAGAGATGGGCAAAATGAACCAATAAGTTATCCGATATGGGTCTCCCTTCTCCACGCACACTCCAATCCCAAGGACATTTAGGCAAAAGAAGAGACACAGATGCAGTGAGTGAGGAAGACAGAGAAGGGAAGGGGGGGGGGGGGGGGGGGGGGGGGGAGAATGAGAATTAGTAATGGAAAAAAGGTGGGCAATGTGAAATATTTCCTGCTATCGACCTCTTGGCCAGGGACATGCATAGATTTCTGTATGTGGAAGATAAGTGTCTTTGATAAAGTAGGTTAGCATTGATTAATCCATGAAATCTTGGGGCTGTGGACTTGAAGTTAATGAGTAAGGTTTTCTATTTTCTCTGCAATCTCTCACGACATACATTTTCAGCACAGCCCCGGGACCCCGCAGCCGCAGCGCGTCGACACCCCTCATTTTAGATGTCTGTTATTTTGGGGCGAGGATGGCCAATCAATGAAGTTGACATTTGTTATTGTGAAGGATTCACAATGCAATCACAGGATAAGGGTTGTAGGGGCTTGCTAGGTGCATATAGAGGGGGGGTGGAAAGGTCACGGCTAATCTTAAGGGAACAAGAGTTATTTATCCATACGTGCTAGAATAAAAAGAAGATGAGAGACACAATCTATATATACTGCCCCTGAGGGGGGTTATGGAGGCAAGGCGCACACGCACAGGCGCACACACACAAACAAAGCGTCCTATCTGCTGCAAAGTAATTCCCCCCTATTTCAATTGGTAATAAACACTGTGCATCAGGTGACCTATCTCGCAGCCCGTAACTGAGTTTTGTAGCAGCACTCAACAGCTCACAAGGATGAAGAAATCTGAATACGCCATTAAACACTCACCCGTGTATGAGGTTAGGCTGGAGATAACCCTGTTTGGAAAAGTCCATCTGCATCATTTGTGCTGCGTGTTTTTCTGCCACATTTAATAAGGTATGATGGTCCTTGTTTTTTATTTTGCATGCAGCTGTGGTGAAGGAAAGCGAAGCAAACAGCACGTTGGTTGAACACATCAGTCACATTTAGAACAACCTTGAAACAAATAGCACTATGGACGCATCCTCAGGCGCAGAGCGCTGGGAGAAAGAAATCAGGGGAGACAGACAGGCGGGCATTGCAGGCAGGCAAACAGGCAGCTTTCTCTTTCTTTCTCTCTTACTGACTGTACATCAACACCTCTGTTGCCCACACTCGTTCACATTCGAGTCTGTCCCTCCTCTCACTCACATTAATCAATTTCTCTCTCTCTCCGCTGTAAATCATCCCTCTCTTCCTCAACCTCAGCAGCTGTGCGGAGGAGGTAGAGTGGATGTCAAAATATTTGGCAGCCATCTCTAGTGCCGGTGTAGCATTTTAACCTCCGTGGTTATTACACATACACAGGTTTGTCTGACATCCCCCCAGGCATTAGCCTTGAAATCTCTCTCTCTCTTTCTCCCACTCTCTCCCTCTCTCCATTCATCACATCATTATCCTTACAGCAAGGATACACAAACAAAAAGCTCACCCCCACCCTCACTGCTCGGCGCTCTGTGAATGGCTGAAGCTTTACGCCAAACACAGCATGCCCCTAATCCACCAGAGTAAAAACTGGAGTAAGGCAGAGGGCTCACCTCTTTCAGCTCACTGCTACCGCTACAGTGAGGATGGACAAACGTTGCACATGCACTCAATCTTAAGTCTTGTGTACTTGTACACCACACCCCCTGACTGCACACATGCACATAAATAAACACTACATGGTTTTCCATCTTGCACACACACACAGATATTTTCAGTAGCTAATTATCTAATTCCTTCCCTCAGCATCGACTTGGTGTGTGTGTAAATCAAGAGCGTAGCAGGAAGTCTCTGCCCCAGGCTCTGCCTCCGCCATGCAAACACACACACACATAATGCATTTCCACCCTTAAGTCTTTGTTTCAATGCTTTTTTTTTTGCCGAGGAGGTGTAGGTTATTCCAGGAAGTGAAGAGAGTCCCACAGGGCTCCCTGACAGCTTGTGTAAATCAGATGTCATAGAAAGATCTAATGGTACTGCATGGACCTGATATACAGTGCTGTGGTGTGCTGACAGTTGCATGTGCTGTGTGTGCATGCGGTACGTGCCAACATGCGTAGACACACACGCAGTTATACACAAGCACAACCGCCATGTATAAGCTAATGCAGTACATAACGTGCAGCTTAAATGTGGCTGACAGTTGCCTTGCTCAGCAGTACAATGGCCGTATGTCCCCTTTACTCAACTGAATGTGTCTTTTTTATGGCATACAAAGTTATAAGCACACACACGTTCACGGGTTTACACCGACAAAATGATGGAGCATTGCTTTTTCCTAAATATGAAATATATTCAGCTGAAAAAGTCTTTCCTGGCGCTTTAGAAGATATATTGCCAATGTATTTATCTCAAGTTATTCTTTACAGCTTATTTCCCACAGAAAAAAACATTCACTAAACCGAGGTAATTAATTTCTATTTTCACGGCGGTTTGCCTGTTTGAAGGATCCACTCGAGATAATTAGCAATAACAGGCAAAAGGGAAGGTCAGTGCAATCAAAATTACCACTGAGTCAAGAATATCCTGGCTACAAGTTGATTCACACTGGAAAAAAGTGCACTTATTTCACACCATCTTTACTTGTTTAAGAAAAATAACATGTAGGGACTAGCAGATGTCCCTTGTGAATGCACACAAGGAATCTGCAATCACATGTGCGCATAAAAACGAGAAAAAAAACCCACCGTCTCCGTATTTGTGTCTTTAATTTCGTTACGGTGGATCAAGGAAAGCGCAGGAGTCACAGTTGTGGTTAAAATACACAAACATACCTCCTTTCTTTCTGCCCCATTAAAACCTGTTCTCCTCTCCTGTGCCCTATTATCGCCAATCCTCCTCTGTTCTTCTGTGTACCATCAAAGATATTTCCCTGCAGTGCGTAATAGACTAACTAACCATAAAAAACAACACTTGTTAGCATATTTCTAAGTGTACTGTGACACCACCACAACGTACCAACAGCAGAGTTTGACAGTAAAGCAACAAGGGATTCACTGCTGTGGAGGATGGGCAACATTTACGCATTATGTACTTCCCATATACACTACAGCAGGTATAAAGGCATATGAGGGCACGGGATTTTGAAGTGGATTATGGAATGTGCCCAGAAAATCTTAGGCTGAACTATTGAGTGAAATGTGGTTTAATACAGCATTAAGTATACTGACTGATTCTGAATGTAAATCTGCATACGATATATTTTACATACGCTGAGATCATATTAAGGTTTCACAGTGTGAATTACATTTCCACAAGCCTGTGTTCCAGCTGCATTGATTCAAATGCAGGAAATGAGGCATATACTGTACATGGAGATACATGATGGAATACATGATGTGTGCCATTAACAACAATAATGATAAAAAGGTTGAGAGAGAAAGGAGACAGGAAGTGTAGGGCTTGAAATTTCAAAGCTTGCGGGTTCAGAAGTGCAAGGCTGTGGCTGTCCAAGTTAAATTTATAATTTTCCCCATCTGCCCGATGCATACTTATGCACATCATGCTTCAGTCTGACAACTGATTTGACAGAGGAACCAAGCACAGAATGTGCCGATCTGTAGGCTCTCCACCCCAGGCATACATATTTATAGAGAAACCAGGAGGCCGAGGAGAGCCATTATAACCTTGTGTAGACCTGAGTACAGCATCCACGACTTGGATATCTTGTTCTTCATAATCATCTGGGGTAATGCTGCAAGTGTTGTGTGTAAAGTCTAACATGTAAGAAGAAGAATGACAGAGAAATAGAAGTCGTCTTCTCTAAAGCAGGATGACCACAGCACAGGCTTACTGAGGCAGGGGTGACAAGTCACACTATGCCGGGTGTGGGTGTGTGATGAAACAGTTGGGTGGGGGGGTGGGGGGTCTGTATGGATGATAATGAACTATATGGAGCTGAGAGACAGAGCTGGATGCAGAAAGCAGCTTACTCACACTGGTGGTGAATCATTGTGCTCTGCCTGATAAGCTCTGACTCACTGAGAGGAGGGGAGAACAGAGGAGGAGTGTGTAGGTGGAGAATGTGTGTGTGTGTGAGTGTGCGTGTGTTAATGCGTGCGCATGTGTAAGTGTGTGTGTGTACGTGTGTGTCCACCATGTGCATTTAAGCTACATACATGCTCGCTGCTATGGCTGTTAGAACATGGACCCATGTGAGTGCACGGCTCTGTGGTGTGTGTGTCTGTGTGTGTGTGTGTGTGCATGTGTGTGTGTTTGCAGCAGTGGTGACAGTGAAGGTCAGTGGTGTGGGTGTGTCTCAGGCCTCCCAGCTGTGGCCCGCGGCTAAGGAGCCATCACTGTCACATCTCTGTCTTGCTGCTGTGTGCCGTTGGCCCTGCAGCACGGCAGCACACAGCACTGACTCACACACATACACACACACAAACAGCCCTGTGGCTCTGAGCACACACACATGTGCACACACACACACACACACACACACACACACACACACACACAGACACACACACACACACACAGACACGACACATAAACTAACCTCAGGATACATAAGCACATGGAGACTCACAAATAAATACACAGAGTGAGATGTTATAGGAGCTTCAGTTTATCTACATGTCTATGTCCCTCTCTCCTCTAACATGTGAACCTGATGACCTTGTCCACACTCATTCAATCACTAGTGGAGAGAGCACAATTAATCCAGCAGCCCGTCCTGCACTCTCTGCTGTATCATCTCAGGCTCGCTCTCTGCTGTATTCAGCAAATATGTACAAAGAATCTTGTCTGGAAGTTTTTGTGCTTCTACAAGCACAAAGTCAAGCCGAGTGAAGGTTTAGAGGTGAACACGACCTGCTCGACACGATACCTCAATCTTCAGCTCCGTCTCTACACCAGTGTCTCTGGGGGTCTTTTCAGTTCTTTCAAGAAAATAAAAGTCCAACTCTTCAAAATCGAGTCAGAAGGTCCTCCGCTCATGAAAATTGTTGTGAAATGTAACATGGTTCAACGCACAATGTGTGATTTGTGCCGCTAGGGGTCTCTCAGTCAGAAGAATGAATACAAAAAGTTTGATGATGTCATAAAGTAGTTTGGAATCATGGGAGTTGTTGTCTTCATTGTTAAATAACAAACATGATGAAACTGTCTCTCTCTGATTTCATTCAGACTGGAATCAGGTTAATAGATGAGGTAACATATTAAAGTATTATGTCATGTTTGTCGCACTGCTATTACAGATTATTCTGAGTTTGAACATTGTATTTTAGACTTTTTAAAGCGGAAACGTTACATATCATATCTTGAACTACGACTTATTTTATTATGGTAATAAACAGTGAGAGTGAAAGGCACTCAGTTAAGGTGACTGCCTCTTTCATTAGCCCTTTCATAGAAATGCAGCAGGGGGTTGGGCCTCTTACACTCCACCTCAAAAAAGAAATATATGTGACCTCTGGCCATACCGCAGACTTGAAATGGGCTGATGCTATAGCACACACCTCGGTGTCCCTCTCTCCCAGCCATCCTCACTCCGGCCTCTTTATGGCCCAATGCATGGCACATAAAAAGGAGAGCACATTGCACAATGACTGCCTAATTAACTGGCCGATATTTTATGTGGTCGGTTCGGCCGCAGACAGACTGCAGATCATTTACCAGTTTTTTAGAGGATGTGTGTCTTGCTGGACCACTCTCAGGCTGATTTACTGACCTCCACTGTTAATTTGTGTGCGTCTGTGTGTGTGTGTGTTTGTCTATATGTGAGTTGGCTTAAATAAAAGAGGGCACATACTGTATGTCTTTGGCAAGAGTAGGCTATTTGTCTGAGTCATGGTTTATACCCGACACTACTCCCCATCCTCCTCCCCTTTCCTCCTTCCATCGCTGCCTCTCTCAGCCCTTAACAGCAGCAGGTTTGCATTGGGATTTGAGGTGTAATTAAATTCAATAAATACGCGAAGGTGAAGAAATAAATCAAGCGGAAACTGATAAACAACAGGAGATTAAATGCCACTGAGCCGTGCAAACAAATATTTCAATAGAATTTTCAGCAGAGGGCACTCAGGGCCCCCTGCAAACCTCGAAAACTTTTTCAACCGAGAGTCAGCTCCCCAAAGCTGCCACTGCTATAATTACGTTTGACACCATTGTCCTCGTTGACATCATAATATGGCGCACAATAAGGAAATAAATAACCATTTGAAGGACATAGATTGTAGGAGATGACAGGCTATGTTCCCTGCCCTCGGTCTCTCACACACCTCATCATCCTCCTGCATCATCGCTTATTCAGAGGCCAGCCAACTCTTTATTAATGACTATTGAAGTAGCAATTAATGCTGCATAATACATGAACTACAGCTGTGCAAATCTGAATAAAGTCTGATTAGGTGCTAAAGAGGTAGGGGAAATACTGCTGGTGCATATTAATGCTGCCATTTTAGAGAAGGAGGGGGTTAGTAGGGGGCTGCTCTGTGGTCAGATGAAGCCAACAACAGTCACCTAGCTAGTCCGTAACAAAGACCGAATCAACTCAGAGGGCCATGCTACCCATGCCCCTGTTCAAATTTAAGCAGTGTGAGTCACAGTGCTTTGGTTCACACACTGATTTGCTTCCTCTACTCCATACAGCACCATACTGCCCTCCTGGGCATAACAAGCCTAAGTGCTTAAAGTCCCCAGAATGGAAATGAGTTTTTTTTTTTTTTTTTTTTTTTTTTTAACAGGCATCGTTCAAGGCCACACCTGGTGCACTGAAAGCACCCGGGTCCAATGCTCTGTGAATTAATGAAGGATCCAAGCAGCAGGGAGGTCAATCTCTGACTCCAGCTGCTGATTCACAGGCCTCCAAACAGGTATGAGAAGCCCCACTGAAATGTCTGCCTCAATGTGTGTGTGTGTGTGTGTGTGTTGTTTGCCTGTTCGTTCTCCTTCCATCGTCTTGATTGAGACACGTTGTCCAACCCCAGATTAAAATGACAAGGACAAAAATGCTTCCATTCAGGTCTGAAATGATCATTCTTCTCTCCAATCCTCTCTCTCTCTCTCTCTCTCTCTCTCTCTCTCTCTCTCTCTTCACTTCTGCTCTTGCACCACTCAATAAATCTTTAATTCCTAAAAATACAGTCTCTGGTCTTCCCGCAATCTCTCTCACTTTCTCAGGCTCCCTCTCCCACTCCTTCCTTCTCTTTTCTCCTCCATTCTTGTTCCCCTTTTGAACAGCTGCTCTGCCTTTATTATGTTGCGCTCCCTCTCTCTCCCTGTCTGGCCTTTCACTCTAATCCTCCAATTGCCTTTCACATGCGCAATATTCCCCCCTGAGCCCCCGCCTCCCCCCGGTCCTCTGACAGTCTTTCACATATTAGATTAGGCTTAGCTTTGTTTATTTATTTATTAATTTAGTCGAGGCTATTGTCTCTGAAACTTTTGCCAACCCGAATTCTCCCACCCCCAAAAAAAAGCGGCCGACTGTAATTTACAGCTTGTTTCTCTTCTCCGGCAGCAACATTCTGTTACATATCAATTTGGCTCTTGCGTGCTCTACTGCAATCATTCTTTGGTGCTACTGTTTGGCAGTGAACATGGCAGCACTAACAGAGTGTTTTAGAACAGGCTGTCTAATGGAAGCTTGCAGCATTTTGTGGTTTCCAATCGTTCGGCGGTAAAAAGAAATACTCGGTAGCTGACCAGCCAGCCATTAAGCCAGGCCACCAGCACCTCGGTCTAATTGTGGTAATGAAGTCCAGGCTGACCCTATAATGCAAGGTCCATGCATGCTGCCACTCTGACGCTTTTATAGACCTGACCTGAGTTATGACCCTCTCTCTGATAGGCTAGTGGAGGGAAAGATGGAGAGAGGGGCATGGAAGAAGGGTGGGAGGGGGAACAAGAGAAAATAAAACAGCATGGGAGAGCAGAAGAGAGGGCACCTGACTGGTAAAAAGTCAAGCAATGACAGGCGGACAGAGGAAGGGGTTTCCAGTAAATCATTATAATGAAATGAGTCATTTACCTAAAGGACAGTGTAGCTCCAAGGGGCTGTCATTGAAAAGCTCCTAGCCTGGCCCGGCCCCACCCTTCAAGCCTTGCCTGTGGCCCATCAGCCCTTGTGCTGGCCTACCATCTCTGTAGCTATCTCTCTAACCTCTCCAGTGAGCAGGCCCAATCAGGAATCAATAGCCATGTCACAGGGAACCCACGCTGCTTTGACACCAGTGGATACGACAAAAAAAGTCTATTACACGGCCGTTATCTCCATTACTGCTGAGCTACTTGGTCTCAGAAAGGCACAGAATAGAGGACGGCAGGCTGAGGAAATCAGCGATGGTGGTGTTGGTGACAGGTTGTGAAACTCTAATTCAGAGCAACATGTCTGATTAACCTGCATCTCTCCTTTGGGATCTGGTCTGTGTGCCTGGCAGAAGACAGAACACACACATGCTCCAAAACAGGCGGACAGATGTGCTTATGTTCACTTCCTCCACATACATTCACATATCACGAATACATTTAAGCAGCATGTCACTATTCCACCTCTTCTAGCTATGCATAGGCTGCCCTTTACCATAGACTACTATAAAGTGGGAGTAGCTGCTGGGTCCAGAAGTGTTTTTCGACGCTCTGAATCTCCATTTTTCTTTCAATGTCGTCCTCAATGTTACTCAACATAAAAAACACAGTCTCCCTGATAATGTAACCATCCAATAGGTTTGTATCACGGCCAGCCAGTTGTAATCATTTTCGACTTTGTTGAGTTTTCAGTTTTCACAAAAGCGTACTCTTAAGCTTATGCTTGCCAATGTCAGTGGATGTAGCAGAATTTTAATGTGTGATCGGATGGTTCTTACTGAAAATGCACCTTGGAAAGTATAGTTAAAAAAGAACTTTGCTGGTTTTTATCACTACAGTTTTGGTAGTACATCCACATAAATACTGTTAAACTTCTCTCCATTTTGCCTGCCTCCAGAGACCCCACTTTTTTGCTGGCAAAAATCCACAAACGGACAAAGGATCCACCACCTGTGCTGTTCTTATCAACTACAGATTGTACATATTTTAGTGTACTGTTCAGCTGTGATACAATATTGTTTGTTAGCTGGCAACTTTAATGTTTCCTGTTCCAAAACTGAGTCCGAGCCAAAACCAAGCACCGCCGAACTCGCAGTACATCACCCATCAGCAGAGTGTTCACTGGTCCAGTGTAGCTGCTTTTATACGCTTTCTACCTTTTGAGCAAAAGGGACAACCACAGCTTTTTTTCTGTGTTTTCTCTGGTCATGTAGCACCAATTTAGAAAAATATCTGTGTCTTCCTACTGTAGGGTGCCATCTTTCCGGCGGTGAAGTACTTCTTTAACTACTCACTTCTGTTTGTACAAAAGCTTGTGCTTTTGATTTTCTTCCACAAAGAACCAAATATTTTCTCACACAGTGGTTCTTCTCTTGTACTAATGATTCAACAAGGAGCGGTTTATGCACATCTTAGCTGTGAAAGTGTTCAAACTGTGAGTCACCTAACGTCTTCTCAGGAGAAAATGAATGGTTCTTTTACTTCCAGAACAAGGCACAACCAAAATAGGTTCCCACACTTTGCAATTTTCATATCTAAACAACAAAATAAGTGATTTGTCAATGCCTTTCAGCATGAATGCTCCGCATCTCATGAGCCTTTTCTGATCTGTTTCCCTTATGGTTGAGGTATGATGACATTAAAACAAATAAAACATTATTTTGATTACGTTGTAGAAAGATAGTCATTTTAAGAGACATACCGTCATGGTTATATTATTATTATTATTATTATTATTATTATAATTATTATTATTATTATTATTATTATGAGACAGGATGCAAACTGCGGCCTAAAGAAGATAGCATTAATGTGCACTCAACATTTTTGATGAACATTTTGTCTTCTTCAGCCAGTAATCCTCTGACTGACATATAGGGTGTACAGATTTTTTAATACAATATCCATCCATTGTAACCTCCTCTGACACTTGGAGTGGCAGTACTGTAAAACAAGTTGATGCCTCTTTCACTTTTACTACTGAACATAACAACATGTTTCCAAAAACAGCGAATGCTGTCACAAGCTATTGTCTCCATAACCACCAAAGGTCACTTGGCAAGAAAACATAAGCACAGGCCTGTTTTTTTTAACAGAACCAGTGTCGATGAGGACAGTTTCAATGTACAGAGTGCATTAGTGTTCTGAAGGGTCCATGCAGAGGGAGACCTATGGGACAGGAACCATAAAGCAACGTGACACTGTTCATTGGGCTTCACCTTGGCCCAGTAACCTTGATCAGTCAGGGCATCAGTCAATGTTTAATTGCTGAAATGTTATGTGTGGGCCGTGGATGAGGTGGGGTGGGGGGGTCTATTCCCAGAGGCGGACACTCTTTCTTCAGTGGGTTTCCTCTGTGCTGCACTCTGCTCCCCTCCTGCCTCTGGCCTGCTTTATGACACTCATTTGCCTGATTAGCTAAACAAACTCTGACTGCTCCCTCACTCACCTCTAAACACACACACACATACACACAAACACAGACCTTCGCTCTCCGTCCACTGTCTGTGTGTGTGTGTGTGTGTGTGTGTGTGGAGGATACTCACACGCATGTGCACTCGCATTCGCATTTTCACGCACAACGCTTTAGAATGAACAATGTGCATGCTGAAAATTATCAGCTGATAAAAGTGCTCATAAATCATCGCAGGGTCTGAATCAGCAAACAGTGGCATTAATCAGTGGCTTTAGCACAGATACTGTACAATTAATGAAATCTATTTATCTTCATTTATAATGTGCGGGATACTGTACAAGCTCCACGCTTTATAATGTATGATAGGTTCAGAGTGAAAAAAAGAAAGATCCCAGTAATGTTTTTATCCAGCACTTTGTGTACGTAGCATGCATGTGTAAGGTATGCAAATGACCGTTTAGACACTCCCACTGTCGAAGAATCACGACGTAACGTTTATCTTAGTAAAATACCGCCTTTGATGCACGGAGCTTCGGTGGTAATGAAAGCAATAGGTCTCTGTGAGTGGAGATTGCTTTTCCAGAGCTTCATTTTACAGCCTGGTGTTGAATACACTCCTCTGGCAACTCCTCTTGAATGTTTCATCACAGACCAGATCCCAGGGGTTGGTACAACCCCCTCATCACACACACACACACACACACTCACTATGACGAGCCTTCACATCATGCATGTGGAGGATATGAGCGTCAACTGGATGCCATTTCATCTGCTAGGGGAGCGATTTGATTGCATATTCAATGTGGGAGGATACAAACATGATAGAATGTCAAGCCAGGCAGCTATAGTAGCGACGGTCGCCCCGGTGTGTCGCAATAGCTTTCAGAGGTGTCAAATTATCCCTTCTTATCTGTGGTGAAAAGCTTAAAATAGAGTTCTCATGTGGCCATACGTACATGGCCGCATTTGTGAAAACATGGTATTATAACACAGGGACAGCAATTTCCGTGCCGTCTTAAAGGCTTTGGGTTCACTACCTTGAATTTCCTGTTTGACTCCGGGTTTTGCGTCATGTTGGAATGGTTTCAGACAAGTAGGAAACCACAGTAGGTGAAGCATAATAAGTCTGCCTATTTTCTTGCCAAATAATCAGTCATACAATCTTAATATAATTATGCCATCCATAAATACTAGCCGCTGCCAAGAAGATGCCAGATGGCTTATTGAGGGCTTGTGATTGACGCATCCCAGTAAAAAAAAGAGTGATTTTCTTCGACTCAGTAGTTCAACAGAACTGTACAGTACATCTGTCTCCTAGAACAGACAGAAAAGACAAGAATGAAGCCGAGCCAGTGAAGCCTAGTCTTTGAAGAATGTCGGGACTGTGTCTAGATTGAAACCACGTACCTGGGAAAAGCCCGTGTGTGTGTTTCCGTGTGCGTATCCATATGCATCTGAGCATGTGAATTAGCGTCTGTGTGCAAAGTAGCCTTTTTGTTTGATTTGCACGACTTGAGTGCGTGGGTGTATGTTTGTGTTGTGTCAGGTGGAGGAATTTACGTTAGTGAGCTAGAAGCACGTGTACGCTGCTGCCTCTGAACTAGTCTTCAAAGGCACGCTTGGCAGCTGCTTTTATTGTGCCGCACACTGGGCCATGACTGTAACCCAGAGGTTTGCGAGCGGCAGCCCTTTACCAATTATAAACACACATCCACAGACATACACAAATAAAGATGAGAACATGAGAACAGAATTTAATTATTCATATGCATGGGAAATCCTAATGAATGCATTCCCACTGAACAGTCTGTGAAGTTCTTACTATCGTGCCATGCTGTAAAAAGATCAGCTGCACACGTATAAAAACTTCTATACATTAAATATTCCTTATGATTCAAATAATACTGACTTTTTAAAACATGTCCTCTAGAATAGTGTGTGTTTATTAGCTTGAAAGACATAAAAGTGTCCAATAATGGACAATTTTCTTGCATCCTATTATAGGACTGAGCAATAAAGCCTGATCTAATATCGCCATGTTGGTGTTGTTCCTTGAACATTATAGTGACCTTCATTTAAACGGACCAATCATGATTTTGTAATGGCATAGCTTTGCAACTCAGCAAAAAAAAACAGAAAAATATACACATGGGAGGTGTTATCCTTTCAAACACATGTTTAACATTGTTAAAAGGTATATTTTAACAAAAACCATGTTTTCCTAAACCTAACCAAGTATTTTTGTTGCCTAACCCTAACCAAACAGTGACATGAAACTGGAAAGAAATGGAAAATAGCAAGTGAACTTTGTGTAAAACAATAACAAGTCAACAGTATAATTATAATAATGTCTCAAACGGGATACAAACCCTCTCCTGAGTCCTCCTATTTGGACTGGTTTACTTTACCCACTGTATTACATTATTACACATTATTGATAATTATTTATAAAAAAAAGGGAAAAAGTCATCGTGTTAATATTTTGTTAGAGTACTACCTTGTTGGTATTTAATTTTGTCGCCCAGTGCTAACATTTCTGATGTGCTTTTGAGGGGGTTTCAAAATATAGAGATACATCTTGTATCATAAATCCTAGAACCTAAAAGTATTGCAGTATTATTTTAAGGCCCTATCGCCCAGCCCTATCATGTTAACATCTACTGATGCATTATTTCACTGCATTCCATGTTTACCAGAAGCACTTTTTCTCTAAAATAGTCAAAAGTCAAAAGTCAGATGTTAGTAGGGCACAGACACATGATGGATTAAAATATCTGCTGCACAGAAGCTGTTGTGGACACTGCTGTCACAGATAGAATTGAACCCATTGCTCACAGGCCAAAGGCTGCAATTCACAACACAAACTCTGTCTGCACTGAAATCCCATCCCAAAACACACACAAAATGTAAACAAAATCTGCGAGTTCCTTCCATTGCTCTTTCTGTGTGTGTATGCAAATAATGTAGGGGCCACATTAAATGAGACAGAAAAGAATAAAGACAGAAAGAAAGAAAAGAAAAGGGTATGACGCTTCAAACATGAAACAATAAGGGATAAAGCATTCAGCTTTTAATTAACATTAGCCATATCAGCATGGAGTAATTTGAAATTGTCTTTAGGACTTCAGAGAGAGAGAGTAAGACACAGAGACTTTAAACCATTAAGCTCGGCTGATAAACCAGTCATACCGGTGGAGTCACTATCTCTTGCTTTAATTTGATCTCTTTCACTTTGTATTTTGCTTCGTTTTTAGAAACACATGGTGCTTTCCTTCCTCCTTCCTTCCTCCCCCTTATCCTTTTGATCCAGCCCCCTTTTCTTTCCACATTTCTCTTCCTTCAAGCTTCGTTTTTTTCCCCCCCATATTCCTTTTTACCGCGTTCTTTATTTCTTCTTGCTCTCAGCTTTTCTCTCGCTTTTATCTCCACTTCATACAGAATAACTGTGCGGCTTGGTGAGTATAATGAGGCTGTTCCTCTACAACTTCAAACCTTCCCTTCACCCGTTTGCCAGGGTTTTAAAACAAACCCGTTACAAATATTTTGACATTCAGACACAAGGGAAGACGTGTGCAACGATTCCAAGCATTCTGATTCATCTTCGACAAAAACAGGGAGAAAATCCCTTTAAAAGTACTGTAAATGAGAAACAGGCCAATCAAATGCTGATGTGCTTTCTTTTTTCCCTATTTTAACTGTAGTGATCTCTTTGATCCTGATATTATCTGTCCACCGTGAATTAGTAAGCATGATACTGAAGCCTGTTTAGAGTGAGAGTAATTAAAGTAAAGAACAGGCTCTATATGTTATTCTGTAAACGATTTAGCAGGCCAGCAGTGTTCCACATTGTCATGGATCACAGTAAATTGGCCTCGGCAGCTTATTGTGCAGATACAGAGCCACTGTAGCACGTTTATAACTGTAATTGCTACGAATGAAAACGCCCATGGTACTGCATAGCATGCCACTCCACAATAAACTTGATTATTATGGTAATTATATAAGTATAAAACACTTTAACGTGAGGGCCCAGATTTATCATCACAATTGCTGTAAGTGCATTTACAGAGCTGGGAATTGGGACTCTGTCTATTCAAAGGCCAAACCATTGAGTTGATGGGAGTTTAGCGAAATTGGAAATCCATCCGGAGAAAAGGCAACTTTCTTACCATTGTGATCATAATCATTTTTCTTGTTCCGCTATTGATTTAGCGACGAATGCTCCAGTCGCTTTTTGCTCCTAAGGATGGTCGAGGGAAGGGAGTGGTTAAAGGCAGGATGAAAAGATAGAGGGATGGTGGGATAAGGGGGCGGAGGAGGAGGGTCGGTGATGAGTCTTGAGCCGCCCTGAGCAGTAATGAGGAAGCAGTAAAAATGAGACAGCATTGTGTTGTACTTTAAGGTAGTTCATCTTTAAAATGAATAGTCCCTGAAGGGCCAGGTGGTTAATGCCATTTATTAATAGACAGACAGGGCTGTGGTCCTCTGAGAGCCCTTAGTTAGGATGGAGAGAGAGACTGTGAGTGACTATGAGATAAAAAGAAAGAGTTTGGGGTTGGGGGGGGGCTGCAACTAAGCAAATGAAGGACAGATTGATACAGAGGGATCACGCTGAGCCTGCTTATTGATTGCAAGGATGAGCTATATGAGGTGTTAGGATGTTCCCAACTGTCAATTAAGAAACATTTTGATTAAAAAGTGATGGCATTTAAGATAGGATCAACTCTCCAATGACAGCTAATCACCAGAGACACTTCATCTCAGTCCTTTAGGTCAAGGTCAGGGGTCAGGGGTCAGGGCCTTCATGACTTGATCATTAATAAAGGTAATCACACATCAGTGGGTGATATAGGGGAGTGATATGAAAAATTGACATATGAAGTGGATTTTGTCTCATCAGTTTAAGGGAGCGGAAAAGACTTTCAAAAAAATGCATCGTACCATTTTCATTTTGCATGCATAAGTGAAAGCATGCATACGCTTGGATGTGTACATATGTTGTTTGTGCATATATAACAGACCAATGTATCTGTGCATCACCCCCAGAGCGAGGAGCATAGAGCGGTATGTCTGGTCCAGAGCCCACAGTGACCTGGCCTTCTAATGAACCAACAGGCATTACCTCCCTGTTAGCCCACTCTGCACCCCACCATTTGTCATAAACTGGGGGGAGCTGTCACAGGCGGGCTGAGGAGACGCACCACACAGCGGCAACGGCAGCAGCGGTGCAGCTGCCAGAGCCCAGCGCTGAGCTGTTTCCACCGTGAGCCAGAGCATCTTTAGCTGCCTCCCAGGACACCACACAGCGACAGCTCTTGCCAAATAGCTTTCATTACACTGGAAGTATCAGTCTTGATAAAAGATCCAAACAAAGGACGAGAGGTGGATTTACTGTGCTGCTCCCACCTGGGCTCTGATAATATTGTTGGTGTCGGGAGTAAAATATCACCGCTGCCATTTGCACACATCTAAATCTTTGAGTGTAGAGCGTGTCAGTGTGTAGCTAGCTACGGGCCATATTGCTATTGATTGGTGGAATGATAGAACAATTTCTTACCTGATGTTGGAGGTGCACCAGAGGCGATGGCATGGGGGAGAGAAAGAGAGAGAATTTGATTAGTGGTGGCCTTGTACTGTATACAGTACATGCTCAATAGGGAGGCGGTGAGGGGGCTGAGTAGACTCCATTATTACACTGTTGTAATCAAAGTCTGCAAACTCCACCCAGAGAATCAATGCGACATTACCACATTAAGTGATACAACCCTGATTCCAAAAAGTTGGGATGCTGTATAAAACCTAAACTAAAACCAGAGTGCAACCAGTTGCAAATATTATTTATATGTTAATGTAGTGTGTGAGCCCTGCAACTATGACTCCATAGCTGAATGGCTGACTTATTTTATCATGATCGGTTTTTTTTATATATAGAAAATGTCACAATGTGTTGTTTGTGACTTATGCTCTACATAAGCCATGTTTACTTTCCTCCTCTTCTTCCACTCCTTAACTATATTATAAACTATATTTAAAAAAATCTAAATAAAAAAGGTGGACTGCCCACTCACTTATATAGAATATGTATTTGTATATCCATGTTCCAGTCACAGTGATAAAGACAAAGACATTTTAAGCCATAAAGCCAGCTGAATAAGAATCCTCATCCCCCTAAGCCACACTCCAATGCCCCTTACACCCCCCTGACACTCACTAAGGCTCTGAGTCAAAGTCTTGTTCTCATATCCACAAGAGCCTCCCACCACAAATGTGCTTTAAACACATAAATATTCATTGGCATTGCACATAAACCCTACCCATACGCCAGCAGAAGCAGCCATCTGCATTAACGGGACTCAAGCTGTGAGCTAGGCTCCATCCACCAACCTTCTTCCATACGTATATACATTTGTGGGAGCCGGAGCAAAACCAGATCCCAGCACCCAATTCCAAGGCAACCTACACTTGGCAGGTAAGATGGTGAAAAGTGCAGCTCGACTACTGGTGGTACAGTAGGCCTGTGCCATATATAGCTGTTCCACATGATCTTAGTTTGGAGTGTTGAGTGGGCGAGTGTTACTTTCATGCTAGTTCTTGAAATGCCTCCACACAAAGCTGTAGTTTGAAGAATATAGTGTTTGGTTTTGTTTGTGTACTTTGCAGTTTGTTGGCAACATAAAGACACTTATTATATACAGCTTTAAATATGTTTCTGTCACCTCCTCCTTTCTGTTTCTCCACCTGCTTCACCTCACACTGTGTGAACAGCAGTGTGCAATGCTGCAATCCACTGCAAGACAGAAGTGGGTAGTTCCGAGTTGATATTCCCAACTTCCAATCTCAGTGCAACAGCTCGGAAAAACATTGACGCCCGCAGCAAGCTGATGTTTGTATGGCAAGTCCCTGAACTTCACAAGCATCTACTGAGGACCTATATCAATAACCACAGCATTATCAGCTGATTTAACAAATTTAGCACACTTTAATAGAGACAGGAAGAGCAGGCTAGTACAGTACGCTCGCCAAGACTTCTATCAAGTACAAATCAGCTGACAATACAACTGAGAAACACTACATAAAGTAAAGGTTTCTGAAAATACACCACCAAACTGCTGTGAAGTCAGGTGTGTTTATGTCAGGGAGCTCTGGCAAGATGGATCTTGAGTTTCCGACTTGGAATTCCGCCTTTTTTTCCAAGTTTTTTTTTTTTTTCCCAGAGTTCCAATAACAATGGATTGCAGCATTAGTTCTGCAATCCATCATTCCGCGTAGCTCCCTTATGATTCGATGATATATCTCTGAATGAAAGAACTGGATCCATTCAATCCCAGTGTACGTCATTCCAACAACTCGCTTTAACAAACGTGTGAGAAAGTCGTTTGATCCCTGTGAGGATAAAAAAAGGCGTAAAAATTGGAATTACACTTTTTTTTTTCAACTAAAACCATCAACATCATCATCATCACCACCAGCCGAAGAGAAACCTAACCTCTGATCAGCCTAAACTCTTAAGTAAGGATAATTCTCGTTTTTTCAGATCCTGTCACTCAGAGCTCTCTCAGCCGACAGATTTCCCTTACAGATAAAGACTGAGGATCTCCAGCCAGATACTCTGTCACTAGAAAGCTGTTTTTCCACAGATTACATCAGCCTTGGTTTTAGACATCCAGGGAAACCGACACAGACACACATGCCAAGATCAACACAGCTTCGCCTGTCAGTGACCTGCTGTAAGAAGCCATAAAGCGGTGCGCGGTGAAGGGGTTAAATTTCACTGAGCCCTAGCTTCCCATTTGGGCGCTCTGGAGGACTTCTGTGTGTAATTATTTAAAGGCCTTGTATTACAGTCTACAACAGGAGCGAGAACAGAGAGGGAGGGAACGATGGAGGAAAGGATGGATGGATGGAGGGATAGAGGGAGGGATCAGGCGCCTGCTGAGAGAGAGTAAAGCCTTTCAAGTTGGTCCTAAGCAGAAAAAGGGTGGGGGTGATTTATATGATGTGTGTTACCTCCATGTTACCATGCTGTGAGGCTGCAATAGTCTACAGCCAACAGCTGGCTCCTGGGATCAGCCACGGGGATGAACTAACTCCCTGTGAAATCAGAAAATGAACCAACAGCATCACAGTGCACGCATGCGCACACACACAGTATACGTCAGCACTAGTCCGTGTGCTAATTCTGATGCAACAACCTGGAGCTAGAATGCTCCAATGATGATAAACAAACAACATTTTGGATGGGGAGGGACGGATGGAGGGGCTGGATGGAGAAAAGGAAAAAGAGAGAGAGGGAACGAGTGTGGCAGTGCTGGGCAAATAAGACTCAGGGGCTTTTTTTTTCAAACATGAGATAGTTTCGGTTCTTTTAAAATGTATGTTTGAAGTTGGGGCTCAGCTGAACACAAGCTGCTTGAAAAAGACTGATGCAAGAGTGGAGCAGGAGATGAGAGAGAGGCCAAAAAGGAGGGAGCGGGAAAGGGGGGGTTGGGGGAAGACAGAAAACGATCCATGAGAAAAAGACGCACAGAGAAATATATGGAAAGAGCATGAGGTTATATTGCAAGACAAGAAAACAGATGGAGAGAGACAGAAAGGAGGCCTCCAGTGGTGCAAGGTGGATGTTGCAACAGAAAATCAATATGCAGGTAATATGAAGTGAGATGAAAAAAATAATAATAATAATGAAGAAATTAAAGGCCAAATAGGTAAGCCTGCGTGAGATGGGACCAATAACAGAGAAGCATTATTATTCCAGGGATAAATAGGGAAGCATGAAGAAGACGTCTAATATATTCAGATAACAAATGACATGATTCAGTAGATTGTGCATAGATTCTGCTCTTTTGAAGAAGGACTCTCATGTGGGAAGGTCAAAGATGACAAAATGTATTTTCTCCTTTCAACCATCCAAAGCCCATCTACTGTCCAAGACACACACACACACACACACACACAGAAACACACACACACACACATTTCTGCGCACTTTAATCAGAGCGTGGCATGCTCTCAGTCCAGACAAAGCCCAATCAGGGCGGTGATAATTTGGCCTCTCCTTCAATCAGCAGCACCGTAATTGCATCAGTCACAATCTCCATTTCATCTTTCATCTGTGTGTCAGGGTGGCAGACAGGAGACAGAAGGACACTCTGAGGCTCAGACCTATCATTAAAACAGACAACCAGCAAATCCAGGGGAACCAACGAGGAGAACAATACAACAAATTGTTGTCATTTCGATAAGGCTCACTCAAGTCCTCTCTAGCATGGAACAGTCATGGTGAAAAAATGTTCTCTTTTGTCTCGTTTCCATGCCAACATAATGGCTAATAAATAGAAAATGCAACTTTATTTTCTAAAGTACATTTGACGCTCAGTGCTTAACATGTTTACATATAAATCTAACACCATAAAATATTCACAATGTCACAATGAGAAAGGGTAAGATAAGGAAGAGAGAAAGAAGAAATGAGGAGTGAAGAGACAAGTGCAGAAAAAGAAAAAGAGGAGGTAGAGTGATAGGTCAAGGGAAAATGTATGTCTTCTCATGACTTCTGTTATCTTTTGGCAAAATTAGTCATATATATGTTTTGCATGTAGCGTAATGCATATGTCATGTAAGTGAAATTAGCCTGTGAATGATTAATGGGACATTTGAAATTTTCATAGGGAACACAAGGCATTGAGAGAGAGGAATCCATTATATATTAAAGAGCAGGGGAGACCAGAGGAAGAGGATTTCACGCCAGGATAGGGAGCTATAACCACACAAGGTACACACTCATTTATGGAAAAATTAGCTTTAAATGCAAATGATTCATTTCACTAAATGTTCCAACAAGGAATTTAGCCTGCTGAGCCACATTCAAAGACAGTGGATTCAAGTCTGACTTTAAAAAGAGCGACAGGAATGGGAGCCCCACCTGTACTGAAACAGATTTGTCGGTAGTGTGAGGGGAATATAGGTGATCAGTGTCTCAGGCACCAGGGTTATTATCTAATGCTAAAAGTGAAACAAGATGAAAATAAGCAGTAGAATGGGAATCTGTATTGGCAAAGAAGAAATGGTATCTGTACATCTCTAACTGAATACCACATCGCCTGATACCTTAAACTAATTAAAACTAAATAAAATAAAAATGAATGTAAATTGATTTCAGTTCCGGCAATAAGGTATCAGGTCCATCTTGTCACGATGAAATGAAAGTAGTAGCCCCATCATGCTACACACACATAGAACACATACAAATATTTGCATGTGTATTATGTTAAAGTAGTTTTTATGTTTATACATACATTACATTCTGACACAAAACAAACGAAAACTACAGTGAAACTACAACTAAATATATAAAAGATAAAACTAGACCTTCCTGAAAAACTGAAACTGAACTAAAATGAGCAAACTCACTCTGAAAACTAACTAAAACTAAACAAAAATTAAATGTAATGGTTAACACTAAAATAAAATCATTGAAAATTCAAAAAGTACCAATCTTCGGATGCACAAATCAGAGCAGAAATGCTGCACAACAGAGGCTGAGGAGATTAATGCCTGGGCAATGAAACCTCCCTGATCAACTGATACATCTGTAGTAGCAGTCATGCCGAACATGCGCGTGCACGTGCGTGTGCATACACACACACACACACACACACACACACACACACTTCCCTGCTGTCCACACATAACCAAACACAAGACAGGCTCGTCTCTCTCTCCAAACTAATGGATCCATGCTGGGCAGCATAGATAAAAGCAGACAGAAGGATCAATTTAGATGATCTATGAAAGTTATTAGTAATGACATTTATGAATATTTTATGGAAGGTAGAGAATGTCATCATAAATTTTTATATAAGGAAATGAGGCAGGAATATAAAACAAACAGTATTAAACATTGAACATGGCCCCCATGTCAAAAGGATTGTGTCCAGAATAATGGGTGAGTTAACAAGGAAGAGGGGGCGGAATGGAAAAGAGAGGCGACAACCAGTCGTCCCGGATGTTTCTGCTGCTTTGTACAGATGGAAAGGTCAAGCCAGTGTGCCAAATGACCGTTAGAGAGGAGGCCAGGGATCACTATGGTGGACCGGTGTGTGTGTTCAGGGGGTTCCTAAAAGTAAGAGCCATCATTATTTATTCATTTATTGATTCAATGTGTCCCCAACAGTCTTGTTGTTCCTCTTATTGTACTGCATTCAAAATAAAAGCCAGCAAAATGTTTTACATCCGATATGCCTTGTGTGGCATTAACATGCATGTGCAGCAGTTTCATGTACCACGCAGAGCGAGAGAGGAGCCAGTCGGGACACTCAAACAGTCGGGATACACTCAACCACATGGAGACAAGGGACATCTGATCCACCACTTCAGACTTCACCACACTGAGTATTTCTACCGTCTTGTCTATGTGCTCTTGAACTGCAGCCTGTTGTGCTGCATACACACTGTACTTACTGTTTGTACAAAGCCTAGTCTTTCCTAAAAAGCTAGTACAACTGGTGCTTGGGGCTTTCCAGATCCTTCTCTGCCTTCTCCCCACCTTGTGCTCACCTTCTTCAATGCATATTTACATGACAGCAAGTGGACCAGTGTGTATCCTCCTGTGTATCCCTGTCATGTCAGGTGAGGTCTATAAAAAGGGCAGAGCTGATCCCCGGCACACACAGACAGGCAAAAGTAAAAAAATAGAGATATTGCTCATTTTTATTGGGATGGCACTCATGCAAAGACAGTGAAATGCACTATAAATACAGGAAGAGGAGCTGACATTTTTACTCTGGACCATAGTCAAAGTGCAGCAGCCGAGGTAGTGCTTACTGATGTCCTTGCCTCAGTTAGTGTATATCACTTTAAAGAGGCTATATTTTGCCATTTAGCGCTGACGTGAGCAGATTTCGTGGGGACAGGAGAGGCATGGAACATCTGGATAGCGTTTAGGCTGTTTATAAAGACAGGAAGTCCTCTCTGACCTGTTTTTCACACTTCATTTAATGCCATGGATTGATGTCAAATCTGTGTGTGTGTGTGCACGGGCGCGTGTGTGTAGGGGGGGTGTATGTGTCTGCACTTGTGTTGTATGCAGACTAGGCTCGTGTACACAAATAACCATAAGGAGAAAAAGGCTGCCATGCCAAAATTCGCACATATGCCCACACTCACACACACACACACACACACACACACACACACACCCAACTGTACATGCTCAGCAAAAGCTCTACATTTTAACTACACTTGACGTGCCACAACTTAACATCTCTGGGCAGCCTAATTATTGACCACACGCATGTGGCTCTGAAGGAGTGTGCAGCTTTGGAGTGTCTTTCCTTCTGCCAGTGACAGTTGGTTTGTCAGGGGCCAGGCAGAAGAATAGCATGTGGCCAGGGGGAGGTGATTAGCATTCACACGGCACCTGTTGCCAGCCAGTATGCCCATGCAGCCTACAGATAATTACAGTGATTTTGTGGAGGAGAGGAGTGCAGGGGTAATTGTAGTCTTGGCAGAGCGGGGAGGGAGAGGAGAGGAGAGAAAGGAGGACAGCACTTTCACTATCTCACGCCACACAGAGCTGTTGACGAACACGCCCGCCCGGGTGCACGTGGCGCATACACGCGCAGATATAATACCGGCTAACGCTGAGGGCCGCGCACACACACACGCATGCACGCAGGCATACAAACAGACACACGCGTATAAAAACCATAATTAAGTCTGGGTTGCCATAGCAACACCTTGCTGGACGGATGATAGTGTTAGGCTAAAGCAGCGCAAACATTTAGAATGGTAATCAGAAGACCTAATGGCACGGATGTCTACGGGCCCGCCGTAAGTAGACCTGCCAGGACTCCATAGATCTGCGTAAATAAAAAACAACCTTCAGCCATAAAACACTTGCCTCTGCTCACTCACTTAGCAGGCCTGTTGTGCCATCACTTCAGCCATTACAAATTATGTTATTTAGTAAACGTCTGCTGCGACACCCGAGGGATGGCAGCGGGGGTGGGAGTAAAGGGGTGGGTGAAGGGAACCTATAATATTACATAAAGCGTTAGCACGGTGTAAAGCTCCAATGATTGGTGTTAAGGTTTTCATTACACAAAATGAGTAATTGCTTGTCATTTGGAGCTGGCATATCCCACAATCATCCTCACTTCTGTGCCATCAATCAAGCGTTTAAGTGCTGATGACTCTGCTCACATTTAAAGCAGGGCAGCCGAGCCACAATGCACTGGGGAAACTCATTGTTTGCTTCGTTACTCCTCAGAGCTCAGCTACTGTGAGTGTGTGTATTCCTGTGTTTATGTGTGTCTTTTGTCTGTGTGTGTAGTTAAGTGCGCTTATGTGTGCAAAGGAGAAATAAGATCGGGATGTGGTCTTGCTTTCCTAAGTAGCACTTCATTCTTAAGTCCATAATACGTCAGGCAGCGCTGTGAGTTACCTCAGAGGTTAGACCTGGGGGCCAAGGCAATAAACTCTACTGTCGCGCACCATATATGTTTTTGTGTATGCGTGTGCGGACTCTCATATATGTGTGGTCTGCGCGCAAAAAGCAGACGAAAACTTACTGGGACTAACTTTAAAATTTAATAAGCTCCTCATTGACTGTAAAGTAGGACAGTTTCCTCACACACACACACAAAAGCAGCAACACTCACAGACACACTTCATTTGGATGATGCTCCTGGCCTGGGGCCACACATTTGCCTGTACCAACACAGCTCAGTGATCTGGGGGTTGTGGTGAGTTAGCGGTGCTTATACTCCTGCTCATGACCAGCAGGACATGGGGTAAACAGCCACCCACACAGACAGACACCCTTCTCCCCAATCTGGCAGAGAGCGGCAGAGGGCAGAATGGGACAGGAGATGAGAATAAAACGGGCGGGAGGGAGCGGAGGCACACCACGTCAGTCAACCAAATGATTTGCTCAGTAAAGTAAAACTCAAGTGGAACAACAGCTAACTCTCCAGTGGAGCCTGAGCCATCATCTCTCTCTCCCCTCACCTCTCATCTCCCTCCCGCATCCCCCCCTTTGCTCCCGATTCCCACCAAATCTCAAGCTTGGTTTGACAGCAATAAAGTGTGCTGCTCAGGCAGGGAGAGCTAGTAATATACTTTTTTTTCATACAGATCATTTTGGACTGAGATATAGCCAGAAGGCAGAAGATGAATATAGTGTACAAAACGATGACAAGGAATGAGTCACAAACTACAGAGAAAGACGAAGATAGATGGACAACAAGGGACATCACATGAAATTAAGACGGTATTAGTGCTTGACAGCTTATAAGGATGAACACTGAATTTATATATCTATAGCCAATAAACAACCATCGTTCACATTCTGAATAATGAGACCATCTATTCTAGTTGTATCAGAATTGCAGCTACCTCTTTTGCAGCGCAGTCAGCATCTCTGCTTTGTTGTGCAGTGTGCAAGCTGCTCCTCTTTGTTTATCCACTATGCTCGAGCACCATGTTGAGAGATGTCTGCAAAAGTTATTCTCCCGCTGTAAGAATGGTGGACAGACGGGCAGACGGACGGGCAGCGTGAAATTGAGCCAGAGCCCAGGGCCGGGGCAAAGTAAACAGGTATTCATAGCCGGTACACGGCCAAAGCTGAGGCAGAGAGAGATCAATAGCTTAATGGAATTAGCCTGGCTTTGAAACATGACTGCCAATCGTATTTACTGAGGGCTGTTTATGTTTGCTATAATGCCCAACTCAATATTTAAAAGCTAGGCACTAGGTACAAACTATGGACAACAGGAGGCCGACAACAGGAAGTATAAAATCTTCACTGCTGTTTTAGCACAACAGCTGCTGTCTGCAGTCACTCACCTCTAAAGGAATAGCAATAATATATAAGGCTGCATTGAGTCCACAGACACATGTAAGGCTGTCTCACTTAGATATTTGTTGTCCTCTTGAGACGTCCTGTCTTATCTAACTTTTGTCCTCTTACCTGAAGTGCTATTTATCTATCTAGATTGTTTTGGTGAGAGTTGTTGAGTTTAGCTGATATCGGCTGTAGATGTGTCTGCCCTCTCTTGAACATAAATGAATTAGATCGGACTGGGACACACTCATGGAGGAGAGGCTAGTGCACTTTGAGCACTAAAAAGCCAAAAGTCATTACATTTAAAAGAGGGCTAACATCTCTTCGGGCAAGCATTTCCATAACTGCAAAACTTGACAAGAATTTTTTATTTTTTATTTTATATTTTGCGTTGAACTGTCAGTTTGAAGAACAGGGACTTATCCCTTTAAGAATGATGTTAACCTAAATCTGTCTGCTCACATTCATTGACAAACATCAGTTAACTATGAGCAGTCCTGCTGAATGCCTGATTTTGTTGACCCCATCTGACAAAGCCACAAGTCTTACATCGTCCTCCGGTCGTGGTGAAGGATGTTTTTGACTGAGTTGCATTTGTGTGAACAAAAGGTGGTATCCAATGACTAAGCTCCTGTGCTGCAGCCCCATAAGCCTGTGCCTGTGAAACCAGCCTGCAACCAGAGAGTAAATCCCCCTTACCCCTGACTGAAGGCAGCAGAGAGGTGACACACCAAGACATCCATACTGTACACAGATATAAATATGTCCCAGTGCACACACGCACATACACACAAAAAGCCAAGCTCACCACAGGGATGGCGGGTGCGGCAAGCGATTAAGGGCACGGAACAGATGCCCACCTGCTCCCCCTGAACCTGGCCATGCCTCGGCTATGCCAGGGTGCCCAGGGTTGCCCCTGGGTGCCTTAATACACTGTTTCCATCTGTTGCCTGGAAAGTGAAGGGCAGAGATGTCCAAGTGCATGGGCATTACCCCCCTCCCCTCTCTCACTCTTTCTCTGTCAACCCTCCCTCTCTAAGCCTGCCATCCCTGTTGCACCTACCTACCAATCCGCTGTGAGAGGAACATTGTACATTATTGGAATAACACAATGTCTAAGTCTTCCCTTCAAGCCATCACACCAACTAAGCAGAGTGTGCAGCTTTCAGCTGACAGACCAGTTCTGTGCATTTAGCATTATGATGGCATGAAAGCAGGGAGGGAAGAGATGAAGAAAGCTGCCCAGCATGTCTTCTTTGATTTAGCTCAATCTTATCCATTTATCAAAGAAAGGCCTGTATTTGCACACTGAACAAAAGAGCAGCAAGATGAAAAAAAAGGCTGCCCATGTGTGGAGTGCAGCGTGTTTACAGATTGGATAAAACATTAATAACTACATGTAGTGTGCTGAAATGCCTGTCCGTCAAATAATAGCAATTCTGGATTTTTTTTCCTCTCCTTTACTGCAGTTGTAAATGATTATTATCAGCACAAAGCCTGCCTTTATTCTAATTACCTTGTAAATAAACTTGCTTGTCATTACTTTTCAAACCAATTACAGGCTGCCTAATGGAAGCGCTTAATTAGCAGACACTCTACCGGAAAAAAAGAAAGAGACAGGGGGGAAGAAAGGGAATGAATAGAAAAAAAAGGGAAAATGCTGGTGGGGGAGGGACTGCATTCACTGTGTAATTATACAGTCATCAGATGTTTTTTTCCGTCTCCTCTGCTGTTTTGCAACGGTGCCACAATAGAGGTTGGACCTCGCTCTCCTCTCTCTGTCTGTTAAGCAGGCAGCTGACAATGGAGCACTCGGCAGGCGGTGACCCGGACCCCCTAATAGTGCTGTGGCAGCCGTGGCCCTCACAGCGGGAGGACAGGAAACAGCAGAATACTGCATGTTGGTCGGCCCACTCGCCCCCACCCGCCTTTTCCAAACTACAACCCCTATATATCGCCGATGCACTCCCTCACTTCACAGTAAGGCCGTCCCTGCAACTAAAGACATCTTCTTCCTGCATAATAAAGTCCTCAATGCCATCTAAATACCAGTCCTGAAATGTCTGATTTTGGCAACAGCGATAGCCTGTTGCCAAAATGACGATTAGTCAATTAATTGATTAGTGGAAAGAAAATAGCCAGCCAATTTGAGTAGCTGACAAACTTCCTGGTTGCAGCTTCTATGTTTTTTGTGATGGTAAATGAGTCTTTGGACAAAAGAAGCAATCGGGGTAATGTGATGAGCATTTTTCACAATTATTTTGCCTTTTTATCGACCAAACGATGAGTCATGAAAATAATCTGCAGATTAAACTATAATAAAAGTTATCATAAGTTGCAGCCCTAGATTTAACTTTACTCTTTAAGAACCTTTGAAAAACCGCCGAACATTATACAAGACAAACAAAGTAAATCAGATTTGTTCGCTGACAATGATACTGCCATGTTTGGGATAATCGCAGGCCTTTCTATTGACTGTCAGGGCCGGTCACCATTATTATAATTAGAGTCCATTTTCCTTGACAGAGAGCTTTGGGAAAGGGGAATGTCCCTCTGTCATTAGCAGAAAATGTTCCAGCCCTAGTTACTGCCTCCTGAAAGGGTCGTCACTAAGTGGCAGAGAGAACAACTGTCCAGTATTTCCATAGCCTTCCTTAAGCCTTTTCTAATGAATAACGCTGGAGGGAATATAAATACAATCTAGAGAAGAAAATGGAATATGGCATGACACTCTTTACTGTTGGTGGGCTGGGAAATAGAAGACTCAAAATCATGCGTGCCGCTGTTAACTGTGACATGTATTCCCCCATTACTGCCTCAAAGATGCTCAGAGTAAGTGTGAAACGCATTAAGGAAGAAAGAGGAAAACAGCTGTAACTATCTCCAAGCTGACAGGAGTGCTGGCCTATTCCACAGAGGGGGGGAAAAAAATGTTTCTTCAGCGGCGCCGTTATCAGGCACAGTCCATCTGACTAGGAGGGTTGGGTAGAAGAGGGGGGGGTGTGTGGGGGTGAGGGGTGTGATTACAGCCATGTTAAGACCTGAGAGAGAGATCTGTACCCAAAGAGATTAGACACTCATCATTCACAGAAAGGTAGGGATGGATGGATGGATAGAGGGATGAGGGGTGGAGGAATGGCGACGGAGGTGGCAGCAGTGTTATACTGGTGTTTGGGGTTTAATATAAGAATTCTGCCAGCATAATTGCATTTTGGCCCTTATCCTCGGCTGCATCAGGCCTCGTTTGGCGACAGTTTCGGGTGCCTTATCTTCTGCCATTCTCTTCCTATCCGGACCCAATCAAATTTGCTCCGGCTAGCTAGGGACAGGCAGAGGAGGGTGGAATACAGCAATGATAAGGTGGGTGTGGGTTGGTGGGGGGGGGGGACTTGTATTTTTTTATGTGTGAGGGATTTTTTTTTTTCTAATTTGAAATGAACAGTTTGCTTGGCATGCTTATCTTGCTTTCATTAGTGGGCTGTCATACTGTGAAGGCAGCCACAGAGTAAGGCAGGAGTGCAGGCAGGCAGGGGAGAGAAAAAACAGGCAGACAGGCTGTTAGAGGAGTGCGGAGTCATGCAGGTAAGAAAGAAAGACGGGCAGGAAGGGGAAGAGAGACAGCTATGGGAGAAGGGATGCAGGCAGGGGACTATAGACAGGATAATGTCTGGCATATTCTCTCAACGAGAGGTTCTTCATAGTAACATGTCAAGAATGATTCATAAATTAAGTCAGTAATATCCTAATGGCTTACATAAGAATTGAATCTCTATTTGTGAATGTGCATATGACGTGCAAGCAGAATTACAGCAAGTACGGTCAACATTGAAATGGAAAGTCGGCCTGTAACAGACAATTGAGGTGAGACTTGTACACGCACCCTTATTTTCTCCTCCAAATACGTTGGTCTAACCTGGAAGTTTATTTAAAACCAGTCTGATCATTTGACTACTTGTGTTTCTTGCCCTGTCTGATATCTTTTTATCTCACCGTGTTTTACTTGGTGAATACTATATTGCAGTGTTTCCATCTAATTTAGTGCAAATTTAATGCCAACTTTATAAAAGTTGCAAAAAAAAGATGTTTCCGTCAACTGGTTCTGAGTGAATAGGCTACGCAAAGCATAGCTTTGTTTGCCAACTACCATTAAATGCCAAAGAAGAAGTAACAGATGAAGAAGAAAAAGAAACATTTGCCTTGGCCATCTATGAGAGATAAATAGAGAGAAGTCTCCATGTGTAAGCAGCTTTTTCTTCCTCTCCTTTTTCTTCTCTCAGCGGAAACAGCTGATCAGTCATGTGAGTTAAATGTTCGCTACCAGAACTTATTTGGAAAATGCACATAAAAATATGTCGATGGAAACATGGCTAATGTTGCTATGAGTAATATCACCTGGTTTGTATCAAACCAGAATTTCCCTTTAAGTCGTACCTTATAGCACAGCAATCTGTCTTTGAGGCAGAAGATCAGCAGCATTAAATCACAATGATGCCTGGTGTCCATTAGCAGGAATAATATTCTGTATCAGCCACCTACTAGGGGCCTAGAGCAGCACATAGCCATGCACCCACGCAACACATGTGCACACACATACACACATGCTTTACAACTGTGGCATCGTGTAGGAGGTCTGTGAGCTGCCTGTGCAGTGTTCATTTTAAAATGTATTCTTCCTTGGACCATAAAAAATTGCCTCCTCCATGCTCAAAATACTCCCTGCCATTTTCCTAGCATTAGTCACGGTCCTGTCTGAAAGAAGGAGATGAGGAAACCACATTGGGTGGCAATGTAAATGCTGCATGTACTGCATGACTGTGTGTGTTTGTGACGACTCACAAAGTAGGATGTGAAATGTGCATAGGTGTGCACGTGTGCGTCATTTTGTTCGCCATGCAGAACAAGCAATTCCGTTCTCATTGTATGCTTAAATAATTCATTTGAGAGTGAAAGAGAGAAAAAAAAAGCCTTTTGAATAGCGAAATTAAATAAACACACATTGATAAATTCTCAAGTTAGGGAGAAGCCCTCAGGGCATAGAGATGGGTTTGAATTTTAAGGTTAATTGTGCAAAAGAAATACAAAACACAATTACACCGGCCTTGAAAAAAACGTGTGCTCTCAGATGTGCAGTTATAGAAGAGAACATGTTCAGCAGTGTCGGGTGAATACCCCGTCATCGTGATCTTAGCTCGGCTGATTGTAAATGAAAAGTAGGTGTGTGTACACAGTTTAATTACAAAATAAATTGAGTTCTGTCTGCATCATGTTATTACCTTCTGGATTAATTTAACATGAAAGTATAATGTGGAGGTAGATCATGTCATGACAGGTAGTGCGGAAGAGAAATCATATTTGAAAATAACAACATTATATTTAATTGCAAATGTTGACGTTATTCTTATCTTACCTTAAATTGTGACTTGTTTAAATGCTGTGGTGCTTACTTGTAAGACTTTGCAGAGCAAAACAGGTTCTGAACGGTAGCGGCGAGCCTTAAACAACTCATTAATTTCATAGTTCTCCAAGCGAAATACAGTGAGAGTTGATGCAAGCGCTGTTCTACAAAAAAAAAGAGGAGAAAAAAAAATGTGCATGGCACGTTATCAACAGAGTGTCAGAGGGGCAAATGCAGCACAGATTACAGAATGAATTAAAATGAGCTGAAATGAGCATGAACTACATTTTTGTTCCTAGCCTGCAGTTTGTCTATATTTGTGCATAAGAACATTTAATAATGCAATCACGTTATGCAGTTGCACTTCAAAGTATTTACTGAATCATCGCCTGGGGTTAGGATTTAAATTCTGAATAAATGTGTTTATGGATGAGGCAGGTAGCGGTGGATCTAATCTGACAGATTGGAACAGAAGAGCTGAATGTATGCTAGAACCAGGTGAAGGTTAGCATAGCCCCACAAGGCATCAATCTCCATGACAGAACAAGACAGACAGATGGAAAGCAAGTGAGGACTGCGATGGAGACAGTAACTAAAGAGACACTGATAGAGGTGGGAAAAGTGAGAGGGAAGTGAGAGTGAAGGCGAATGTAAAAGGAGATGAGGGCTGGCTGGATCAATAGAGAAGTGTTGCCATGGCAACAGGTCATCGAGAACCATCATTGTCATGTTTCTTTTCCTCTTTTTCAGCGTCATCTTTACAAAAAATACTTCAAAAAAACAAAATATTAACAAGAGGTGTAATTTCAAATACGAAAATGGACGCTGCAATACAGATACAACAAAGGCTCGGGCCATGCAGCCTTGAGTAACCTGACAGACCTTTATTTAAGTATGTCTGATTGTAGGACTAGGAGCCATTTCCTGCTAACAATGTGTCTGGGTTTAAAGTGGGATTGCTGTTGGTAAATGAGTAGGTGGATGGATTAGGGTGAACAATGTCCAATCAGACTTAAGAGGCCTCGCCTGCAGGTATACAGGGGAATTTGTGCATGCAGTAATGACGCCTCCGGCCCAGTCGACAGAATAAAATGATGGCTTTGTACATTTCTGCAAACCAGGGATGTGTTAAATTTGTGCGTTTCATACTTACCATATTAACATTAGTACAATACATCATGTCCAGTTTACATGTATGTGACAGCTAGGCGAGACATCTGTTCAGCTTACATTTGCAAGCACAAAACCATTGGATATTTTTGACAAGACATCGGGACAAGTTGGAAAACCACAAATGACCTTTTCATAATCCTAAGAAAGTGGTTTTGTGGCTAAACCTGACTAGACCATAAACACAACGTTGTCAAAACATAAAATTTAAAACAGCACATAGAGAAATGTAAAGTTGCAACCTGAAGAAATGTTTCATCATATCTGGGGTTTTCAGAAACATGCAATTCCAACATTTATTCTGGCGATTGGGTTGGACGCCTCAGACATTGACAGTTACACCATATGTAAAGACAAAGCACAAATGTGTCTCCAACTGCAACCCAAAGCATAATGCATGTTGCCAAAAATCAAGAAATCGCATAAATAACACCTTCAGGACATTGGTTTATACGCATTACCAGCCCAAGTTTTGTTACTGTTGTGGAGAAAAGACTCCCCGCCAACTCCTACTGTAGTTATTAGCTGCTAGATTTCATTGTGAGGGTAGGTCGTGTACAGCTGATGCTCTAATCGCCCTGGATCTATGCGATCCATTTTTCAGCTGGAGAGAAGCTGCCGTCTTCCCCGGGCCCAGATGGTGTCATTACTGTGGTAAGGCTGAGTGATTATACACCGCTCACACTGGGAGAAACAATGGTTGAGAGTTCTATAGGCATCTTTCCTGACGCACACTCCCTCCCTCTCTTTCACACCCATCTCCTCTCTTCTCTCTCTTCTTTCTAGTTTGCTTCATCATCTTTATTTTATTTACTCTACAATGCCTCTATTTCAACATTTTCTCAGTCCTCCTTCCACTTTCATGACAAATAATAGAGAGAAGTTGTTTGGGTACACACTCTCGCGCACTTCCACACATATAAATATGAACTTGCCCCGGTCGCAGCCCAATCTCAAATCAGTGGTAGGTTGAGATAGGGCCATCTGACTGGAAGCCGACAGGGTGGCATGGTCACCGAGCATCAGCCGGAGCTTTTGTTGCCAGGCAATCTTGTCAATCCTACCTGGCAAGGAGAGAGCTGCGAGCGGAGTAATCTCTAAGACAAAGGTCAACAAGTTGAGAGAGTGACGGAAAGGCCTGTGACATACCTGTCACACCTCTGACAGACCAGGAGTCAAGATGGAGGGGGTGAAAGGACGGAGCAGGAGAGAGGAAAGAAGGGAGGGAGTGAGGGAGGGGGAGGGCAGAAGAGGAGAGAAAGGCAGTGCAGTGAAGGAAAACATTACCAAGGCTAGATTCCCCCTCCCAAAAAAAATATATGAAACGAAATGAAAGATAAAGGGAAGCAAAGGGAGCCAGTGGTTTGAAACACAATGGAGTGAAGAGTGGGCTCGAGCTGCAGTCTGTGATCTGCTGGGAATTGGGGAGAGGGGGAACAGAGGGGAGAGGGAGGAGGGGGGGTCCGATTTTGTTATTTTTCCCTTTCATGGTCTATTTGGTTTGCCAGACCATGCAGCTTAAATACCCTCCACTCCCTCCTCCCCTTACCAGCAGCAGCGCAAATTCATGTTTGAGGCCAACACACACACACACACACACACATAGACACACACTTGCATATACAGTAGATGCAGTGGCACCCATGCAAACAAACACAGATGCATGCATTTGACTTACGCATATCACCGACTACAGACGTGGACGTTTAACGCTTCAGAGTATTACAAGAGATCTAAATTATTAATGAGGCACTGGAGTTACGCTTAGCGTGTCCTGAGTGGTTTGGAACATGATTTCACACAAGGTTAACATAAAATACTCTCTCACACACACGCACACAAAGTTATACCAGTGTAGACACACATTCTGAGTTTTCCTTCTAAGCCATTTAATCCCTCATCGACCCACTCGCTTTCTGGGACTCTCTGTTGCACTGTACAGCCTAATAGTCTCTTTACTTTTTCAGACTCGCGATTCACCCTCCTCTTTTCTTTGTCTTTTCTCCCCTTTCGCTTTCACTCATCTCTACACTCGTCGGCCTCTATTGTGCCACGACCTTCCAGTCTGTTTCTCCAGACCCTTAGCACTCTCCCTCTAATGTTTCTCTTTTTCTATATTTCTTTAATCTGTCTGTTTTAATGTCTTGTCCCTCTCACCGCTCTCTGTCCCCTTTCCCCTTCCGGTGTCAGAGAGTCTTCCTCGTCATCAGCAGAAGCCTACAGTTCCCTAGCAGCAGTGTCTGCTTATATAACTCAGTTAGCTTGTGTATTTCAGATCAGGCATCCCTCATTTCTTCCCTTTGTTGTTCTTTGTCTCGTACCTCCCTGTCTCAGCTGCCATACACTCAGCATTCTTCCCCACCTGTGTTTCCTTTTGCACACTTTCTCATTTTAATGTCTTTCTGTATTACGATTGTCTCTTTCTCTTTCTTTCCACCACATCTCAAAGCCTCGCTCCCTCGCTATCCGCCCCCACCCATTTGCTGTCTGCACTCATTTTCATTCTCTCTTGTTCATCTCCACTCTTGCTCTCCTTCCTTGTCACACTCTCTCCTTTTCCCCTTCCTTTTTCCTTTCTGTCTTTTTTCACCCTCCCTCCCTCTCTCACATGCTCTCCCCTCTCACACCTCTTCCAGCATGTTGAGATGGGAATCGCACAATGCCAGTCGAGAAGAAGGGGGGAGGCGGCGGAGGAGGAGTGCCATTTCTACATAGTATTCACACTTCCTCTGGTGAGGAAGTGAGAGAGCGCTGCAATGTTTGGAGGGGGAAAATATGTGGCAATATTTGTCACAGACACACAACTGAAGGTTATTCAGTGCCACCGTTTCACTCTGATGTAACTCCAGAATATTCATGAGGATAAATAAAATTGCGTTTGAGCTATTGACAAACTAGTTAGAATCCCGAAATCCCAAGTTTCGTTCTCACACACACACACACACACACACACACACACCTTAAACCCTCCTCAAAGCAACCAAAGCTATAATTTGGTGCCATCCAGGGTGCAGTATTGCTGAGAAGACAGCACCTCTGTCTCTACACGCGAACATGGCAAAGTGCCTAGACTTCTCATAAGGATGTGAGGAGCGAGGAGCGGCACGGGGAGAAAGAGGAGAGAGAGAGAGAGGGGTAGAGAATTGGTAATGCACTCCCCCAGCATACAGCGAGCCGCATGGAGGAGCCAGATAAGACACCCTGGCCCCTGCTCTGACTGCTGGAGTAAAGCCTCTCCACCGACGCGAGCGATGACTGCAAGGCTTTGGCCGACGCTTCGCTCTATCCATCTATAGCCCAGTGATGCCTCTATTACAATGGCTGCCCCACAGCTACGTGGGCCCGCGCCAGCTGCACAGGATTATAATTAGAGGAACCATGAAGTGCCCTGGACACTGGCAATTGATCTGACTGACAGTCCAATATTTCCACCAGGGAAATAAACCTTGGTTTGCCACTGAGGCAAAAGTGCGAGTGGGGGTTGGGAGTGTTGTGGGTGTGGGATGGTGGAGGGTGGAAAGTGAAATGGTAGAGAACTGAAGGGAGGATTTGGGAAATTTTTCCCCTGCTGCACTTTTTGTGTTTTCCATTCTCACTTAAGGTCTCAGACAGAAATGGAAGGTTGATTGAGTGCATATGAGCATGTCAGTACACAGCAGAGTGCATGCATGAGGGTGTGCTTTTGTCTGTGGTCTTGATGATCCAGACTGACTCCCTATTCCCTCTTTAAAGTCAAGTAGCACCTCCTCTTGCTTTTTAAAAAAACAAAGTCAGGTTTGTTGTACCTAATGACTCCTTCTCTTAATCATGTCCAGCCTTGACAAGGGTCTTCCAGCAGATACGCAGCCGCATCTGAAGATAGGAACTGCACTTAACAATGTCAAATCCATCTGCTTTTCTATCTCTCAAAAAGCAAGATGTTGTGTGGTGACAGTTTTCTGTGGTAAGACTGAGTGCTGTTTTGAGCAAATCCAGGTCAGCCTGACAAATACACGGGTTTGTGTCGACATTTTGGGGTTGTTCTAATGTGTGCTTCTGTTGTTTCCTCTGAGGCTCTTGGGAGGCTTTCAGCTTGACAGCATCACTACAGTTCCCACAAGTCTGCTGCTCGGTCACATGCCCAGAGAGAGACGGAGAGAGACAGCTGGAGTACGCAAGCAGAGAGAGAGAGAGGGGGAGAGAGCAGCGACAACAAAAATGGAGGATGATGATAACTTGAGACAGCCTTTAAGGCTGTAAAATGTTGACGAGGATACACAATGGCCTCGCTTTTTATATACCGAATATGCCGACGTACTTCAGAAATCTCGCATACAATACCCACGCGCAGACAACTGCGAGTTAAATAATGCAATAGTTCACACGGCCATCCACACATTTGCCATTTTTGTCATTATATCTCTTTTGCCTGTATTAAGACAGATGGTACTGTAGGAGGTACAATGCATTTCAAAATCGAAGCCTCTTTTATTAGCATACGTACAGTATGGTAACATATCAAACAGAATTTTTATATGCCAACGCAGTCATTAATATACTGCGTTTTTCCACTCAGAGCTACTGTTTTATGTTTTGAGCATTGCATCATTAAAATTTGAATAATGAAAAGCTTTTATGCTTCGATATCACAGATTGTCTGAATGCAACAAAACTTCACTATGACTCTTTATATTCACAGAAACAAAGCAAAGATATGTCAGGAATATAGACATATTATGAACAGACAGTTCGTTGTATTATATTATAGTATTATAAAATAATAATGTTTTAGCTTTGAGTTTTTAAGTTTCTCAAGTATATGAAGTACTACAAAAGGTATGCGAAAGAACTAGCAATTTAAATTAATTTAAACTTTTCTCCATCGATGCATTATTTACTGCTATCAATTTTGCATTGGAACATTACAAATGAATAAAGTATGAATGCAGCAAGAGAGAAAAAAGAGGAAGCGCTGATGCAAATGACAGCCTATGTTTCTGTAAATTCTGCCACTCAGCTGCATGCGTGAGATATATAATGAAAGAATATTATACTTTCAAAGGAGACTGGAGGAATAGAAATGTCTGTATTTGGATGGGGAGGATTGGTATGCTCTACTTTTTTGACTTGAACCTCTTTCTGAAGTCTGTTGCACATACAAACTGATGTAATCCAGTACTGAATAGTTGCAAATATTTTATCACAATTTTCAGATTTTAAATTCAAATCATTCACAGGAGGCACTGGTGCTCCTTTTCAAACTCAACACATTTAGTTTTGGTCTATGAAGACAAATGTAAATTCACTTTTAATATCTGTAACACTGTGCTGCTTTTAGCATCCTAGATTTAGGATGTTTTGACTGCAGCAGAAAACAATCTTTCTGCACTGATTTCTTTACTAACTCACTGCAGGAGAGAAGCACAGTCTCTCTATCCTTTTATGGGATGTAAGAAATACTGCGACTTTCCTTTCCTTTCAACATTGTGGCTTTCTTTACTTTGTGCTATTTTGTTTTCCTTTTTGTTATCCTTTTTTGTTCCCGAATGTCTTTTTCCTTCCTACATTGTCCTGTAATCAGACCTAATATCTCCTCTCTTACCACATCGCCTCCTTCTTCCCAGATTTTGTCCTCTATTTTTCTTTTTTGTTTCCTGGCCACTGCTGCCCCTGTAGCATCAAGGCTATTCAAAGCGGGCGCCCAGTGAAAGCTTCATGTGTCATCTGCCAGGGTGACAGTAATGCACTATTTCTTTTCATCTTCAAGCAATGCCTGCATTATCAGTGTGTAAGATGTATGGCAAGACAATATTAATGGTCCCTTTCTCCCGTGCGAAATGAAAGAGGCCTCAGCAAAACAAACAATCTGCTCTTTCTTCTCAAGGAAACTGAGCAGGTATATCAAAGGAGAGTAAAAAATGACCACCCTGTGTGCTGTTTGTCTCTGCTAGGTCACGAGAGGGATGGCTTTCTACAGCGAGAGAGCAGCCGGCTATACTTTACATGAGCAGGATCCACTGTTGAAATGTGACTGCGTGGAGCCATGAATGAGCACTGACACTGTATAAGATGATAAAGCTTAGAGTAATGCTTAGCAAGTATCAGAACGCTCAAGTAAAGCGGTGTGTGATGCTGACAATGCAGAATATTAATAAGATAAGTAATGAAATCAATTGAATCCTAAGATTTTGTGTTACTGTGCATTGCATCATCATACAGTATATTACCAGTGTCAGCATTATGCATTCCCCCTCTCAGTCAGAATCCATATCTATTCAGAGTCCATTTTTAGTGGTGTTAGAGTACAAAGAATTTAAAGCATCTGAGCTCACTAAAGGTAGTGATATTTTTTTGACTAAGCTTGTGCACGTAGCAACTGGCTGTGCAGAGCTCGGGGTCTATTTGTCAGGAACAGGGCATGACTATAAAGGACAGAGCTGTCTCTCTGCATTAAAACAAAATGTACTAGAATAAGGGGCTTTCCACGTGAATGAGTGGGCACACAGGGATTTAATTTCTCATGCAATGTGGTGGACGGAGTAAAAAAAAAAAGGTTTCAGGGGGCGAATGAGAACAGAAAAAAGCTGGTTTGAAATTACAGCATTGGAACCCTTTTGGCTAATTATAAAGCATAAGCTTAATTGGACACCAAAACGGTTATTTCACATCCATAATCCAGTGAATGCATTTTGATCTATTTTTTTTTCTTTTCTATCTGCTCTCTTTATGCAGATCTAGATTTTAATGAGCCTCTCTTTAAAATTATGCACAGAGAGCAAGCAAGTCTGATGGAGAATAGGTTAGGAAAAGTGCATTAATAAATTACCCTTCCTGTCTGTATTCATTCTTGTCAGGAACTACTTTACCCCTGATGATTCTGTGCCTTCATTCCAGCTTGGAATAAGCTCTAAACAGGAAGGTGGGGCAGATTAAATCCCATTTTATTTATTAGACGTAGACGTTTTAATAATAACAGTTTATTGGAAAGCCAGCGCTGTATTCAGCTGTTTATAATGCTCTCACATCCTGGTAATGTATGGAAAGGGCTATCTGCTGCTGAGGAGATATATTACAGCGGGAGATACCTCCCAAGCAAGTTATTAAAAACACTAAACCATTAGCTTGTGGAGCTGGGGCTCACTCCACCTTCACTCTCCTGATCTCCTCGCTGCTCTCCTCTCCCGAGTGCCTAAAATTAGACAGAACATCCCTGACACGCACGCACAACAACACACTAGCCTGCAAGCACACCCACACACAACTATTTATAGCACATTACTATAACAGTGACCTATTTGTTTGGTTTCTTAACTGTCAGTGCTACACATTTTATACACTATGTGCTGTACATTTGAGATTAGGCACCGCATTAGGAGGGATTTTACTTTAGTTCCACTGTTTTTTAAAAAAACAATAATACAAAGTGGTATACTACAGACTGCTACCTTTGCAAATATTGGAGAACAGATCCTTTGTCTGCTGTCCATTGATATAGAATCCAGATATTGGATCACTATGCTATATTTAAGCAGGACTAATATAAAGGAGTCCTGTCTGGTCTTAGACAGAGTGTTTGTAGGCTACGGTCTGGCTCCAGGGAAGCCTGCGGCGCTCTAGCACCCACAGTCCCAAAAGGAGAGCCACCACCGTTGAGCGAGGAGAAAAATGGCTTTGAGACACAGAGATGGAAATATGTAGAAAAGAGGCTGGGAGAGAGGAGGACACAGAGTGAGAGATAGAAAGAGTTAAGAGAGAGAAAAAAGGAGTAGAGGGATAATGAACAGAAGACAAGAATTCAGGCAGGCCTTTGAAATGTTCCCATCCTAAACATAAAGACAGCATTAAAGTAGACACATTAAATAGCATATCCCCTCTGATTGAGAGTACTCAGAAGGAGAATAATGTATTATCTTCATAGCACTCGTTAATTAGCCAAGCAAAACACAAATGTTTAACTTGTCAACAGCTTAGAGAGAGCTGAAAAATACCGTTACAGCCAGGCCTACATGGGTTCAGGTAATTCAAAGCAGCTCGGCAGCATGACAAAAGACATAAATCAAAGGTATGCATTTTGGTTTATACAAAGGCTGAGCTAAAATTACAGGTCAGAAAAGCAATTACTCTTTTCTGAGGCTGTCAAATCGAATAAGAAATGTGTTCTAGACAAAAGACGGAGAGCAGTCTACTAGATGGGTGTCATAACATGCTGCCGTTTCGCCCTGAGGTGGTAAGAATTGTTTTGCCTTGCAAAAAAAATTGTTTTTTTCCTTTAATGTGCATATTTCACAGCAAACAGTGCGCGGCTCACATCACTCACATTTCATTCAGGTCACGCGTATTAAATTGTTGACCACTCCACTGCTACTATGCATTGTCTCTCCCTCTACTACTACTACTACTACTAAACTTCATATAATTGGACACACTTCGAATTCATAATAAAGAGGAACAGACAGGTTTAAAACAAGAAGAAACACTGCCTGTGCCACTGGCTGTTTCAGCACCATGGACAGCACTACAGCATGCAGAGATCAGCACTGTACTGTCCTCTACAGTGAATCTGTATCTAGTGTTACACTGTGGTAAGTAAGATGAAGAAGCTATTAAAAAAGTACCATCTCTAATCGGGTGTGACGTTAACACAACAGCGACCGTATAATATTGTGTCAAACGTCACAGATATTTGATTAGCAGCTTAAAACCTATAGCTACATGACAACATAATTGCAACTCCACTTTTCGCCTGCACGCCCTGTGATTATCTTGCTGGAAAACAACACATAAGCAAACAAACAAACAGGCAAACAAACAAATTAAAATAGCCGGCTACAAAAGCATATAGCCCTGATTTTGGAAGCCAACACTCCAGTTAAAACCTCCATCTGTTGAAATGCATTCCCGAGGTGCTCCTAGAAACTGTGAACGCCCACACACAGAAAACTCTGCCAGGAGAACAAAGACAAACATTTCAGAACCCCCGTGCACCTCTCGCACCACAGCGCACGGAGAAGAAAAAAGCTTTTCCCCCTGCTAAATATATGGGCTTGACGTGGGAGCGTGTGGGCTGGTGAAAGCTCAAGATGCGATGCTTTACTTCCACACAGCTCTGCAATATTAAGACAGCCGTATCTCTTATCATTTATTCCTTAATCTGAAAAATACTCACACTCCCACAACACGTAGCCTAGTTTAGTAGGATACATTTAGCTCAAAATATTTTAAAGGGAACAATGAGGAATGCGAGATGAATGGTTTCATTAATTTTCTAATTGCTACGTTAAAGTAAGTACAATGACTCCCTGTACTTAAATCTCTTGGTGCTCGGTATTCCCCTGCTGTCAGTGATCCTCTCCATAAACATTCACAAACATCTCCAAAAAAAGATTTCTATACAATTATAAACACAGCCCCCAGTCCATTCATATTTATAGTCGACATCAAAGGGAAGAGGCAATGCATTAGAGCTCATTGTGGCTCAAGGGGAGAAGCCATTTCCACAGTTTCTCAACGGGAGAGCAAAACTGCCTTCATCCTGTAACCCGTGGCAATCCCAAATAACCTCAACCGCTGTGATCAACAGTCAAACAAAGACATTTCATGTGAGGCAGTGATGTTAATTTGATTCACTCTGACCAAATGGTGCTCAATCAGAGGGCCTTAAGGTTTAAAGCTCAGGGAGACACAGGACACACAACTCTGTCAAATCATAGCGGGTTTCATGATGGATTTGTGAATCGATCTTGTGAAACAAACCATCTGCCGCATCAGGTTATGAGAGACTATTAATTTAAGATTAATTTAATTATTCAATGGCATAATATTGTCTTTAAATGACAGTTATATGTTTTATTGCAATTATTTCTGGCACAAAATATCATCCCACAAAAGTAGGTATCCTGACAGGCCTAAGGGGAGTCTTCGTGTACATTTACATTTGCTCAGCTACACACTGATGCATAATACAAGTACACATTAGAAGGAATTGTTTACTTTAATTCTGGAGTGCCAGTCAGCTTCAACCTTTGAGACGTCTATCTTTAGCTGAGTTAATGTCAAACTGGTGCAGAAACCTCCAAATGATGCATGTATCTGTTACTAGCAGAGCTCAGTAATGTGGCTGAAACAAAAACTTCCTGTCAGTTTTTAATTGCAGTTTGCTTGAAATTATTTATTTTTGACAACTGAACATGATCATTAAACCAACTAAACCAACCAAAAGGCACTCGGTAGAGCGCATACCCCTGCCAAGATCCAACAGTCCCCTCTTGTACTAACTCATTGAGTCACCAGTCACCTTAATAAAGATGATTTTTTTTCATCCAAATCCATAAATTATTCCCTTAGAAATGAATGAAAATGTTCCTGGATCTGTCCCTTTATCCAAATCCGTGCTAAAAATGAAATCTATTCTAGGCCAAGACCCATCCTCCAATCCTAGTTTCACGGAAATCCATTTCGTAGTTTTTGTGCAGTCCTGCTGACAAACCAACCGACCAACCGGAAAACAAACAAACGGACATTAAATTCCATTTAATATCAGTGAATGGTGCTATTGACTTATTGCCCTTTCCCACTTGGCACCACTGTATGACTCACAGCAAGTACTGCTAATTCAATGTAAAAACACAAAGCCACATAAAGTCTGCATTATATAACCATTAATGTCATCACTTCAGTTCAAGAACAAGCTTTAATTTAAATGCTTATTCTCAGTCAGAGCATTTCTGAAGATCATCTGAATGATCTCCGTCCCCAATATGTCAGAGCAGGACAACGCCACAACATGCAGACATACACAAAACCTTCTATTAACCTCCGTCTACCCATCACTGAGGATGCTAGCGCCATAATAACACCCACTTAAAAACCATTTTGTTCATTGTGTTTGCAATTCACATGGTGACACTAAGAAATCCCATCCACCTCTCTGTCAGAAGAAATCCATTAGTCAAACCAAACACTGACACTTAGAATGTCAGACACACAGGTAGCACATAATTTGTTTCACAACAGTGTGATAGCTCCAAATGGTGACTGGTGAATAATGTCTTCCGACTGTGGAAAAATGCACAATTTGAAATCACCAGAGGGGGAGGATATTCAAATGTTTGTGTTGTTTCAAATCTCAGGAACAGTTTATGCCTTTGGTAATGATTACTGTGTACATCATTCAGAAGGAGCTTTTGTTAGTAAGACTGCTCCCACACTATACGATCTGGTTTTATACAAGAAGAAATCATTTATAGAGTCAAAAAAAATACATATTCAGGGACTTCACATCTGTGACTGCATAAATGCCTTGACAACATGTGTATGAATGTGTTTTCTATTTAGATGTTTGAATTGGTGTTTTTGAATGTCCTTGTTTCTGAGTCCGTCTCTTCCTGTCTCCCGGGCAATTAGAGAGGATGCAGCACCCAGGGCTTTGTTGTTCTCCCTAATGTGAGTTAATCTGGACACTGTCACATCAAACACGGGGACATCTTAGGTGTTATGTAGATAGTGTTTAGAGAAACTTAGCCTGGCCCTGTCCCTGCGGGACACTCTCTCGCCTTTTCATTTGGATGGAGGCAGAGAGATAGGCCATCTTCAAAGCCCTCTGTGTCAATGTGTATCGACCACGTTTCTCTGCAGCCCTAGAGGCTTCCTATTAAAAAGGATTTGTCTTACAAGCTCTGTGTGACGCCACTCTGAAAAAATTACATAAAATAAAAAATAAGCATGCTAAGTGTGCTGTCCTGCAGAAGTCGCTTAGCTTCCATGTGCTTTTTGGACTCTAGCTTTGTAACAGCCGTCTTATTCACACATTTCAAGCCGCATCTTGCGCTACACCTATAGAGCCATATCTGACGTGGCACGATATGACTGCATCCGACCGACAGAGCCACATCAAGCTATCAAACACAGCGTCATAGCTTCATTCACGCAGAACCCAGGCAATATGTCATTGTTCTCGTTTATTTCAAGAGGGAATAGCTCTTTCTGCCTATTTGGTTTGCAGCAAAAAAAAAAAATAAGCCTGGATTTACAGCTCAGTGATCCTGCGTTTTGATAGGCCAGGGCTGAGGTTGGCCGACGCTTTTTTTGTTATTTGTAATTTCTTATTTTCTTTTTGCTGCGCTCCATGCTGATCCTCAGATAACTTGCCATCTCTTCTGCCTTTATTACTGCATGTCCTATTTCTTTAAGCTGTAGCCAGACTACTATCAAGCATCTTCAATAAGGGGGGGCTGAGCTGCGAAAGATAGCAGTGATGACAGAGGAAAAAAAGTGTGAGAGAAAGAAAGAGAGAGAGAAAGTGTGTGAGAGAAAGAGTGAAAGAAAAAGAAAAGGCTTTTGTTTTGTCTTCTTTGCTACAACCTGAAATATACTCAGGCAGCATAACTACATCTGGCCAGGCTATACCCACAGGGCTCTCACTATGAGCGGACACTATAATAAATCTGACATTATCAGATCCCGGTCATTCAGCAGACACAGCCTAAGTGCTTTTAGATGTGTCAGAGGACATGACAGACTTTCACTGCCCTACTGATGACTTCCCATTTATCCTGTGTAAAGTTAGTTAACAGCTCCCTACAGAGCTTTAATAATGGTTTTGTTTATATACAGCATTTTTCACCAGTGTACTGTGTGTTCCTAAGGCTTCACAAACGTACCGAATGTATTTCGTATTTGCAATATGAAACCTTTATCGTTTTCCTCGTCCCCTCTTTTATTGCCACGCTAATGAGATATTACCAACTCTTAGCACCTTCCTCATCTGCAGAGGTATGTGTCATGTCAACCCAATACTACTATGGTAGAACATGTGATACAAACAATGCCAAGACTGCTTGTCAAACCTTGACAGATCCACTAGTGGTCAAAGCTCCAGAAATACCTTTAAGCCTGTCGACTGTTAGGATGAGAAAAGACCGGGAAGGAGAAATTGGGGAGAAAGAAGTAGCTAAACCAGGAGAGATGGGAGAGAAGATGAAGAAGTGGGTTGGACAGCATCCTCTGCCCTTTCCCAATCTTGAAAGAGGGGCACTGGAGAGTAGTCTTTCAGGAATATATTAATAACACTGCAGTAAAAGCACACCCATGAGGCGAGTGGGTACAAGCAGAACCCATCAAATTAATCTGAGATAAATTTGCAAGTCATCATCATAATTTAAAATGTTTTAGAGACTGAATAAAAGATCAAAGAATAAAGGGAACTGGTCCGATGACAAAGATGTACGATGAGAGGGAGAAAAATGAGAAAGTGGGGAAAAAACGGGGAAAGAGTTTGCATACAGCAGACGTATTTTGATAGACAGAGAAGAGGCCTTGTAAGGCCAGACAGGCAGACAGACACATAGAAGCTGGCAAATGGAAAATGGGCAGGAAAGCAGCCAGGCCAAACTCTATGCTGCGTGTCATACAGATTGATAGATTCATAAATAATGAATCGAGAAAAACAGGTAAAATAAACTCTGTAAATAAATGTGCCGTCTCGTCCTCTGCCCCAGCACCTAATGGATTGTGCCTGCGCACATCTTTCGCCTCAGTGTATATTATGCATGTGTGTTTCTGTGCATGTACACTCATTTAAGCAGTGTGGCGGCCCACGCTGCCACGGTAATCATTTGCCCGAGCCCCATTACTGATGTTGTGTGACGATGATGATGATGATGCAAGACAGCTTTATCCTACCTCACAGACTCACACTCACAGACACATGTGCATCCTTATGTTTGTCCGTCAGTGAGCATGTTCCACGCACTCATTTTCATGTGCCATATTCACAAATAACCATTAAAATATAGTGCAGCCAGATTTAGAAAGACATTTTGTAAACCGAGTGTCATAAAACAACAGCAAAGAGGTTCACTACATTTTTTAATAAAAGGAGCTTGAAAAAAGTAACGTCAAGGCAAGTTCAAGAGCATACCACTAAAAATTCTAGGTTAAACATCAACACACATATACAGACTCAGGCTGAGCTTCATCACCTGCAACAGCTGTGCTCAAACGCGTATTTCTCAGCTTGTAATTTAAGTGAGTCTCGCACTCCCTTATTAGAGCAAACTAAATCAGAAAATGAAGCAACCGTTTCCTCATATTTCAAACATATTTTCCTTAGTTCCATTTCTGTCTCTCTTTTTTTAAAAACTGAAACGAAAAGAAATGGCATGAAAAGCTTTCTCATGATTCATAATTATCAGTGGGTGGATATCAATCTGCTGTGGGCTTAGGTACGACCCATCTGTGCTGCACCGCAAAGGCAGAGGAAACAGAAACGAGTTTAAAAACTGCACATTTTCGTCTGAATCCAAATCAATCAGCACGATCACAGACTCCTCCTGGTCAGCGGCCAATGCGGCTGATTGAGATACACTGACAGAAGTGTGGCAGAAAATTTGCCTAACAAATGTACTCATCTCAAAACAGCCATTTGCCAGTGAAAGAGCTATACAGTCAATAAAACATGTCATGTTCCTACAGCTCCTTTCGAATATGTCACTCAAACTGCAACAATTGAGGAGAAATATGGGCAATGCTTTTGTGGCAGTGTTGTTATGTGAGACAGCTGACAAAACATTTTATTTAAAGCTCACATTTACACAAACTGTGTTAAGAAACATTAATTCCATCAAATCTGAAGCTAGATAGAACTTGATTGTGTGATTTTTCTTGCCAGCACTGCACTGTACATGCATTTGGTATCTGCGTACCAAATAAACTCAAAAAAGATGCAGGCAGCATGCACTCTGTTACATAACACAGTGTGTGTTGTTCACTGTGCGCTAAGACAGCTATTGTCTATCAGTATACAGACAAGCAGTATAATTAATTATGCCAGCAATAAAATGCTATGAATAAAGTATATGTACCTATTATACTATGGTATATAGTAGTACAAGAGAGACACCCAAGTTACCACGGTGATTTGGTGAGTAAATACACATACATTTAGCACATAAAGAAAAAACACAGAGGCACAGAAATGAGTTGCACTGCCTTGGGTCAGTGCTTCATCGGGAGAATTGCTGGAAGAGGTTTATGGGCCCCATCAATATTATATATTAATATATTGACAAAGCAGAGCAAACAATGGACTCAGATTCCTTATGAAAAACACGGATTATCCAGGGGATGTGCAGGGCTCAAAGATTCATAATTGCTTTGGTTCTTAAGTCTTCTGTTCATTTTGATTCTCCTGCTTTTCTCCTTTTTTTCTTCTTTCTTTCAACCAGTCAATATTTTTCTATAATGTGAAATCATGAGAAGCAGCATATTTTCAGCTAGCAAGCAGCACACTGTCAACCTCCTGATTTCCTCTGCGACACCTTTGGACTACATCATGGGATTCAACAAAAGAAGGACCACAGCTGTGCTGCTTTTTTTCCTGTTTCATATAGCACAGGTTCAAACTCAGTCAGCGAGGCCCTCCATCAGTACCTCCCACTCTCCATTTCCCTCTCACTATTACACTCTATCTCACGCCTTCCATCTCATTTCTTAATCTTCACAACTCAGTGATTCAAATACATTTCCTCTTACTTCTCATTCTGTTTCACAGTCTCCTTTCTGACCCATCCCTATTCCTTCTCCTCTCTCTCATCTACATATCTTCCTCTTTTTCTCCCTCTTTTCCATTTTCGCATTTTCTACCTCTAAGATGTCTTCACAGGAACACCTCCTGTCTAAGAACTTGCAGAAAGCACATTAAAGGATGCACACCTGCTCACCCCGCAGAGCAGCGTGACTCTAAACTGCACCCTTCAAAACGTGCAACACGTATGTCTGTGTGCCACGGCTCAGAGGGCCCAAGGGCTGACAAGAGTGAAAAACCATGCAGTCTCACTTTCTCTCATGCATAGTCACTCATACAAGCACATATACACACATCAATGCAAAGCTCTGCACAGTGCCAGCAAACTCTGCAAACAACAACACCACCCAGTGATGTGTGTGTCCCTACAAGCCCTTCACGGTTATCGGATACAGCCCCGCTATGGTTTTGGGGCTTTGGTGGGAGTGAGAGGGTAGAGGGGAATTTAGTGTTTCACCTAAATGTGAGCTTGCTGCCTGGAAGACATCCAGTATACTGTTTTACTCTGAATTATTAAAAGCTGCCTCTTATTGCAGCTGGGACTGAAATAGTTTAGAGGCCACAGACTATAGCTGTTGGCACAAAACTATATAATTCATATTCCCAGCTATTCTGCAGCCATCCAGCTTATTGTTATTTTCTATATGAAACGCTTTAAGGCTGCTGCAATGGACAAAACATAACCACTTAAATGAAGTGTCAGGTAAAATCTAAGTTTGATAAAAAATGAAAAACAAAGGGCTGCTTCAACACACACAGAATCCCAACGTGGAGAAATGTTGAATGTGTCGACGTGCTTGATCTTGCTGGTGCTAGCTCAGCTATATCCAGTGTCCTGGTATTCTGCAGGGCACACAACAGAAGCCTTCGCTGCTAGCAATTGCCCTGACACTGGCTCCCTGAGCGAGCTCTACTGACAGCCCTCCTCTGCAATGCAAATACCAACTTCCACATGAGCAGGCCCATCACTAGCACTCCCCATACACTTGTATTCCGTGTCATTACCCCCAGGGACCCTCACACACACACACTGTCCCTATGCCTCATGCTGCTACCCTTATCTGTGATGAGAAGGGGGCCGGGGCTTAAAACAAATCGGTTAGGCTGGCTCACGCGTTGGAAGCCATGAAGGAGGGCTGCCACGGGCTGTTTCCACTCGTGCCTCCTGTCACTCACACCCCTCTCCTTGCCCTCCAGCCATGTGTACTGTATTTCATTAGTTCTGATTTTTGCTGACAAATGCTTGCTGTCGTGCTGTGCAGCCCCCTTACCCTCTCTGTGGACACTACACCAAAGCAGATCTGCCTTACAAATGAGCTCCCCCTGGTTCCACCACACAAGTGTGCCATTTCAATCGAGCACAGCTACACAGAGCACATGCTGTGTGTCTATGGACAGCACACACACGGACGGTGGGGAATGTCTGTTTTAACTCTGAAGGTATGACTCCAAGCTGTCAACATGACCCTGTGTCCCCTTCCTCCTCTCCTCTTTTCTCAATATTTCAGCTATTCTGTCACTTCATCCCCCTCTAATCTCTCACATACACTCTCCACTCATCCCCCTCTCTTTCCCACAGGCACAAGGTCCAGCCAGTGAGATGTCAGGTCCGATTAGCCACGTTGGGTGATGCGTTTTAAGTGTGTCCTTCATTATTGAGTGAGCCGACATGTTCTCAGCTAAACTTGCCTGTGCCCAATGGTGGAAGAAGTCCTTAGATCTTTTACTGAAGTAAAAGTGGTTATAGTGTAGAACTGCTCTGAAACAAGTCAAAGTCCTGCATTCAAAATGTTATGTAAGAGTTAGCATCAAAATATACAAAAGTAAAGGTACTCCTTATGCAGAATGGTCCATTACAGAGTTATATATATCATATCATTAGATTTTAATTATTGATACATTTATGTGTTCATAGTTTAACCTATAATAGCATATAATATTCTATTTATTGATAACATTTTGAATTAATAATTTGAATCTCTATAGTAACCAGTAACTAAATCTAAAAAGATAATATTTCCCTCTGAGATGTAAAAGTATAAAGTAAAAAAAAAAATGTAAATACTCAAGTGAAGTACAAGTATCTTAACTGTCTAATACTTGATTAAATGTACTTAATTACTTTCCACCATCGCCTGTGCCTCCTAAACTGTGGCCTTATCTATTTGGATGTCGAGTTTATGTAAGCTAATCTTTCCCCTCCCTTGTTCAACATGCACACAAGGACACACTCTCAACCAAACACATGCACACACCTCTATTCAGGGCCGTAGTTTATCATCCGTGTGCGAACCCCTCCACTCACTCCCACTCTTCCTCTTTGTGTCTGCGGGCAGTGGCACACCTGTACAAGCCCGTACAGGGACCCAACAGATGGATTGTCAGTCAGTATCTGGGCCTTGCCTCTCCTGCACGGGTCTGCGCAGCCATGCCCGCCGGCCTGGAATTAAACCAGACTCATCTGGTTCAGCCCCACTGGTACAGGTGATGCTTCACAGTGCCGATCTGTACTGCACAGCATCAAAATGAGCCAGACCAGCACATGTTAGTCTGGTATACGGGCAGTGATATTCAAAGTCAAAAACAAACCTACCCACACACACACAGTTTCCCCCATTACACACAAAACCCAGCTCTATAACCCAGATCACAGCTGTGTCACATGATTGAATCTCACAGACAGGCGGGCGAGCAGTCTCCAGCCACAACCAGAAATAGGTTAAACAGACTAAAAATATCAAAAACATTAATAATTCAGCTTTTTCGCTAACCTGTACCGTTCTAAAAAATAGCACACTTCTCACTGTGAAGTGGCTTAATGGGCAGGGTGTGCAGTGGATTATTTTGGTATTTCAAGCAACGTCTCGCCCCGAGAGCCGGTTAGCGAGATGTAACATGAGCAGTGGGAGGGGGAGCAGCATTGTAATGTCATCAGCGGTAATGTCGGAGACGGGGTCAGAACACGGTCATCTGTGACTCAAAGCAAGTTCATGAACTTTTGAAATTTGGGGGTAGGTGATTTGTTCCACATACGATGACAATGGCGTTTATATACTGTAATATTTGTCTGTAATGAATGACGATGCAAATAATTTTTGTTCCATCTCACTACCAATATATCTCATTCACTGTTTTGCATTATTTTCACACAAATAATTATTTGAATGCAACAGATATTTGATTGTTACAGTTCTACAGTCATTATAGTGGGAGACCACTGCATTTATATACGGTCTAAAATGAAATGAAATTTCATGATGAAACACATTTTCAGTGTTTCAGTGGGTGTTGTTTATTCTCCAAAGGCAGGTGCAGAGTGCAGATCCTGCTCTTTTTTTCCACACATCCTCGGAAGCCAATTCCCTGGGGAGAAGAAGGCTTCTCTAAATATGTGGCTAATCTACCACACAGAAAAACGAGCCGAACAAAGGAGAGGTGTCTGTGTGTGTGCGAGTGTCTGTGTGTGTGTGTGTGTCTGTGTGTTAAAGGGGTACCAGAGGAGCAACAGCGAGACAGAGAGAGACAGAAGGTGGAAAACAAGCAACACTGTGATGGCTCCAACAGTTACCCTGTGTGTTTTAGTCTATTTCTAGCCCCCCTGCTTCAGGGGTGTGTATATTCACGTGTGTGTGTGAGAGCGAGAGAGAGAGAGAGAGAGAGAGAGAGAGAGAGAGAGAGAGAGAGCATAAGTGCATGTTGTAAGGGTGTGGGGATTTAGTTCCCTTAGGAGCACTCTGCTACAGCAGCTCTTTACTGTGCGTACATTACACCAATATGCCATTACAGCAGACACACAAACACTTACACAAACACACACACTCAAAGAAAACTAGTTTTGTTGTGCTTACATTCTGCTACTGGCACTGTAGTCATATTGCCCCGTGTCAGAGTGCCAGAGTGCAACTTATAATAAGTATGCATCACAGTAATAAACAAGTTTACTCACATGCGCACGTACACCCCAGTCCTCTAGACCTTTTATAACACCACCTGCTCCTGCTACTTATCAGTGTGATTTGATTTTATTAATAAGTTCAGAGACAGGCCAGGTCACAGGCAAAAAAACATTAGAATACCAGTATCTATAAAGCCCTCTTTTTTTCTTCATGTATCAACAAAGGTTATAAAAAACAGACATCAGAGGCAGACCCCTGTAGCCTCTGAGATCAGCTGCAGCCGTTCAGCTTATTGTAGCGCTGAGATCAGCTGTTTTCTGTAGGAGCAAACTCTCAAAACGTATGGTGTTCGAATGTTTTAACAGACATCTGGGTCCTTATGGATGTGTTTGCTGATTTCAGAGGCACAGAGGTCTTACAGACAAGCCCATGCGTAATAAAAAAAAACAAAAAAAGCCCCAGAAAAAACAAAGTAAAGGCTGTGCAGTAATGGTATTTTACTTTAAACTCAAATGATAAATTCGCAACACATATCTCTGTATAATTCATAAAGCAGAAAAAGATGTTTTAAAGAAGAAAAGACCTTGACCATGCCTTTTTCAACTTCCCCTCCACTATGAACTTCTTTCTGAAAACACACACACACACACACACACACTCCTGTTACCCAAAGGCTAAATTCTAATGAGTCCCCACTCCCTGACTACAAGGCCTCCAATCCTGCCAGCACCGATTGCCTTCATGCTGACCAGTCCGCTCCACTCACGCCCCAACCCCTGCCCACTCAACGCAGGCACATACAGTACACACACACAATCATACAATACACCATACTCCGCCAACCTTCACAGAGTGTAGCACTGAATTATTCAGCCTTTGTGGCAGCTAAGCCGGCACAGCTTTGCTCTAGTTGATGAACAGGTGGATAGCATGCATGCAAAACTATGGGTGTATATGTTAGGTTTGTGTGCATGTGTGTGTGTGCATGTGTGTGCGTGCAAAACCCAACGGAAGGCTAGGCAGTTTGCAGCGTGTCGAGGAACGGCTCCATCGCACGGCAGCCTCATTTCCAGAGCACAAGGTCGGCCACTCTCCGCAACACAGCCCTGCTTCTGCTCCTCGCTTCTCATACATCCTATTATGGCTAAGCTGAGCACTGGCACATTCAAACAATAACACATACAAACACATGAAATCATGCAATGCACACAAAAACATGAAAGGACCCACGTGCACGCACACAGCAGACTAACGGTGCAGGTACTTGTGCAGCAAAGGGCAACGGCGCAAGAGTGAGAGAGGCAGAAATGGAGACAGAGGGAGACGGAGGCAATTGAGAGGGAGGGGATCTACTTAGAGTGTTGACATTGCAGGAGCCCACATGTGTGTGCCGGAGCATAATCTTCTCCCTGCTCTCATTGGGTTTTTAATGTGGCTGCTATTTCCATAAACCTGCCTCCTGAATCACTGCCAGCCTCTTACACTCCCCCCAGGTCTAGCTCTACTAATACCAGGAGTAGATGCATGCAGCAAACACATTTCCATAGTTGCCTCTCCAAGACAATCACTTTTGTACACAGCGCTAGCATGACAAAAAGGGGAGGGTGGCATGTTTTTCTGTGCTACAGCAAATGGACCTGCTGCAGTGGCTGAGATTATTTCTTGGATCTACTGGATTTGAGGAGCGGCAGTGAGAGAGGACAGAGAGTTTGAGGAGAGTGGGAGGAGGTTGAGGGGATTGAGGGAGAGGGGAGAGTGTGAAGGATGCAGGATTTTGTCATGATGCTGAAGCTGGGTGGAGTAAATCTCTTTGCGGACTTGTGTGGAGAGCTGCGACACTCAGATGCACGCACAGCTATAGAAGCAGCCACCGGGCTTCAACTGACAGCCTGTTTCTGTTGCGTCTTTTTTAAGAAGAAATTATGTCACGAAGGGTCATTGCCATCCAGGTCACAAGAGGATGCTTTGATTTTATTCGGTGAGAGAAAAACACTGATTCCTGCATTTTAAAATTAACACACGCAAGCAGATTCGCATACACAAAGGCACTGGTATGGTTATGTAATATAAAAAGAAGTGCATCTCCATCAGCAGCAAACAAGCACGAAACAGGACACAAATAATATATTCAAGCCTCACTGTCGTGGGCGGTGTGTGATCACGGCAAGCTGCCATGTGCACATGTTTTTCTTCCCACCTTTATACACTGATATCTGTAACTACATAGGGCTGGCTGCAATGCAAAGCCAGCTTACCACACATGCACAAACACACACAGCTAATAGAGCCAAGCAACACACACCTGGTAAACTGTCAGAGCTTCTCCTATTCGGTGGCCAAACTTATGTCAGGCACTCGTGTCCCCAAGGTTCCCATCACACTTCACCGCAGGAATCTATATTCCAGTCCAGTACACTTGCATTAGGCCATACTGTTCCTTTCAGCAGCTAATGTGTAACAGGGGGGACATGGATAATAACATCCAAGAACACAAGCACTTCTTTCTCATAATAAGAGGACACCAGGTTATGTGTGTTTGTGTGTGTGTGTGTGTGGCACACAGTGCCTCGATCTGAGTGTCTGCAGACGTACAGCATTTGATTAAAGTGTATTGATAATTATAACTTAAAAAATAACAATCCTTAAAGTTCTTGTGCTTACTTTATCAAACCACATTTTTGATACAATGTAGAGAAACCATCATTTCAACTCTATGAATCCAATGTGTTAGCATTCTGTAATCACCTCTCTACAAAGTAGTTTTCATCGTTTTGGAGGAGTACACCTGCCTGCAGAGGATTTACTGAACACACACATGCACACAAGCGAATCAAAGAAGATGATCCATGCACAAACTAGAAGAGATGTGGAAGACAAAAGAAACAACATTCGATCAGGAGTTCAGTAATACCACGTCGGATGGCACAGTTCACTGTGTTCTTTCGAATACTAAAACATGAATCATCTCAGCTTATGTTCTTAGCTTATTTGGGTGTGCAGTCACAACATACACATGAGTTGCTCGTCTCCTTTTGCATATCTGAAAAGAGTAGTCACTAAAGCTGCGGCAATTTATCAATCAACTTTCAGCAGTGACCTGAGGTGATCTGTAACCAACCAGGACTAAAGTCTCAAGGGTTATAGCTTGTTTATAAAATGCTGTCTCTTACAAAGTATTCAGTGCTTTAGTAAAGGACATTACAGCAGACACAAGGTGTTAACCCAGCTGAAGTCTTGCCCAAAAATTATAACACTCCATCTGCATGCTGGTGTCCATGTGTGTGCTGCTAGCATGTGTGTATGTGTGTGTGTCTGTGTGTGGGCTTGTTTGTGCTCGGTGTCCACAAAGGACCCTTCATGAGATTCAGGGTAGCTTGTTAGGTGGTACAATTTTCATACATGGTTCTACTTAATTTGCAACAAGTAAAGTCCAGCAGGATTTTGGTGGTTCGACATGAATACAGATTCAAACGTGTAAAAATCACAGATATGGACGAGTAACCACACCGGTCAAAGCCCCCTGTGAGAGAGCGGCAATGCAGGGGTTACTTGCACACGTTAATCACTCATAACTCATCTCTGGAGGATTCCTAGTTTACATTAATTACACCATAGCCCCTGGCAAACTGCATATCAAGCAGGATTTTGCAAACAAACAACTGGCATATCTACTTACCATCAAGCAGTGAAGCAACAGGGGTCATATCGCAAAAGATTTAGGAGCGGGGAGGCTCAAGAGAGGAGGACAGGGAGGCAACGGGAGGCAGTCAAATGCAAAAATACAGAACACACACAGTGCAATGCAGCATGGTAATTATACAAAGTCCTGTATGATATTTTCTTTTGTTTTATTGTCGATAACCATTTTTCTGTCGTCCTAAGCTACTGTAACCGTCTGTAGCTTGTGTTGTACCTATATGTGCTATGTGTGACTGCAGTTTTACAGCATACACTGTGTTTCCTTGGACCACTAGTGTTTGTGCGTGTGAGTGAAGTTGAAGGGAACAGCAGAGCAGCCTCATCTGTGAGGCCTGACACCCATCAATGTCCGCCTGTTACATTTCTATGACACGTTCTGTCTCAGGAAGAGCGGCGGCACAGGAGCAACGGGAGAGAGGGGAGACAGGAGGATGTGGGGTGGACAGGACCGGGTAGGGGTAGAGGGGAAGTCAGCGGGAGGTCCAAAGCAGGACTGAAAGGTACAAGAAAAGGGCTTTATTTCTCACGAGTGATACAGTGCAGCTTGGATGTGAGAGTGCATGTGCACGCTGAACAGGAAGAGCTTTCAGCACTGTAAGAAATACAACACGCAAGGCTGCGTTTGCTCATCTGTACATACTCCATGCATCATGGCTGTGCAGTCATTAAATGTTATATTTCTGGTTGCTTTTTCTGTTTACATTAAGTGATGTTGTTTATAGTAATGATGTTTATAGCACTCCATTGAGATGATTGTTAAACCTTTCAGAGCCCAGATGGTTTGGAGTTATGCTCTTCTCTCAGAACAACCAAAGAAAAGGAGGGAGGGAGGAGGCGAGAGAGTCAGACTTGTTAGCGTCTATGTCTGTACCCTCATGCCCCTCATTTAAACATTCAGACACATCAACTATCTATTCCCAATGGTAGGTCAACCCTTATAGACGTCCTGCCAAAATGGCAAAGGGGGGACGTTATTAATGACTACGAGGCGTGAGAGGGAAAATGACAAAAACAGCGAAGAAATCAGAGAATCGTCCTTTTTTGACACATTGCTGAACACAGTTATAACCTCTCATGAGCACATCCTCTGGCGTTATGTGAAAGAACTTTTTTTTCCCGTTCTCTGTCTTCCATCTTATTATTCAAATGCAGAGGAAAAAGGAGGAGAATAACGCCCTCCAGCCTCTTGCTTGGCTAATTTGCAGGATAAAACGAAACAACTTGTTTTTCCAGAAAGCCACTGGAAAAAATGTCCATAGTCTGTGGTAGTTGTATTTGCATGTTTAACTGAAACATGTGCCTTTTGGCTGGGTTTCTCAGGCTTTGTCTTCTATCAGAGGGGATGCTGGGGGTGGGGGGTGGGTGGGGGAGTGGGTCTTTACTGATGTTTCTGTCTGGTTCATTCTTGATCTGAGCATGTTAAGCCACGCTGCCTCTGTGGGGAGCCATTTGTACCCTCCCCTCCATCCTTCTGTCTCTATCTGACAATCTTTTAACACTTGTCAGAATCCCACACAGATACAGGAAATCACATTTGTGCATGAGCATCTCACACACAAATGCATATATAATTCATATAAATACACTAACACCATGGGCACATGCAATATAATGTTTTTCCTCTTTATCAAATGAATCATTTCAATATCATTAATCGAAGCCATGTTTGACATTTTATCTGCTGGTAGCACCTTTGCAGAAATGCAGAGCTTCGCCCCCTCAAAAACTGTCACCCTATGCTATCGCTTCAAAAGTGTGAGGCAGAGTGGGTCTGATCAATGCTGGCAATATCCCCCGGGGAACAGACACATGGAAAAGTTGAAACCGGGCCTTCAAAAGGCTGAGCTATTGATTGAATTGCTTTCCAAAGTGTTTTTCATCTCTGGGACTATACAAGGAGAATGCCGGCTGGTGTGCAGCCGGGTGCAGATGGCACGGCCGACCACCATAGAGAGAAAAGAGAGAGACTGGGAAGAGGAGGGAAGAGACAGACAGACAGATAGAGAGATAGAGAGAGAGAGAGAGAGAGAGAGAGAGAGAGAGAGAGAGAGAGAGACTTACCCCTGGCAGTGTTTTCTGTTCATGGAGGGCGTTCTGGGCTTTGATGGCCGACTCTCGGGCGCAGTAGGTGAGGAATGCACAACCTGTAACAGAGGTACACGACAAACAAACTTCGTTAGAATTAAACATACCCTAACATCAGATTTAAAAATTACTGAAAGGGTCACAGTTTGAAAGAAATGAAGAATATAAGGTCATAGGTGAAAATGAATTACAAAGCATTTGGACAATTTTGAAATTAAGATGCTTGTCCTGTTTTGGTATAATGATTTCTTTGGTCCAGATACTGAGCCATTAATAAAATTAAGAAGCCAGACCTGTCAAGAGGTTCTCATGGGTTAGTGAATATGTCTTAGAACAAATAGAGCAAGTTAATGACAACAGGAAACCTTGCAATACACCTGTCTCCATGTGGACAGTTTTCTACAGTGGCAGGGGGAGAGGAGAAAAAAACAAAACGACATCAAAAAAGTAGAATATGAGCAGAGAATGCTTTGGATGATTCACCAGGCCCGTCCAGCCTCCCTTATCCCTAGCGCCATGTCCTGTCAAAAGCTCCTAGCAGCCTGACCAGCGTCCCCCACCCTGAATAGTTGTGACAGCAGCGGAGACAAAAGAAACGGGACGGCAGGAGAGTATTGGAAGGTAGGAGAGGAGAGAAGAAGGCAGGAGATCCGTGTAGGGAAGGAGGAAGGAGGGAAATACTGGTGGAGAAGAAAGGAGGATGGGAGGTAGTGTTAAACCTCTCCAGGGTGAAACTGCAAGACTCCACGTATGCTGCCATGTGTGCACACACGCACACCCTCGCAAACACCCACCAAGCACGAATGTTAAGCATGCACATACACACAACATCTGTCAAAATCACTGAATACATAAAGAGGAGAAGAAAGAAAGCACGGAGAAGGAGAGATGGCGAGAAACCAGATGGAGTATTGAGGCAATCATTTTCCCCCTGACTGTCTGAATAAATAGATTTGCTTGTGTTCTATTAATGAGGTTCATATGGGTTACTATGCATCATATTTCTGCCACTCTGAAGACGGTTTATTAGCAGCCACTGCATTTTGGATCTCATTTCAACAGGCAAATGTATTCAGTGGGTGGTGGTGTATTAAGTGTCTTTACACGGACAATATTCCAATCTGTTTTTCTTCTTGCATATGAGATCGCTTTCACCCATCTAAACACCCGCCATCCATTTTTTGTTTGCCTGTGCATGTGTATTTTTTATTTTTTTTTGCAGTTTCAGTGACCCTTGCACTTTGGCTATGTCTCCACTGTAACCTCTGCAGGACTGCATCAAAAAGGTGGGGTTAAAATGCCATGTCAGTCATTGATTCATTGATTGACTTGTAACCTACTCTAAGCCTAAAGTGTCTGTATGTGTGCATGTGTGCACATGTATATACAGCGAGCATTTGATCACTCTTGACCAAATCAAATTCAGTTCTCTCTTCTCTATTTCTCAAAGCTCCTCCTTTTGTTTGGGACAGTCACTTGGCACCCTGCCATGCTTTTCAGTGTGAGAAAGACAGATAGTGATGGAGTCAGTCCAGGGTCGCGACCTTTGAGGTGGCCGACTGTAGCACTGGTGTCACGGTGCAGCCCTCCCCATAGCCTCCCTTGTCCCAGCCCCCCTAACCTAATGATTTCCGATGGCCACCGAGCAAATCACTCAATCACTCACACTGCTGTCTAAATCCTCTTTTTCTCTTCTGTGTCAGCTTGTAAAAAAAATACCAAGACTGCAGAGATGTCATTGTTGTTTTTGGTTTGTTTGTTTGTTTGTTTCACAAATGGTTGAGGCTAATCGGAGGGAATGGCTCCCTTTTTGGTGCTTGTTTTTCCCTCTCGTTCGCTCTCTCTGGGCTTGTTGTTGTTGGTTTACTTGACAAATGCGGGCCCCATCTCTGAATAAGAAACAAGTATTTTGCATTACAATCACAAAGACGATTTATTTGTTAATGTGTAATGCATAGGGCATTGAGAATAAATTAATAACACCGGCAAACAAAAGAGAAACATGAACTCCATTTAAATGTGATTCTGTGCTCTTTAATGTATGGCTTAATAAGAATTTGCAGGCCACAGGCGAAAGAGCTTTAACAACTTCATAATTGGAATCCAAACACGTACAAATTGCCAGTGCTGCATTGCATACCAAGTGCAAAAGTGTGAGGGGGGGAGGCATGATGAAATTGTTTGAAACACAACAAAAAGCCACTGTAATCGGAGCCTGCTGACACAGCAATGGGGGAAGCCTTCCCGTTGTGAGGAGATGATCCTCTGCATCATCTGATAGAAACCTAAAACAGCCTTATCGCACACATTGATTTCAGCTCCAAAGAGAAAAACATTTCTCCTCTCCTCTTTGCTGCCTTTCCCTCCTCTCTCTCTCTCCTCCTCCCGACTTCTTTCGCTTCGTCAGTGCCAACTCCGCTCCTCTCGTCTCCTATTTCTTAATGTTATATTTTTAAGTGTGTGCGCGCCGTGTGTACTGGGAAATAGGGCTGAGTCTCTCCATCTCCACTGTGTTGAATTGGCATGTAATTAAAGAGTCTTACATGGAAGAGAGAGAGTGAGTGGGCGACAGAGATAGATAGAGAATGAGAGAGAGAGAGCGAGTGGTGGAAGATACTGTATAGCTGTGGCGACTGCAGCCATTTACATTCACTGTGGCTCAGGCTCTCCATTTACAAAAATGTATGTATCTGGTGTAGCAGCTCAGTAGGATACTCTGCTAATTGTTTTGTTGAGGTTACAGGTCCTGGTGATAACATCTATGTCTACACAAACACGTCTGATTCTGGTACTCTCTTACCACGTCCAAGCACTTACATCAGGCATACTTATTCAATTAACACACTGACTGTGTCCCATATCCACATTACGTACGAATAGTGTCTACTCTTGGTACGTGTAATTTTGTATTTAGCATACTACAAGTCAATAACAGGAAATTATGCCAGACTTTTGTCAACACAAGACATCGCTTGCAAATAAATTTCAATGCAGCTGAGAGCAGCTCCTCGAGTTCCTTTGTGCAATGCATTGTGGGACAATAATGTCCATATCCATAAACATCACAGTCATTACCAGCCCTCTAATAAATTAGCTTAAGTCACTTTTAGCATAATGTAATGTAATGTTACTCACCAGCTTCAACAAGCCTTCACAAGACGTATTTTGGTGAACAGATCCTCCTCAGCAAACAGCGATATATTACCAACAAAGTAGGGTCTTACTTTACATATCTGACAAAACTACAGTTTTAGCTTTTTCTGGCTCTTTTTGACCAGTGACATTGTTTTATTATGTTACTATAATAGCTAGCTGGCAAAGCAACTTAACCTCCGTCTGCTGTGATGTTGCCATCTAGCACCACACTGAAGGGTGCAATGCACTCGCATTCATAAACAACAATGGCGGCTACATTGCTTTCCTTGAATACATTATTAAATTAGTCCATTAACTTTCCAGCCCCCTTAAGGGAAATAAATGTAGCCTATTGTATTGATCAGCAACTTTACTGTGTCGCTTTCATTTGCCAACTCATAACACTATTCCCTTAACAAAGTGCTGTTTCTCAAAGACAGTAACCTTTGAAATGTGAAAGTCATTCATTTAATAAAATGATCATTAAATTGAAAGCACCATGAGCTCCATGGGCCTCTGACTTTAAACAATGGTCCTTTCATTTGTTTGATGGCATTGCTAATATCCATAGACCTAAATGTTATGCTTATTGGCAGCAATCCAGCAAAATTTAATCCAACAACCTTAGCACCTAATGATATTTAGCTATACATGCTAGCAGGACCATAAAGAAATGTAAAAAATATGGTGCCTGTGACCGTAGCAACAGGCAGCAATCTGTGATGTCAACTGCAGGAGGTCAGTAAACGTCCTACTTCTACATTGGGCGTAAATCGTGTACTGCAGAATCGTCAAATATGAATGCAATTCCTTGTAGACTAGTTTAAACCACAACCTCTCTTCCCACTCCGCCTTTCATACCCACTTTGCTCCCTTTTCTCCATCTCCTCGCCCCAGAGGAGCCAAACTGCCCCAGTGTTATGAAAAAGTGTGAACTTGCTCTCAATGTGGCTTTTCCATGGCCAGAAAGTGTGAAGGTAGCAGAAAAACGAGCCAGTCCTGGCACCAGCCTCGCCTGCACCCTCACACATCATTTGCACTCTTTGGAAAATGCTATCACTGTGGGTAGATTACTTGCTTACTTCATTTACTGCCATGTGGGGCTCCGGGGGAACTGATAGCCTTTCAGAGGGGTCGGAAGCTGAAACACACATCATCAGCACTGATACAATGTGATTATGACCTGAATCATCGCCAGTTGGGGAGGCAGGAGGCTCAGTGGCGCAGATTGACCGTGAGGGGGGTAATCAGTCTGGTCTCGGAGAAGCTTTTAACTCATATAATCACTCCCTCACCTTTGGAAAAAAAAGAAGATCCTCGATCTGTTCACACACTCCAACAATCACAGCAATGTTCTGGGGGAAGGAGGACAGATTGAGGGAGGACAGACAGAGAGGTATAATAAAGAAGAGCTGGAGCATGGAGTTGGCAGGGACTTTCCAAAATGCTCTCACTCATTGTTCTGACAACAATATTTTCTCTGCCCAGGCCTAATGGGCTTGTAACGAGCACTGTAATATAAGCAGTAGCCTAGCGTAACCTGTAAACCTTAATTAAGTCAGACAGCCACCTTAAAGGCAGCCAGCGACTGTGCTCAGTCACCATCTCATGATCCTGAAGCCGACTACACTCTTCCATCACTCCTTCATCAATCACTCCATCCTTTCATCTCTGCTACATCCAGCTCCAAATCCTCCTTCATTTCTCCTTTCACTACTCCTCCCATCATCCCCTCACCTTGAGCAATGGCTGGGGGAGGATGAACATCGTGGAGCGCAGAGGAGCATCGGTGTCCATCATGAGGGCAAGAAATAGTCCCCGGACCCTCCCTAGTATCCTCTCTGACCCCTGAGCAGGAGACCTCAGCCATTGATTTGTTGCTACCCGCTCATACAGACTACACTAGTCTCCAAGCAGCAGTCAAACAGATCCATAGGCAGCAATTCCCGAAGGACTGCCTGACTGTGTGCAGGTGTGAATGTTACACAACATTTACATGCACGTGTTATGTTGTGGCATGCATTGCCTAATGAGTGTGACAAATGCAATAAATTCTTTATGAAAGGCTCTGTAAGACGCCGTTATAACAATGAAGAGAGAAACTTCAACACCCTCGCTCTCACACAATTGTGTGGCTCTGAGGTTAAACAGTTCTCTCAGGGCAGAAGTGGTTCTTCATATATAATCCAACTGTAGAGGATTTCTCTCCAGAGCTGACATATGCACTTATGGCTCTACATTGTGGGCGTAGCAGCGTAAAAAAAAAGCTGGAAACAGTGATACAGTTCCAACCAGTTCCTGATAAAGTTGCAAAGATAATTCAGTTTGGCAGAAGGTGCACTTCTGAGAGGTGACGTGATAGATTGCAACTGGCCGCCCCATTCCCCAAGTCAGCCAGAACTCTTTCAATATGTGGCTCAGGATAACACTTAGGATACAGCCCTTTGGCATCTACAGTAGCCTTTAAAGTAAGCCTTGACTTTTGTAGACTATCTGTGCACTCCATCCCTCTTCTGCTATTAAAGCCAGGGCCCCGATCTATAAATACATCTAGTGGCCTGCATCCCTGATGAGCAAGCTAATTGTCACTGTTAATGGATGGAGTTTCACAGAGCTGTAAATAATGTGTAGGTTCACACTTACTGCCTCCCGCCGTGCTACTTCTGGGAGGGCAACACGAGTTTACCTGCCAAGTCCCGTCTCTCCAGCCCGTCGCACCTCCCTCCCTCCCTCCTCCCAGCCACGTCTGCTGCTCCGGCCAGGGGATTTACACAGAAATCAATAAAAGTTTCTCCGAGCCCCCCTCCCCACAAGTCAAAGTCAGAAAACTGAATCTCCTCCTTTTCATGTACAACCTCTTGGAAAAACAAACCAGGTGAAAGGAAGTAATAAAATCACTTTCACTTGGCTCTCGCACATTGCCTTCTGCTGCGTATAGCACACCACAGTGCACTATGCTTCCAATGATGCAAAGTCTTTATTTAATGTACCTAATAGACATATTTCATGCAATATTCCCAACAATGCTTGTCCTCTTTCCAAAGGTGAAAGGCATTTAAACCTTTTAGACAGATCAATTGATCATGGCAAAGCCACAATCACAGATGACTGGCAGCTGCAAACTGACTGCAGACTGAGAGACGGATCAGGTTTTCAGTCGCTTTGATTTTAGATACCTTTAAAGACAGCGCTTCAAAGGCCCAGAGGTTGCTCGGATGGAGTGACGGAAGAAAGACGTGCGAGAGGGAGAAAAAAAACCCATCCGTCTGTACCACACGCACTAAACACAGCCCACCTCGAGCGAAAAACCTTAATTGCACGTAAACAAACTTGTAATGAGAGCTTCTTAAAGTTGTTTCTTTTCCATTCAGTGCATGCGCCAAATGGAGCAGAGCATGCTGTATTCCAAACACATATTTTCAATTATGCTACGCATGCCAAAAAATAAATAAAAAAATAAAAATACGACTTTGTGTCCTTGTCCCGGCTCTCTTTTTTTTATTTATTTATCTCTTGTCACCACTGAGCTGGAGAAGGGTAATAATTAACACTAATGGTCTGACTAACAAGCAGGCAACAGCGTGTTAATTGTATTGACGTATATTTCCTGGTGACCATATTGAGCCCAGTGGATTCCCGAAATACTGTCCTAATGACCAAACAGGAAAATAATCTATAGGTAGGTAGGTAGGTAGGTAGGTAGGTAGGTAGGTAGGTAGATAGATAGATAGATAGATAGATAGATAGATAGATAGATAGATAGATAGATAGATAGATAGATAGATAGATAGATAGATAGATAGATCAGAGGGATGGCAAAGAAAGAAGTCTGAAGTGAACCAAAAGAGCAGATGAAACAGATATGAGAACCCATCAGCCATTAATTAATTTGAGTAGTCTTTTTTAATTAAGCCAGATCTACCGTTGAGTAGTGAACCACAGAACGGCTGCCATGTTGGATCTCATATAAAGTCCGCACACTGCACTCATTCAACCACATTAACATTTGATCATCAAAAAAGAAAAACACGAATTCCACCTCTCATCCGTGTCTCCGGCACTATTTGGCACACAATTTGCTTGTATCACGCAAAAAAAAAAAAAAAAAAATGTGGAAGCGATTCATCTCCAGTACAAAGCTCCTTGACCAGTTTGTGTCTCTGGCAATAAAGCACAGAGACTGTTAGCTACAGCGTCGGTGCTTCAGTGGGGAAGATAGATGGAAGGAGTGAGGGGAGAGATGGCCGCGTGATGGAGGGGACGGGGTGTGGGGGGGAGGCGGGGGGCGGCTGGAAACGAGGGGGGGGGGGGGTACATGGCCCTGCAGTCGCCCACAGATGCTCCCCCCGTCTCCCCCTCCTCATACTCTCCCTCCTTTTGAGCACAGTATGGGAGCAGTCTTTTGGGGGAGGCTGGCAGGCAATCAGTGATGTCATGCCAGCAGTGCAGCAATGGCAGCTTAACCTATTTTCGGAAATACCACAGAATTTCTATTTATAACCGTGCTGAGCAGCATGTATCTTCACACATCCCTCACGGACCTGAGCGTTCATAGACATTTTTCTGATCTGAAATGTGTCTTCATCACAAGTTGGGGATTGGTTAAAATCTTAGTCTTGATGCTGATAGTCTTGTTTACCATTGTCATAATCACCATTTAGGGAGGTGATGTGGAGTATTATTTATGTTGTAAAAATACCTCATTTGTAGCATCTCTAGTCTGTTGTAACAGCTAATATAAGCATTTCATTGTTGTTTGCATTGGTAATTTAGGTACAATAACATCCATAAAATAGTAAATCACCTCTGAGACCAGTAGTAGAAGTCATAGTATGTGCACTAGCAGCAGCAGCAGCAGCAGTAGTAATATTGGAATATTACATTGTGAAAGAAGCATATTAAGAAGGAATATTATTAGTATTACTCATTTTACCAGAGGGATTTTCTCATGTTTACTGCTTTCACGTGATTATTTTACACATCTGTCGAACTTGAGCCTCCGCTCCTCCTCCTCCTCCTCCTCCTCCTCCACCGCCTCCTCCACCCTCCATCAATCCCGCCCCCCCCGGTGTCCAAAGAGCTCCCAACCTGTCGGAGGGGATCCTCCGTGTCCCAAGCTGAGCCATCACTCTTCTCCCGCACAGCCTTGGGATAAAAGCAACTATTTGTTTCTGCATCTCTGACAAACACTTCATCTTCTCCCCTCCACTTATCCATCTGTCCATACATCTATTGTTTGTGCCCATGTGTCCGTCTGTCATTTGCCTTGTGGGCCACCCCTGCATCCCGTGTGTCGTCCTCCCCGTCCTATACGATGGAGCGACAGCGCTAAGTCATATCTTGTGTTCGCGTCCACTCTCAGGCTGATACATGTACGACATTCATGCATTGTTCATTCACACCAGCATCAAGGGCTCAACCATTTGGCAATCACAGAGATGTGACAGCTTGACTAATCTGTGATTGTTTTTTGGCCAAAACATGGGGGTTAGCGAGCCCTCCAAGGGCACAGTACTATAAGGCAAGACAAATAAGTTATTATTTTCCAGGCTTGTACAAGGCTTTATCGCATGAGTTCTCCTGAACCATTCCAAAATGGAGAGGGATTATCACAAAACATTGCATTAAAATCTCCTCTCTCCCCTCTCCCTTGTTATTTCATTTTGCTTCTAAAATGAATCTGTGCCCAGCCAGGCTCAAACACAACATTAAAGAGCTCATGCTATTCTAACAGAAACCACCAACCCCCTCCTCCCTCCCTCCATCGCTCCCTTCCTTTTTTTTTCTTCTCTGTGCCTTTACAACCACCCCCCCTCATAAGAGTACACTCTGCTCTGTAGGCAATGGCACTCTCTGCTAAGCTACACATACAAAATAGATAGGCTTCTATCCCTCTATTTAGACTAAGGAAATAGCTGTATGACCTTTGCGCATGCACAAGAAAGTGGCACGCGTCTACTGACTCTGCCCATAAAAGAGAAATTTGAGCTGAAACACAGCAAAAATATTTGAGCACAACATCTTGAAACAGCCTCAACAGTGTCCCAATAAATTCAATGAAGAGCTTCTTTCTTTCCTTCTTCTTATATTTACTTTTTGTCACATTTCAGGATACATTAATGACATTACCATATCACAACAAACAATAATGCAAAAATATCACCAAAATGTTTGAATAAACAGACTTCAAGCAGCATCAGAAAACGCCACGACAGAATAACAAATTGGTTTCCTTCCAGGTAGCCAAATGATGAAAAAAACCTTTTAAAAATTGCTTTAACACTCCTAACATGCTATTACAATCATGCCTCCAAACATGACACTCCGCACAACCTGCAACAAACAACCACAAAACTCCATTTAGTCCAATCTAATGAAATACACGTGGAGTGTATAGTTTCATAAACGAGTGTCTCAGTGATGAAATTGGTCCATGTTTTCCCTCAGACCTCACAGTACATCTTCCCATATTCGTCTCTGCTCCAGGCACCCATTAAGAGCAAACATATTCCTGAAAGGTCATGGAATAACTGCACTTCCAACATAGTGAAAGCATAATATACTGCGAGCCGTAATGAATGTTGCATTGGAGCAGGAAATCAATCCATCTGAAAGGCTCTCTCGGGCAGGGATTAAGGGGAAAGGAAGCGGAGACCGAATAAAAGCCAGGTGAGTTTGGTGTGCGGACACTGACCTCCAGCAGAGCAGCACGGCCTTGTCGGCATCCGAGATTGGCAATCTCCTTGGAAAACCAACAGAAAAAGAGGAGGAGAGAGGGAGGCAAAGCTCCTCATCCTGAAGTCAAGGCCCATAGCGCCTGTCAGTACCAGTTGAGCTGCTGCATCTTTTATGAGGAAAGCCCTGTTGCTTATTACAATATTTACAGACGTTTAAAGATTGCGAGGCGAGTGTTGTTACTGCATTAGCTTGGCTCGGTGGCCTTCGCTCACTAGCCCTGACAGAAGATTTTATCCTTGATTTGTTAAATCGAATCGCTGCACAAAACTGCAGGGAGACAGAATTGTTTTTCCTGTGCCTCAGTGTTAACATGCTCAGCTGAAATGGAGTCGATTTCTCCTCAAGACCTTTATGAAGTTGTTTTATTTCATTAGCAACCATACAATTGTCATCCCGGCAAAAGGCCTATATGCACCAGGGCCGAGCAGAGACCTTGAGAGTAGCAGGTGCTAAAAAATTTAAAAAGGCACATGGAACTAGAGCTGAAAGAAAAAAACACACTATTTTTGATAATACATTATTTGCTTCAGTCTTTTTTGAAACAAAAATGTCAAACATTTGTTGGTTCCAGCAACTTCTCTTTTTGTTTCAGTCTCCTCTATTTATGAGGCAAGATAAATACAAGAAAACTATCAATGGCACATTAATGTGGCTTAATCAGTTCAAATCTGCAATCTAGATTTAGCAAAGGCATACTTATAGATTCTTAAAAATTACTGGCCTATTTTTCTCAAATATAGAGCACTGCTACAGTGCAAAGGGTATTATTCCATTCTCCAAACTAGCAAAAACACCCAAAAGAACTATTTCCTACAACTTAGTCATGCTATACCAGAACCACTGTCACCGACACCACTGTGTCATTTAGTTGTCGCTAAATTACATTAATTGTTATCTTGTTTTTCTTGATGAGGGCCATGGACAGGCCTCCACCCAAAAAACTCAACAAAATAAACAAACAACAAAAGAAATAGCGTAAAATAAAATACACTGCACAAAAGGGCACTTTGAAACATCAGGGCCAAAGGGGCAGGTGCTCAGGCACCCTTAGCCCCCCCTTCTGCACACGCCTGTACTACACTAAACTAGTAAAACTATCACAGCGTGTTGTGTATGTACCATCTATATCACTTCCACAGCTCTGTTTATAGTCTGTAAGTGAGTTTATCCCATCTGTTTCCTCAGGGGAGATGCTGTCCTACAGCAGTGCCGTGATCTTTGACACTCTCCATAAGGCGCACACAATATGGAAACATGTAGATGCAACACACACTTCCATTAAATCAAAGAGGAGAGAAAATCGTCAACAAACCAGAGTTTCATCAATGCTGCTGCCTTTCAGGTATCATTTTATGAGGTAAATGGGTAAAGTGTTGTTTCATATTAATATGCATACGCTACGTTCCATCTATCTCTGTTTCCCTGCTATTCTCTGTTTTATTGGGAGGGCAACCCACAGAGGGACGCTATCCATCACACTAGCTCAGAGCGTGAAAAAAAATAAAAACTTGAATAAATATTTCATTAGATTATTCTGTGATTTAATGTGCTTCTGCTTGGCTGAGGTCTAGGGCAATATCTCTGGTCCATTTATAAATGCATTAACACAATGATACCCGACAATAGCTTAATATTGATACCCGGGCTGAGCTGGTCGGCAGAATGAAGTGAGGCAGCGTAGGGATTGTTTTGTCTGTCTGCTGTGCTGAATCACACCTGAAGAAGAAAAAAAAAAAAGCTTTTCTTCCCTCTACTTTCTCTCTCATTCAAGTGCATGTTACTTAACTGCACAAGTGAAGATTAGTCAACCTCAGCCGAACTCGTGGGGTAAAATCTGTCCAGATGAAGAGAGATTCAACGCAAATCTACACAGAAACAGATTCAGCCTTTACTTTGAGTGCTTTTTCATGTGTGCATCCACTTTTTTCCAAAATTAAATAAATAAAAGAAAATCAGAAAAAAAACACAGCAGCCTACACACATGAAAAAAGAAACACCGCAGATTAAAGCCTTAGTTCTGCATATATGCATGTGCATAAATGTGCAAGTGTGTGTTCTGCATGCGCTATAAGTGGAGGCTAATTAGAGCCAAAGGGAGAAGTTTTCACAGTCTATGATAAATTCCACATCAGGAAATCCTCTACCTATTAATACCAATTGGGCGACAATAATTGGCAGGCCATCGACAGCGTGGGCAGAATTAATCATTTGAAGAGGCAGACTAGACTGAATTTTTAATTGGCAGAGGCAGCCACTGTTTAGGGAGGCAACCAGCTGATCACCCAAGAGACTGCTGCTTCAGACAATGCACATTTGCTAATCCTCTTGAGTCAAGTTATTATGGCCATGCATTATTATCACGCGTTACAAACTAATTCCATGTTTTCCCTCATGGATTACCAAGGGGAAAAATAGTTGCATAAAAAAGGAGGAAAATAATAAACACAGAGAGCACAATGTGGATGAAATGAGAATCAGAATGACAGAATAAGTGCAGTGACTACCAAATGCACGACACTTAGAGTGATGAAAATAACGAGCGTGTGCGTGTGTGTGTGTGTGTGTGTGTGTGTGTGCGTGCATGTGTGTGTGTTTATCCCTCTGTCCATCAATGTATTTGTCAGTCTGAATGTGTTCCTTTGTGGCTGACTGTTCCAGTGTTTCCATACCCATAATCCCTTTCTGCTTAATAACATGATTAACTATAAAATAACCTCATCAGAGATCATTGGCACATTAGGGTTTGATTATGTATTGTTAATTGTGTGGCCTGGATTCATTACATTTTAAGCCATTTAATTTGCCTGGACAGTACTTATCTAAAATGAATTAGTTGTCTGTAAGTTAATGAATAAAGGTAAAGATGAACTTCTACAATTGAGTAATTTTACAATTATGTTATTATCTAATCTGATCAGAGAGATGACCTTGTCTACTTACATTTATACAAGTTAATGTTTTAGATTGGAAATGGTAAGAAACCCCTGACTGACAGACAATATACGTAAAAGTTCTCAGGAATTATTTTACAGTCTATGAAAAGATGAGTTTAGTTTGTTACAAAGCTCTTTAGAATTTGAGTTTTGCATTTCAGACCTGAGAAAGAATGAATTTCACTGAATAAAAACAGGACATCTAATTAAATTTTTTTTTAGTTGTTTAACTTTTCAATCAGAGCATGAATAATGTCGTAATTGATAATAGTTATAATAATACAATGAAGAAAAGAGATGAGAAACTTTTCAAATGCAACAAAAACAGTCGATGAGCAAAAATAAATCACTACTACTAATAAATGTAATTTATTCTGTAGTAATCGCATCATATATTTCACTTGAATTACATTCAATTCTATCAAAGCTCTATTTTCTCTGCATGGAAATACATCTAAGAGCCTAAATTGTCTTTTCCCTGACACCGTGATCAAGCGACAATCACTCAGGAGCTAAATAGTGCAATCATTATGCAACACAGGGCAATGACATTTTAGTATATGTATGCACACACATGCACAAACACATACCGATGAATGCCAAATGAGTGCTACACTGAAAAGAAAAAAAAAAAGTCTTTCCTCCTCCACACTGACAATACCAACTGTGGAATCAGGAGCATCTGGCTTCATGAAATATGTGACAGATAAGAGCTATGATAGAAAATATCTATAAAGCATAAGAAACCTTCACAAACCCAAACACAACATTTTAATCAAAGAGACTGCAGAAGATACTGCACATAATAAAATAAAATCCATGTATTGATTTTTTTTTTCCCATTCAATCTTCCTTGTTTTCTGTTACTTTAATTCAATTTATCATAATTTATTTAAAGTGTTTTATGTCATTAAAGTTGGGCAATCAATGAATCCATATTAATGAATATATATAGCATAAATACTGCATTGGTGATACGGCCTCAGTGCGAGGGCTTTGTGACAGCTGTGGACAACCGTTGCGATGGCAACACATGTAATATCTTTTGATGGCGTCTCTGTATCTCATAGACGACATGGCATTGTTTGCAGTGTTTTCAAATGGCATTTACATTATTGTCACAGATTGTCTTGTCTTCTCTAAATGTCACTGTAATAAAGGGCTTATCTCCTGGACTAACATCCTTCACATATCAACATCTGCTCTGCAGGAGTCCAAGATCAGGAATCCAAAGAGGGGGAGAGTGGCCTTTTTTTTTTTTTCTTTTTTCTTTCCAATGCTGTGACAAGATGAACACTGTGCTGGCTCTGTAGCATGTATGAGTCAGTTTTAGAAACACGGAGTTAAAAGCAGCATAAATAAAACATAAATGTTGTGCAAAAGAATAAACTTTTGTTGAGATAGTGTTGGGCTTTCTCTCTTTGAATCGTGAATCTGGTGTTGCAAGCAATATCAGCAGAGACTTGATCTCATGATTACAATGGAACTAATAATTATCATTATCATTATTATTATTATTATTATTATTATTGGTGATTGTTTCAAACAACATACAGATACAGCCCTACAGTTGTCATGGTTTGTATCCAACATGGCTGAGTGCAAATGAAATGTAATAAACAAAATTAAAGTTCATGATGATGATGATGGTGATGATGATGATGATGATGATGACGTCTAACACTGCGTGGCTCGACTGTGAGGAGGGGGACCACGTATTGTGATATGGTTCTCCCACCCAGGCAGCAGTGATGTACACTATCCATCCTTAATATAACCAACTTCATTATGGAGGGTGGAAGTTGTCACTGTGTATAGTGAGCGGAGTGGATTTACACTCTCAGCCTTCCATTTGAGCAGCAGCAGCAGCAGCAGCACTGCCCTCTCTCCGCGGCCGCGTCCGTCATCTTGCGACAGCTCTGGCGCCCTTTGGAGACATTGTGGTATTGAACTGATTTGGACGTGTCGGGTTGTTTGCACCCAGCCCCTATACTCGCACATGGGGCGATGTTAAAGAAAGCATATGGATGAATAAATGATGCCGCCCCTCCGCGAGGAGACGGGGGACTGGCAGGGGAAGGCTCTTTAAAAATGCATCCTTTCCAAGCGCCTCTGCCCCACTTAAGAGCGCGTTAAGAAAACACTGTCCAATGGCTCTAAAACACAGAGCACGGCCAAGATATCAGTCGCGATGCTGCACACTGTTTGTAAATCTTCCATTTTGGTTGCACGCGTATTGAAAAAATGTGGAATTGTCAAGATGGAAACATAGAAATGCGCTGAAATATGACGCTGCGAGGAAACAACGCGCGTTATTAAGCCACTATAGAGGGGACAAAATGACAAAAATCATGAATGTTAGATGAAAATGTGTAAGCAATGATGCACATGAAGATTTTATGATTTTCTTTTTTTATATATATAAATATATATATATATAGAATAGTAGACCGAGACCGTATCAGAATTAAGAAGAAGTGACATATACGCGTAAATACGCGTTCCTGTTCTAACACACTCGAGTTCAATAGGTGAGATAATGATAAGAAATATTATCAAGATATATAAACGGGCCTCGCAGCCATTGGAGGGGCGACACGTTACCTTTGTGCATGCCGGTGTATCGGTCCTTGAGAACTGTCAGTTCGTGGATTTTCCCAAACTGTTCAAACAGAGGTTTCAGGTCTTTTTCCTCCAAGTTCCGCGGTATCTGCCCGATAAACAGCTTAATGGCATCTTGGTCTTTCATGTTGCCGCTCTCCGGATGAATTGAAATGGGTTCTGACCCGTTCATGGGTTTCGGAAATGTGATCTGAGGGTACTGGTGCTGGTGTGGGATAAGTAGTAGTGGTTGTTGGGTCGGTGGCGCCCCCGGTCCGGTGAAAACCAGGCTGGAGTGAGCGGGCTGGGGCTGCTGTGGATGGTGCTGCCTTCTTGTTTCAGTCTGAGTGAATCTGGCCATTCTGAGCTGGGAGCAGAGTGGATAATAATGACAACACACACACACACTGTGAGAGAGCAAGCACTCAGCTGGAAACCAGGCTGACTTTCTATCCGACACACAACACACACGCACACACAGTACAAAGCGGAGAGGGGAGGAAGAGGAGGGGGGGATAGCGGCGGAGTAAGCGCGCAGGAGCGATATTAGACGCTCTGGAGCGACACCCAGTGTCAGGAAACAAGTACTGCAGCTCGGGAGAGGCCAATAGCCTGGTGAGGGTTGTATAAAATGTGTGTTCTGACCATGACTGAGCATGTATGTAAAATACTGTCATTGTAAACAGCTGTGGAAGAAGTACTCCAGATCATTTACTTCGGTAAAAGCAGCAGAGGACATGTTGGACTGTCATAGCAGGAGACGCACAGGTGTTACAAATAACATCAACGATGGCTCCTTTATATTTAAGTGTCCCAGTAAGTCGTGACAGCCATCATTAACTTTATTATTCCCACCTGTGTATTTCCTACTCTGACTCGTCTCCCGCTAAAAAGCAAAAGCCCTTCATTCAAAATGTTATTTGACTTAAAGTGAACAAGTAATGGCAGGAATGTGGACATAAGTCACTCTTTCCAAAAGTATCGATGTGCAACCGTGACAGCAGTGTTTCAGTTGCATGGGTCGTGCTGATTCTCGCTATGTAGTTGAGTAAAACGCTGACGTAGGTAGTAATATCTACAAAGTTTCTGCAGTGGCTGGATAAAATTTAATTGAAAACTGCAGAAACTTTGTAGATAAATGAGGTAAAGCAGTGCAATATTTGCCTCTGAACTGTGCTGGAGAAAAGTGTTAAGTTTCACAAAGTTGAAAGTGTGACTGTGCTTCAGTACAGTAGCTACTTGAGTAAATGAGCAGAGTTACTTCTTCTGCGACTAAACATAAAGCGTTCAGCAGGTCTATAAATAGTAATTCATCAGTGCCCTGATCTGAATGATGAAAACTGCAGTGCAAATGTCAAAAATGCAACTATAAATCTAAATGTCCACTATCAGTGTGTGTAATATAGAGGATTAATGACTCAAGTATGAGTCTATCAAGAAGCTTAAAGGAACATGTCACCCAAAAAATGAAAATGTAGTCATTATCTACTCAGCCCCATGCCGATGGAAAGTCAGGTGAAGTTTCGTAGTCCACAAAACATTTCTGGAGCTTCACAACAAAACAGTGTTGCAGCATTCTCCTCAAAAACTGAAGTAGATGGGGACTTAAAATAAACAGGAAAAAACTCACAAAATGCTCCATACAGCTCATGCAGCATGATCAATGTCTCCAGAAATTCAGAGATCCCAAATTGATTTGAAAAGATGTTATTTACACCTTTTTCAGGCAAAATTCGTCACTGTAGCTGCTGAGCTTGAAGTAAAAAGTGTTAACACACACCCCATCTGAAGTCAGTACATGAGCTCGACCACACGCCAAGGGTTATAAATACAGTCATCTCAAATCAATTTGTCTCTCCAGGTTTCCAAAGACTTAGATTATGTCAGACAAGCTGTATGGAGCCATTTCATTTAATTATTTATTTTGTTTGCTTGTTTTTGTGTGGCTATAACAAGTCCCCATCTATTTTAGTAGGAGAAAGCTGCAACCCTTTTTTGCTGTGAAGCTCCAGAAATGTTTTGTCGACTAAGAAAATTCACCTGACTGTCATATCAGCAGGGGGGGTGATTAGATAATGACTGAATTTTCATAATTTGAGTGAACGTGTCCTTTAAGAACCACTTTTGAGCAACAGCGATAAACTGAGATTGAATCACAACTCAGAATTGTATATTAAAACACGCTAAATAAAATCAGAACATGTTTAAAGTACTTTCAGACGTTGTTTGGGCACTCAGAAACTTTTCTGGCTTCATAGTTACACACCGTCTACACTATGTATCTTCTGCTTCTTCTTTTTTTTTTAGCCCTGTTGCCAAGATTTTGTCTGACAGGTCAGTAAGTTTAGTAACAATATGATGTTAAAGTTGCTTTCTTACCTTAACGAAATAACTGACTGTTCTCTCATGAAGTTTTATTCATAGGATAAAATACATGCTCGTAGCAGTGAAATATACACCTCTATTAAAACTACAAATACAGTACAAGCTGGCATGTGCCTCTGTAATACTGTGCATGTTACAGTAAATGCTTCTGCAAGTGACAAGTGCACGATTTAAAAAGTAAATGGTATTGCTATCTGCACTCTGTCATTAGATTGAGTCAAGGGACCTGCAAACATTAACCACAATTAGGAGACTTACTGTAAGTACTTTTCAAATAGCACGCAGGCTAATCCCCCAAGAGGGGGTTTATTTGCATCATTTGCCTTCTCTTTGCAGACACTGTCAATAGCACTCAGATCTAAATCCACCACCCCAAAAAAGTCCTGTTTAACTGTTACTGAAAGGAGAACAACACTGACAAAACTAATGCACAACGGGCAGTGTAGTTTGACTTACAACTTAGCCATAAACCAGCCTTTAACTAAAACACGTCTGCTGGACAGATTTCTAATTACAGCCTATTTAACAGTGGATTAAATAAAGTGATATATACTGTCTGTGACAGCAGGCTCAAGGCTGCAAGGTGAATCAATACCGCTGCTGGCTGCTGCTGCTGCTTCTCTCACTGTGGAGGGGTAGCACCACAGGGGTCCCCTCCCAGAACTTTGACTCACAATTGGCTGCATCACTGTGTGAGACAATCGCCTTCAGCTGCCTCCGTCACTCTGAATTGAGTAGTGTACCTGAAAAGCGAGGAATGGCTCACATCCAAAGCGCCTCGGTATGCAGTAGAAACAGACCGGTCAACATTGTTCAGGGGTTGAGAAGTTTGGAGGAAGATATCCAGAGTGGATGGTTGTTTTCACTGAGAATGATTTCAGCTCTATTGAACTCCGCTCATAATATTTCTTGCTGCAAAACTCAATAAGTGCAAGTGTGGATGGAAAGACATCAGCAGGCAGGGGTACAAATTGACATTACCAGTCAATAAAATAGTGGGTGGTAGCTGCACAGACACGGGGCACTTTCTTTCTTTTTCTTTTCTTTTTTTTTTATTGTAAACTTGTTCTTTTGAAATGTGAATGTAATTCTTTGAAGCAGTGGGTCCCAGAGTGCCACACAAGAAGATACAGTTGCTGAAACTGCTGTTTCCTTTCGATTAGTCGCAGTGCTATTTTATGCTTCGTTCATCGTGTTATAAATGTATTGATTAGAAGAGGCAGGGTACTCACTGGATGTGGCTGGCCACCTGAATGGGAGTTGGCAGGGACAGGGGTCAGAGTAGATGTGTCTGGCGGATGGCTCAGCGTGTTAGCCCTCTTGCATCCGTAGCGAGGCAACAAACAGGGCAGCGCGGCTCATATTGAATAAGAGCACTGAGCTGTCATGGCACTGGCTCACAGGACTCTGAGGGAGGCTGAGTGGCTATTTTTAGGGATGTGGTCAGCGCAGGGGGAGGGGGTATTGAGAACTTCCACTTCATGGTTTTTTTATTGACCAGTGCCATTAGTGTTTCGCCAAGCTGAAGGCAGAGACAAGAAATCAATAAAGGTCACACTATTAGTGCGAACTAAAAAGTTACATACAATTTAACTGGCTGGCGTTTATTCTTCAGCTTGTTAACCAGTCTGGACCCTGAGAGGGAGGCAGCCTGGCTTGCTCTGTTCAGCTTGGGAAGCCTGGAGGGCCCAGAGGGAGACAAAGGCAGCTGAGGGAGTCATTTTGCATTCTGTGTGCACTTGTAGACATACAGTCAAGACAGGCATGCATTGCAGACACACACACACACACATCCTAATTATCCAAATTCAACATTGTTCATCCAGTAACTCGCTTGCATATTGTGCAAACACAGCATAAGCAGAAATAGCATAGAGAGAATGTGAAGACACACAATTTAACTTGCCATATGCCTTCTAGTTTGGAGCTGGAGTCAATGAGTGAATGAGGAACTTGACAATACACAAATGTGCTGAAGGGAAAGCTTCTTCTCTGCTTGGGCTGGCATGCTGAAGTTCTGAAAGTGTAGTTGCGGTTTAATAAGCGGTAAGAGTTGGAGGTGTCCCCTGGTGCCTAATTCACCATTGCACTCCGGTTATGCATTGCAAAGCATGCTCGTTCGAGTGTAAGGTGTTGTTCAAGAAAAATTAGGGTGCGATGTGATGATGGCGGATCACACTGGAGACAGTTTTATGGGCCGCTGAGTTAACAGGCTGATGAGATGTGATAAGAGCAGGCTGAACTGTGGAGTTGGTGTGCCGCACCTTTCTCTCCAGGCCGAACCCCCTCGCCCGACGGTTTAAAAGTAGTATGAAGCTCCTCGATATCGATCAGAGCACTCCAACATGTCCTTCCTCTGATCAAGAAAATGAACTTCCACTTCCACTTCATGGGTTTGAATTTGTTCTCATGAAATTTCACAGTTGATTGTAATCCCTGTAAATGCTCTTTCTGTGGAGCCTAAAAAATCAGCCGACAGAGATGAATACAAACTATTCAAGCGTTTGAGCACCCCCGATCTCACATTTTTAATACCAATTAGAACATGGATGTAGTCATTAGGAGCGAGAGGGGAGAGAACTGGCTCTTGCATTTGGGCTCACTGTAACTAGCTGTCTTAATAATCATCCTCCCTCTACAGACCACACAAATGAGTCCCTGATAATCCCTGATAATAAACCATTACAGATTCAACTGTTTGAACATTTCGTAGTTTCCCAGTTGTCCTGGCCCATATTAGATGCTGAATTCTGGTTGGTTTGTGGCAACTTGTCTGATTTGCAGAGGTGGAAAGTAAGTACAGTTTTGTGATGCTACTTTCTCCTCCTTCTACTCCACTACAATTCAGAGAGAAATGATGGGCTTTGCACCCCGCAACATTTAATCGATGGCTTTAGTAACTGGTAACATTATTGTTATTTTTATTTTATCAACCCTCATCATAGAATCACATTCCGAAGAAGACAGACCGGAGGAGAAGGAAGCAAACTAGCTGAGGAAGCAGTTTCAAAATTCCAGTTGAATTTGCCTCCAAACCCTTCACTATATATAATATAAATTGCCATAACAGCCCATGTACACTATATATTCTAAAAATTGACTTTACTTTGAAAAAAAATCAGAAAACCAATACCTCAGAATAACCAACTAAAGCAGACTTAGATTTAATTTAAGTTGAATGAGCTAAAAAGCTTTAACAAGTTAAAGTTATTCGTCTCCTTTATTTTCGAAATTTCCTCAATTGGTTAAGTGAAGTCAATTTGTCTGATTTTAGTCTACATTACTTTACTTGGTAACTCTGAGGTAATTGGTTTTGTGACTTTTTTAAATTAAAGTCAACTTTTAAAATGTACAGTGCAGCAGAAAAAGGATGATGAAGAAGAAGAAGCTAAACAAAACTAAACAAAAGAAATTTTTTTATGACGTGAAGCAGCGTGGGATCATGGGAGTTGCGGTCTTCAGTGTTGAACAACCAACATTGCTGATCAAAATCCATCCTCGTGACTCGGGCAGAACTGTTCACAGACGAGGTAATGTATGAAACGTTATGCTCAGTCGCGTTCACAGATTTCCTTCCTCACTCTCTGACTCTCTCCTGGAAGTTATAGTGACAGGCGACCAAGCGAGGGGCACAGTCGCTTTAAATACAATTATGGATTTCTCTGGAAACATTTGGGATAATGCAAGTACATTAGTCAACAAATAAACAACAATAACTAGTACTTTTTATACATTTGAATGCAGAAACATGACGTTATGTATCTCAAAGTATATTTTGATGCTAATAATTACTGTATTTTTAAGTAAAAAATCATGACCTGATTACTTGGTACAGAGTATTTGTATGTGGTATTGCTTCTTTTACTTTCCTAAAATAATCTAGTACCTCTTCCACCACTATTGATTTGTCTCAGGATTTGTACAGATACTCATCCAGGATGTGTCTTCCTCCTACTGAGCAGCTTGTTCTCGGTCCACTGAGGGCTCTGAAACAGACAATTTCCTTCTGCACCGGGTCTCATGCTGTGCATTACATGGGTTGCAGGATAAAAGAAGAGCAGGAATGATTGGAAATAATGAAACAATTTTGATATATTGAAGATTAACTTTATCATCCAAAAATGGCCTCTAAGAGATCCCAATCACCCACTGTGATTGGGAAATGGTCTAGCCCGCAGAGCCATCTCGTCTTTCTCGCTAATCTAAGTCACTGCTGTGATCTGAGTTGCCTCGACAACTACCTCAATTTCAAGATTGTCTGGACTGCTGCTGTTTCAATATTAATACGCTTATCTCCAAAATGCCATCACACCAACAGAAGACATGGTCTAGCCCTGTCCTGTCCATTTTGTAGAGAGAATATTTGTCTTTCCTATCACACACAGGCTTATCGCTGGAAATAAATATCAAAGAGACACAAGTAGATCCTTGTAATATTAAACAGAAGAAGCAGATTAGTGACAGGATGTGTTCGGGTTGGTGTAATAAACTCATCAAACAAAATGACCCAGTTTCCTGCAGCAATAAGTGTAAAGTAAAAAAAATATTGTGTTTAAATATTGCTTTGGTAAAAAGTGAAGGTCACCCACATGAGTTAAAGTCATAAAGTATCTGAAATTAAATGTACAATACTTGATCAAAAGTATTTTTTCTGGCAATAGATGCAATGTTGCTGAAGTTATTCGATAAATGTAGCAGAAAATGGAAAGTACCTAAAAATTTCACTTAAGCTCAGTACTTGCGAGAATGTAATCAGTTACATTCCATTACTGATTTCGGGCATTTCTTTTGAAAATAGAAACAGTAAATAGTGAAATAACTTTTAGTTAATAGTTTTTTCATGAACAATGAAATGCTTTATTATTATTAAGCAACTTTTGTTGTAACATTGCAGCTGATGTTTATTATACTTTGCGAATGGTTAATAAACACTGTGTAGCTCCCGCTGAAGCACATATTGTGTCACCACTTGGTGATGCCTGAGCCTGCTCAGTCATCCACACTCTTCACATATATTTTAAATAATTTCCTTGTATCAGACAAACTGTCAGTGAAATTTGTAAACTGTGGTTTTGTTGTTCTGTTCTGTACAAGCGACATCTATAGCGTGTCTGTCTGTCCTGAGGGAAGGGTCTCCTCTGTGGCTCTTCCTGGAGTAGTCCTGAATAGTTTGTTAACAGTGAAATAACTATGAACTAAAATCTAATTAACTATAAATGTACCATTTATTAATGAAAGTTATCATAAAGTGTTACCATGCATGCAAACACGTTGAGTTGCTGGACTGTCGTAGCATTACACTTTAGACATGAAATCTCTAATTCTGGTTTATCTTTGCAGAGAACAGACGTCACACCAGTTTAAAGAAATAGGCTTCCTTGAGGATCATTTGATGATCTGGGCCTTACACCTCTATATTCCCACCACTACAGCAAGTCAGCATACTGTAAAAGAAAGCCTCAGTGACCTTTGGGTTGAATTTGTACTTACAATTTCTAACCACTAGATGGAAGCTGTGTTCCACTGTGATCTCCACTCCGATCCTACCAGTCGCGTAAGGACAGCTGTGTCTAAATAATGACTAACCTGCAATAAATTATTGCCAGTTCCCCTAAAGCAGCATCTTACATATCACATTTGCTGTTAATAATCCATATCGACAGAAATGATTCTCTTACAGAAACTGCCAGCTGAACAAGCAGGGCGTCATAGATAGCTGTGGATGTTTGGCCTCCTCAGTTGGCTGGTTATCCACCTGCTTTGGAACAGTGTATATAGATGAGGCTTTTGCACAACTTTTATAGAGTGTTACTAAAAACATCTGTCGTGGGAAACTTCACAATACCAGAGTACTTACATAGTAGTGGTGTAAAAAGTGTTGGCAGATGTGAAGTGTGTCTGGCTCAGGTGAGTTCGGGCATATTGACATGAGGCTGTTTCAGGGCCACTGAACATCTGCTGCGCTTCGGCCTGAGGGAGACTGATGAGATTGATGAAAGGTGTCCAAACACTCCTCCCACACATATGTCAATATCAGACAGCATGTTTTCAGCTTGCATTTTTTCTATACAATTTCTGGGTCAGCAAAAAAAAAAAAAAAATTCAAAGTGTATTTGTGTTTTCTTTGATTCCTACCATGAGCACATGGAATCACTATGGCCCTGCCCTGAGTAGCAAAACACAGCTTTTAATGCAAACATTGACAATAGCAAGAGTAAAATAAATTAATGTGTTTTGACAAAAATTTGTATCTATAAAGCACAACATTTTATAAAAAAAAAAAATCACCAAGAAAACAAGCTAGCTGCACGATTAACTGAGCTTACTAGCTAACTGTAGCCACAGTAACTGTAGCCACAGTTAGCAGAAATAAGCAGTTACTTTTGAGACAAGCTGCCCCCTATTTGTTTGGAGTAATTTGACAGGTGGCCAATTCTTACACATTGCACCTTTAACACTCCCAATGACCAGAGAAAAGCATGGATCCCTGACAGAGTGAACATCACCAAAGTGGTGGCTTATGTTTCTTAGACAGAAAAATGCCTTTCCGTGTTTTAAAATCAATCTGTTTATATAACAATACAGCTGCATAGTCTAATCTGCATTGCTTTGCACTGAACTGAGCATTTAATTCATGGTTAGATTCATTTCATAAGTGACATGTTACTAATAATGTTGCATTAAAGTAAAGGTTTTACTGCCATGCTATACAACAATCACCAGCAAAACCACAGATAAGTTCAAACTGAATGCGTCTTTACGTTGCAACTTTACATTTATTTAGGTCTAATTTTCTATTTCTCTCTTGTCACAATGCTGGGCTAATTCTCTGCTTAGGTTTAGGCACAAAAACTACTTGTTTAGGGTTCAAAAAAAACATCATGGTATGGGTTAAAATATCTGTTTTGGTTGCCATGATAACAGATGGAAGTGTTTGCAAGTCTCCTTAAAAAACACACACAGTTTTCACCCAATTAGCATACGATGTGAGTGTAATATGCCACATTTGCAACTAATGTCAACCTTGGACGTATCCGTGGTTTGCAGAAACTTTAACTGCTAACATTATATCCTGCCGACTGGGCTCTGCAAAATATATATTTTCTCAAAGGTAATGATTCAATGATTTCTGTGGCTGTTTGGTGATTTGTGATGATGTTGTATTCAGCTACATCAGATGAATATATACATTTGCAATAAAGTTTGAGGCCAGCTTGTTGCTTGAATTGTTAAGCATCTTTCACTCACTGCTTTTCTTTCAGCCAGAAACAATGTTAGTGTTGGATGGACACTGTAGCTCTGACATGTATGCATGTAGGATGGTGTTTCATGGGCACAACAACTTAGTCTTCAGTTATCATGTACGGTTCCTTCCACTTCTAATAGATTTTAATATCACAAGGTACCTCAATCTGCATATTGCATCAAAACAACCAAAATAATGAAGAGCCCTTTGGTTCATTTTATTGGCGCATAGGCCACCCACTGTGACAAGAGATCAAAGCAAACCGGATATCCTTTGGAGCAGATGATTATAACTGAGCAATCATTAATTTAAGGGCTCCTGTGTCTACACTGGTAACATTAGGCCATGGCGGTCCAAGATGAGACAATAAAGGGAGTGAGGCAGAACCTGGACGATGACCATAATATCATAGTTTATCAAGAATAGTTAGGATACAGTCATTTCACACATGAGATGTGGAACACAACATGTGTTGGACCCGTTCATGCGAGTCAGCTGTCACTCTGTTTATTATAGATAAACCAGACTGCAGTGTAGTTCAAACTCTTAACTGATAAACCAGAGGATTGTAGAGTAACACTGGGCTTAGAAAGTTTTTGTATCACATCTACACTTGTTGCCATATTCACCTTTAAACATCAGCTCGTTATAACCTAAAACGATTGAGGTTGTCGCAATTTCTTGATGCATGTGATGTGATTTGAATGAAGAAAATCATTATTCTGCACCTTTATTCCTGTTTACAATCATTTACATAATTTGCTATGAAATCAAATTAAAATGTATTATGGAGGGCAAGTAAATTGTGTGCTGGTGTGCCTAAATGAGGCGCATTTAGGGGTACCAGTACAACCAGTGTGAAAAGTTAGTCTGGCGCTCTGAATGTTATCTTTTACACCTGCTCTAGGTCAAAATAGTTAGTAGTTCCTCACAACTAATAAGTGCCCTCTTGGATGCATTCGTGTTCACTCACCTTTATCACACAGGGGTTGAGATGCGCCAGACTGCTCCATTCGCCTGTCATTCTCTGAACAGTATCACCTATTAAGAGTTATAGGGGGCTTTAACCTATAGCAGCACACACTGGCACACACATTGACCACATACAGACAGACTCAAATTTACACACACAGTTAATTTTGCGTGTCAGCTTCACCTGACCTGCATCTCTGTGGGAGGAAACCAGAGCGCCCTGTGGAAATGCAGACACAGATAGAAAAATGCCTCAAGGTCCTGTCACTTAAAAGTGCCCTTTTTGTCTTTGTGTGTAATGAAATCCAAGTGAACTCTTCTATTCAAGCTGTTTTGCTGCACTCTGACTGAATAACAAAACAAAAAAAAACATTTCACACTTTCTAAATTCCCATTTATGAAACAGAATTTAATGAATAAGCTACTTCAAAAACAAAACTCTCTAAATAAAGCCATTTGAAGTTGAATATCTCAAGTTAGAGTGATTTATTTTGCCCAGAGGCTGATGCAGCTAAATGTCAAACTGAAACTTTACTGACTGACGGTAAATCGGAATACATTTTGCGAAATCATCAATTTATATGGCGGGTACAGGGACAACACAACCAGCCCCAACTTTAACTTTCTTGACTGCTGCTAACTTTGCTGATAATGTCAGTGCTGGATGTGTATGCTTATACTGTTTGATGTCACTGACATGAACATGAGACTCAGGATTTTGTGGATCACTCTTCTTTCTGACAAAATGTTTTTGATAGCTGAAGTCCCACCTCACCTCATGGCTTACATTCTGGTTCACTAACTTTTTATTGCTCATGTCATTAATCACAAAGGGCCTCTTCCACTTTCTTCCTCATGTTCGGTCATAGTCCAGTGGAATTCTACTGCTGCTTTAAAGTTTGGACTTGGATTTATATATCTGTTTGTCTGTCTCTGATCAGGTTTTTGTCAGTGTGATAGTGTGAAACTTTAAAAGTGTGTGTTGAGATCAAAATGAAGGCAGAATTTGAAGATGGTAGTGTTCCAAGGGGGCTGGAAGTAAGAGCATGCCAACCCATCTCCCCACTGTGTGCCCCTGTCCCACGTTTGTAGTCCTAGAGACACCTATGTGGCGGGAACTAATACAGAAGCAGCTTTTGAGTATTTTTCTGGTTGTAATTATGTCTGTCTGTGAACAGATTTTGTCAAAGCAATATGATTAAAATGAAAGCCAAGTTCAAAGATGAATGTGGCTCATGTAATTATCTCATAATGGCCGCAGAGTACTCATGGGTCATAATGTTGACATGTTGAAAGGCGGCTGGTGTCATCCTATTGCAAGATGGTTTCTAGTGTCTGTATCTGTTCCATTAAATACATTATCTGTGTCCATATCTGTATTCACAATGTGTTGGGCTAAAAGTGAGGTTGTTAGTTTCAGTCTGAAATTGATGGGTTGATCAGAATTTGCTATATTTATTAGAAAACAGCTTAAATTGAGCTTAAAGTCCAGATATTGACACATTTTACTTGGATGAGAAGTACTTTATCTGTACTGAATTCTCGTTTTTCAGCCGAGTATTCGCTAAACCCTCTTAATCCATTTGTTAGGATTAAGCACCCTGTGTTTCTTATGATGTTTTGACATTGCTTTTGGGGCCAAGACTCACTGAATATGTTGAGAAATCCTTGCAAAATAACAATCTTTTTTGAATAATGGTCATTGTATTTGTTCTACCGTGTCTCTCCGAGCTTTGCACAATTAATTTCAAAATCATTCAGTCTATTCAATTTTAGAATATTATGACAAATGACTGTTACAAATGACAAGACTTAAAAGTGAGCATATAACTTAGCAATGCAATCACTCAATTGATAAAAATCATATGAAACAGAACACAAAAGCCTGAACCACCATTAAATATATGTTGATCAAATAATTAACTTATCTATTCAGTGCCACTGGCAAGTAGAGCTGAACTTAAGGTCATAAAAACGTACTCAGTGATTCTTGCATCTGCTTTTCTCTGCTGCATCTCTTTTCTTCTCCCTTTTCTCTTCTTTCTCGCTGTGCATAAAGCCTCCAATGATAGATGCTTTTTTAGTCTCTCTTTTAAACGAATCTGACATAATAAGACGTCAGCTCAGAGTTATTCATTAAGCCTTGATGTTGACCTTAACTCACTCCAGAGAGTTAATGCAAATTAGCCTATTGTCACATTTCTGGTCTGATATGCTAATAGTCTCTCAAAGCTAGACCTTGAGTGGTTCTTTGTATGCTTGGTAGATGTAGTATTAGTTGCCTGTCTGGTGTGTTGTTTAACAGATTTAATGTAATTACCCCGGCAAAAATGAAGCCTCAAGACACACGAGTGTACTGTAAGAAGTCATTTGAATGTTGCATCACAATTCACTCACTGTTAAACATATCCCAGTGAAATCTATGTGACTGAAACACACCAGGTATAGTAGAGGAGATGTCACGAGATCCATTATAATATTCATGTATGCACGACTAGTTTTACCAAATGTCACGTCTGCCAGCCAAACTGTTGTGCCATGTAGCCATATTATATAACATATCATAATATAGGGATTTTCATAGCTTCTTTCAGGCTACATTAGTGTTTTCTGGGATTTTTATTTCACATTATGCAGGCCACCTGTGAGGTCTTGCAGTGTTACAGCTCTTGTCAGACTGGCATTTACTGTAATGATTGGCATTTGGTCTTCAGCATCTGTAAATCTCAGTACGGTGTTGTTGTTGAGGCTCATTTCCATACCTTTCCCCCCAGCTTTCAATTAGGAATACGTTGTCATCTGACCCTCGCTTCAGATTTCTGGAATATGCAACACAGCGGAGAGTAGCGTTCAAATGGGAAATTAATAGTGCTCTGTCAAATGTCATCTCAACTCATCAACAACAGGCACAGGCACTATATAATTCATTCATTATGCATGTTTAGCTCTTGTTTTTTCCTCCTGCAGGGCTCTCAACTCTCCACAAGGGTCCATGACTTAAAAAAAAAAAATCGCCCCTTAGGTATTGGAATAGAAATGGTTTGACATACAGTAAATTAATAAAAAAGTAGGTGCTGTTGTACTGTAACGTTAGGTCAATACCTGACTGCATCCCTCTAGACACCTTCAAATTAATATTTCACAGTACTGTCAGACTGCTGACCTTCGGGTTTGAAAGCAGTTTCTCCTGGGGCATAGGTGGAGCGCATGCACGGCGGTACAGCATCATACAGCATTCAGCATCATGAAATCTGTGTTTTGGATTTATGCTGGTAATCGGGGTTACCTGGAATTTTTTTTTTGGTTTGTTTTTTACGGAAGCCCTGAAAAAAAGTCTGGTGATCCAGAGTTTTTATTTCAACCAAGTGAAATCAGATGAAAAAGTTTTGCACAGGATTTATTTTAGGTTTGATTTTTTAATCTTTGAATCATATTCTCAGCTCTTTTTCATCTTTCAGCATTTCAAAGCAAAAAAAAAAGAAGGAAGACTTCTGCGGGGTTGAGCTGGAACATGCAGTTCTACAAGCTCAATTTCAGCAAGGAATGAATCATTTGAAATCATCTTGTCTTCTTCTTACCTCTCTCATCTCTTCTCAGCCAACTTAAGAGTTTGAGACTTAAAAGGGGACTTAAAGGGGCTCTATGTAACTATGTGTTGCAATTTCATGTATCAGTCACTTTTTTATTGGCCATATGCGATCAGATTATAATGTGACGTGAACAGTGAGACATTTCCCATCTCTCTCAGTTGCCTACAGTATACAAGCCTATGGACGATTTGTGGACGCCGTTGTTTAATGCTGCTGGACTGTGGATTTCTTTGTGAAGGACTCCAATTTTCCACAACAGTACAAAGGATGCGACCTTATGCAGATTCTTGAGTGCCTCGTCTCAGTGCCTCTCTCTGCTCCACTGGCAGAGAGTGAAGGTGGCTAACGTTCATTTAGAAATGGAGTCTGCTACAATAAATCCTCACAATAACGGTGCTAAAATTATGATAATATGTAGTGCTTAGCATGTTCCCCATCTTAGTTTATTGTGCGAGTATGCTAATGTTATTTGCAAAAATTAACATGATTGTCTGTTCAAAATGTCATGACAATTCAGTCTATATTTGTTGAGATATTGCAGTCAGGACCAAAGTGGTGTTTGACTAAACAATTGACATTGCCATTTCCGTTAATGGAGCCACGTTGCTAACATAGCTAAGAACTTCAGTTACTTCTATATTATAGTATACATCCTATTTGTCTTTGTTGATTCTGTTGAACAATTACTGTTGAATTGAAAGTTACAATGCTCAAAAAATATCAAATAGGCAGAATTAAAATAAATGTATGAACTCCTTTTGAGTAACAAATCTATAACAACATGAGTAAATTCCTCGAGTGAAGACAGTCTCTTTCTGACGAGACTGTTGATAACCGACATGGCGCTGGGGCCATGAAACTTGACCTTTACAGTTTATGACTGTACGCCCACTCTGTGTTTGTGTTTGTCTCTTTTCAGAGAGCTTTCTTTCTTCAGAGCTGAGGTTTTCAAAAACAACTTGTGCAGCACTTACAGAGCTTTTGCCCTTTGGAACCCTCCCCCATCAGATAATGAAGTCATAATGATTACATAATGCTTCTTTTATGAACACCCAAAAGACTAGACCCGGCAAGACACTGTGTGCTGTGTCAGCTGACAGCTAGCTTATCATTCCCATCAAATCTCAGTGTACTGATGTGGTCGTCTGTTTAAAGGCCTTCGTATCGCTGCTTTGCTGCTGCTCCACCACAGCCTCCATCTCGTCTGACCGCAAGGTTTTATGTTCTCTGCTGAGTTTGGATCGTTCAGTTAAATACGTGACTACTGTGCAGTTCGCCTTTCAGTTTATTTATGATGTGTTGTCTACTCTGTTTTGTCATGCTGTACTGCTGCAGCAGGGAGCCGTACCAACAATCCTTTGCTGCCAAGTCAAATAAACGTATTGCCATGTCCAACTGCAATACATGAAGTGAATAAGTCTGATAAAACCATGTTTACTGGCAGTGACCTCATTCTACCTTTCTACGTGTTAGTGAGCTCAGAGAGGATGTGAGGGTGACAATCTGGTGGAACGAAAAGAAGCGGTGGTTCTGGCCTTACAGGCAAGATCATGAAATTTCAATTTTTACACTAAAACTTCAACTATCACAGCATTTCTTGCAAGACTTCTTTTCTGGCAGTTATGCTGGTAGAGGGATTTTAAAGGTATAGTTTAACATTTTGGGATTGATACAACTTTCATGTCTGTATAGTTGTCATTACCATTACACGAGCACGTCCACCATCTTGAACAACCATGTACGGCACCAATATTTGAGAAGAAGTGAAGTAGAACTGGCAATTTGATACAGTACGTTTACTCGGTTACATTTGCTAATGATTATTCTGGATGGTGGTGCGTGATTGCCTGTTGTAGCACAGCATTTTCTTTCACATCAGTTCAAATCAAAATTAACTTTATCGACATGAAAATTGCAAGAACAATATTGCCAAGGCATCAAAGTACAATTTGTCCAGATATTTGGACAGCATGCAATAACAGCAAAAAGAACATTGAAAAAAATGCCTTGCAACAACATGCAACCACGAAATGCTGTCTGAAATAATCACTAGTTAATGTAATCATAATCTTAACTAGACTTGTTGTACAAATGTACAGTGTTAAAGCTGCTGTCAGTTATATACTTTTTTATTAGAAAAAGTGTTAAATAGCTCTGTATTCCAACAGTATTCACTGTTATAGAGTGTTTGGTCAGCAATGTTTCTCATCTGCCCGCTCATGCAGTACAAGAGAAAACAAATTTCCTGGTATCCCTGCCCATTTTATCCAATCAGGACACAGAACTCCATAAAGAGGGAGTCCTGTCTCCACCTGTTTGTTGCTATGTCTGGCGATTACCACATTATCCCAGGAAGTTAGCTAAAATTACGACAACGCTTACAGCAGCTTTAATGCAGTTCAGTTTGTGGTGTTGCTGTACCTAACTGTTCAAGATATCGAACACCAATGTCTCTAACAAATCAGGTAATGACAGTGTCAAACATGTTGCTAGAGTGAGCAGCTGGTTAGCTTTTCTATTTGCGGAAGGACTGGAGGGAAACAGTTAGCTAGGCACAGTCCAAAATTTAAAAAGTTCACCTTCCCACACCTCTTAAGCTCACTTATAAATGCATTATACTTTATTTGTTTAATCCATGCAAAATGTAAAAATGTATAACATAACACCATTTCCTTTTGGGAGGTGCTAGCCGGATTCGAATATCTTCAGAGAGAACCTATAACTAGCAGTTTCCCGTTGTTTCCGGTCGTTGTGTAAAGCTAAGCTAACCAGCTTCTGGCTGTAGCGTCATATTCATAATACTCCCTTCAAGAAACCAAGTTGTCATATTATTATTTTTATATTATTATATGTTATTTTGTATGTCAAACTATTCCAAGAACAAGAAAGAACACTACTTGGTAAGGTTTAGGAAAACAAAGTTTGGGTGAAAATAACTGCAATACTTTGGTTCCGCACATACAGTACGTTACCTACATAACTCAAGTCACATTATGTGATGTAACTTAACTACATTAGTAAGTTAAAATAACTCACTGTTGACTTTTTGGTTCAAACTTGACACAAACAATGACCATCTGGCTGAAAGTTCTGAGCTTGTTTAACGCGACTGTCCTCCTCCATATGCAGACTTTGTCGCTCTTTTGTACTTCTTCACCTGACTTCCACCCTTGCTGCTGTAATAATTGCTAAGTCCAATACACAAGAAACGTAAATACGGGTTGTACCAAGATGCTGTCACTGACCTATATGTTTGCTTTTAAGATTATATCAAGCTGAGACTTTACTGTACTGACTTTTGAAGAAGAAAGTTTTGTTGTCTCTTCAGCTGTGTATTGATTTATGCTCTCAGATGACAGAAAAAAAATCAACAAGCTCAAATCCTCAGAACACTGCTCCTCTTTTTCTATGTGCACTTCTTCTAATTTGGCTGTGTTTTGTCTTCAGTCTCACATGAAAATTCCATCAAAAACTAAATTTTTAATAAAATAAGGGTATTTTTGTGCTCTCAGGTTTCCTCCATGAGGAATTCATTTATTCTTTGTCTTGCAGAGGTACACTCAGGGTTTTAAAGCTTAAGTGAAAGAAATAATTAGGCCCCTGGACAATTCACATAGATTATGATTAAGGGAGGGTTCTAATTGTTTGGTTTTTTTGGTAATTGGGTTTTTATCCGCTACTTTGCAGTACATTCATGTTTGTAAAGGCTGATTAATGCTGCTTTTAATGGCCTCAGGCTGCTTTTTATTATTTCCACTTACACGACAAACAAAGCATCCCCTTAACATCCCCATTTCTTCAAGAAGTGCCATGACACATCAAAATGCAAACTATGCGTGTGAAAATGTATCATTTACTTCACCAATATGATTTGAGACACATAATCACATTATTAAAGAGGACTGTTACAGGTTGTCTGAAGTGCTCTTATGGTCTACAACATTTTTCAAACCAGTGTTGATTACCTTTGTTTTCCAGAACCATTGCATGTCCATTGTGTTATTAATATATGCCAAAGGTCAGAGCTATCCTTATGTCAATAAACTATCAAAAAAAACTAAAGGGAAAAGAAACAACAGACTTTGCCCTTTCTGTTGTTTTACATCTTAGTGGAGACTTCATGTCCTCCGTCTCCATATTGACCAACTTGTCAAGTTCCTTATTGTGTACTCTTGGCTGCCAATCAGATTATATCTCCTTGTAGCCAATGCGAACAAAGCCAGCTAGTTGACTGGGTGTGTTGAGTTGGAGTTTAAACTTTGGACCCGAGAAGAGGAGCTGAGAGATACAGCGGAGACTCTTTAGGAACAGAGACAAAGCTCCTCCACTACAAAGGAATAAGATATTTTTGCTTGATCTCTGCTGTCTTGGGGACTTCTTTGGTGTCTCCCCCAGGCAAGGAAACTATGGAGCACTACCAAGATCAGGTAAATAAAATATTATACTTTTTATTACATTGGAGTTTGTCATTTATGGGTTATTGGGGCGAGTCAGCAGAGCAAAGTTCAGGCGTGAGAGCGAATTAAAAGCCAACACAAAAACCTAAAGCTACCGAAATCTATTGAGAAATGTCTGGTTAAAACAACATTGAAAGCGCCAGTCACAGAGAATGACAAATATCTAGGGAGATTGGGGGAAGATATTGTACAGTACAGTGTGTTCAGGAGGATTGTGGCAGTAAAAAGCTGTCCCCAGTTGTGGAAGTATATGACAGCTTTCTGTCTTGATATCCCTGCTTCTAAAAGCTTGAAAGACACAGTACTGTGTGACATTAAATGTCATGATCTCATTTCAGGGATGTGATGGCATCGAGCTGCTTGACTGGCTGTTTGATCAAAACGAAGGCATTCTCCGTCATGAGGAATCAGGGCGCCATGGCAACCATCACATCTGGCCAATCCAGGACCCGAATGTGAGTAAGACTGTGGGATCTCGACTGCCATTCATACATGTTACAAATAGCTGTTTACTTCGCGTCGACTCTATAATTCCTTGACATACTCTCTGGCTTCTTGTCGGTTTTTAAAAGAGACTGTCCCATCTCGCGCTGTGATGTCAATTCACACAGGCACAGACTAATAATAGTGTTTTCACTCGGTAGATGCTGCAGCCGGCCGAACAGGGGGATGATGACTTCCTCAAGGCCCTCCTGACTGGAAATGAATCCGTGTCAGGCTCACCTCTCTGGTCCCCCTCTCCAAGTGACAGTGGGATCAGTGAGGACCCCCCGTCAGACCAGATGGACAGCCCTCAGCGTCCTGAGAGCCCCCATGGGGACGCTCAGTATTTTCCCACAAGGCCACAAACTAAGGCAGACCTGGAAGGCAACATCTCCATTGACCTTAGTAAGTCCACATGAAAAACATTCATAATGACACATTTTAACATCTAAGGGACAATTAATGATGATTTTCATCATTGATCACTTCAAAGGCTATATTCTTGTTTAACAAATGTATTGTTTGGTCTATAAAATGTCAGCAAATTTAAAAAAATGCTTTTCACAAGTTCCTTTAATCTAATGATGTCGTCAAATAGTCCAAAACCCAAAGATATCCATATTGAATGAATGCATACTGTCATGGAGGACTGAGAAAATATTATAACATTTGAGCACAGATGAATTTTCTCCAGGAAAACATCATTGTTTCATTGTTATTACACCATAATAAATGTTTCCAGTTGTCATTGTCAGTAGAGAATGATCACAGAAAAAAAAACAGACCATAATCCATACAATTACACTAGCATGTCTTATTTATCTCTGTTTACATGGGCTTTATATGTGTTCTTGTGTGTGATGTGGGAGCAGATGCCTGGGAGCCCGCCTTCCCAATGGGCCGGACGAGAATTACAGAATATCCCTCCGATGTACACAGACCCCAGCTGTCCTCTGGATTCCCTCTAACTGTCAAGGATCTGCTGCTGTCTGGCACAGCCGAAGCTGTGAGTGTTTCCTGGTTGGGTTGGGAATTTGACAGTCTGCGGGGATGGTAGAGTCGTGGTTGAGGGAAGTGCGCTAGTGCACGTCTTTCTTTGACTGCTCGACTCATGTGCAGGGCCTGCTGTTTTATCTTTTGTGTGAGTCAGTGTGTGTGTGTAGAAACAAGTGGGTGACTACAATCGCTGAAATCATGCATTCACTGAGAGAGGTGAGGCCTGGGGAATTGCAAATGAACTTTCTATCTTTAAACATTTGTTTATGGGAAGGTTTGCTGCACAATCAGCAAACTTTCCCAGCAGTGTTCAGGTTTGTATGTTGACAAAGAGAGAAGGAAACAAAAAGAAACACTGAACTTTCCTATAATCTGTTTGTACCTTTATGATTTTGGAGATATGATCTCTTTAAATTGGGCAAAGTTTGCCATATTTTAAATAGAATTTTGTGGAGAGAAAGTTTTATGCTGCACCATCCGTCCATGACATTGAGCAAGCGGCGGGGTCACATTTACATCTATGGGCAATTAAGAGTTTCCAGTTAAACTAACCTGGTATTAGACTGTGTGAGGAAACTGAAGCACCCACAGAAAATGAGTACTGGGAGATGAAGCCACACAGTCCAAACAGAAACACAGCCAGCATGTTCAAACCCAGAAGGCTGCAGTGCAAAACAGTCGCCATATTAAAGGTCCCATATTGTACAAAGTGAGATTTCTTTTTTTTGTTTTCTTGATTGTAAAGCAGGTCTGGGTGCTTTATAAATACTGTGAGAGTATCAAGACGCTTAATCCGAAGATAAATGCACACAGCTCATATTCAGAAACTGCCTTGAACTGCCCTTCAAACAAGGCAACTATACAGTCACCGCCCTCAGCCTGCCCTCAGCACGGCCCTGGTTGCGCCAGCACAGCTGGTGCAGAAACAAAATGGGTGGTGTCTGTGTTTGCTTAGGCCTGTAAGAGCAGGCCAATCAGAGCAGACCAGGCATTTCAGGAGGTGGGCCTTAAAGAGACAGGCACTATCACGGAGCGTTCAGACAGAAGGTGAATAGAGGTGGTGCAGCAATGCACAGTATGAGAAAACAATGTGTTTTTTGAACATTCAAGTATGTAAACACAAAAGTACGATCCTGAAAGTGAGCATAAAATGGAAATATATATAAACATTTCAATGATATGTCATAATCCTTTAATTACCACGGAAACTTTACCTCAAGTGGAATACAGATCACCTGAATATAGATGATGACAACAAGACTAATTTGTTTGGGCCTCTTGAGGGTGTGAAGTGGTGTGGGTTTCAACTCGCTCTGGGTATTGATCCCATCTTCCAAGGCCAGCTTAATAATAAGATGAAGGGGAGAGTCGCAGAATGCAACTTAGGTTGTCACACCATAATTGCTTTGAGATAGCCATGAAATGAGAGTGATGAAGGTGGCCAGATATTCTGCATTCATTTAACTACTTCTTGTAAGGCTCTAGGGAGAGAGAAGGGTGGGGGAGGAGGAGGACGAGGAAGAGGAAGAGGAGTTGGGGCAGAGAGAAAATTGAATCAAACAGCACTGACTATGTTTTAAATATTAGTATTCATATCTCACCACCAGCCGCAGCACCCATCCCAACAGTCCATCCAAGAGTTGATTCTCAATGAAGATGAGAAGAAGCTTCTTGCAAAGGAGGGGGTTACTCTACCGAGCCAGCTGCCTCTCACAAAGGTAAATTCCTATCAATACCCAAATAATGAAAACAACCACCAGCTCCCAGAGTTTATCCCACGGAGGCTCAAAATGAAAATGTTCCTTCCACTGTCAATCAGTATGAAGAGAGGATTCTGAAGAAAATACGCAGAAAGATTCGCAATAAGCAGTCCGCCCAGGAGAGCAGGAAGAAGAAGAAGGAGTATATTGATGGGCTGGAGAGCAGGTAAAAATGCAGAGAAATTCTGATTGTTTTGCATAGCTTTGCATCTTAACACCACATTCACTATGCTGACCATGTTCCAAAGCAAATTGAGAATTTCTTGATTTTTTTTTTTTCCTGTCGTGCCCTCCAGGTAGTCCATGGCCAGTTAATTTCAGTACATTATGACATTATGTAGGGCCCCTTATGAGCCAGCCGTGCCATGTAACTGTAGAATAAATGTTAGCCAATGTTTAAAATTTTTCCTGATTATTTTGCATGTTTTTGCATCTTAGCAACGAATTTGAAACGCTGACCGTTCCCAAAGCAAACTTTGAATTTCTTGATTTTCTTTTCCTACTGTGCGTTGGCTGCAGACAGGCCTTGGACTTCCAGGTTTTGTCATTTTACCTCTGGAAATATGTATTGCTCTACTGGAGCTTTAATGAAAAAGGTGTGTGTTATATGCGTTATAATTGTGTATTGTATTATCTCCTCTAGGATGGCTGCCTGTAATGCACACAACCAGGAGCTGCAGAGGAAAGTGTCGCAGCTGGAGAAATGCAACATGTGAGAGGACTTTTTTTTTCCTTTCTCTGTAATCTGACAGCTGACATTTCCTCAACTCAGTAAACGTTTTTCCTCGCCCTTGTGTTGCCTCAAACCCTTGTTAATCCAATTATCTTGTCTCACGTTTTCATTCAGATTTTTTCCTTTCTCTTTTTTCCTCTTTTCCACTTGTGCCCCATCCTCCCTGCAGGTCACTAATGGAACAGTTGCGCAGGCTGCAGGCTCTTGTCATGAATACATCAAAAAAGCCAGCCCAGACAGGGACATGTGTACTGGTAAGGACGCCCTCTGCGTGATAAACAAACTGCCCAGAAAATATGACTCATCGTTAAAAACATTCACCTTCATAGCAAGCCAAATAGCAACAAGCGAGCCATTGACAAAGGTCAAACTAGATATGTAAATGGACAAAACAGCACAAAATGACACCGTCCCCGTGGAGAGAAACGCACTGTTTAAACAGCAGCAAGTCGTTGCCTTTGATCCCACCAATAGGATAAAATGCAAGACCTGAGGCAACATGAGTGTCTATAAATAGTCTCACATACCAGTACCTTGCTTCACAAGAGGCAAGAAAACAATTCTTCAAAACACTGCAACCTGAAAGAGCAACTATCCAAATTACTGGACATTCAAAAGCTAAACAATGAAGATTACGCAGATATTCAAGTAACAACATTCTTTGTATTTTCCATCCTTTATCCATCTTTCTTGTTCTCCGTCCCTCAGGTGCTCCTGTTGTCCTTCTCCCTAATCCTGTTCCCCAGCCTCAAGCCCTTCTCTGACACCAAGGTCAGCCAAGGAGACTTTAGTCCAGTCAGAAGTGAGTAACCTCCAACTCCAAATAGCTTTGTGTGCCTGCCTGCCAACTAATCCAGCACCTCTCTGTCACATCTGAGGAGCTTGTTAGAACTGCAGTCTCACCCACCACTTGAAAGGTTCTCACCTGCGGAGCCTCACAGCCGGCTCCGCCTGTCTGAGGATTTGCTGTCAGCTTAAAATTGAAAGATTACAGCTAATGCACAGAGAGCCAAGGCCATGTATTATCGTTACAGTTATGAAGCTATTGCTCTGTCTACAGCCTCTAATTAATGACCATTAACTATCACTTTATTTTAAGATTTATTGGCACAAACTCCCAAAATGTCAATTTTTAATTAGGAGGCAAGATCGGGATTTCTACAGCACCAAGGTGCAATTTGTTACCATAAGCTGTTTGACAGCCTTGAAAAAGCAATCGATGCTGCACTTTCCCTGAGTGCTGCAGGCTATGTTACAAGTTTTTACAGGTTTAGAGTCTTAAATATCTTTACGCTTGAATTTGATGTACAGGCAAGCACACTGACACACACATTTGCTACAACGCAGTAACACTTAAATTTATGTCCCCCATATTAGCAATTTCAAGCAGTTATAAATGGTTTATAGCATACCATCATGTAGTTGTATGCAGTGTAAGGCCGCTTAAGTGTTTATTAGTGTATTGTATTTGTCAGAAATGTAACTATGAAAACATATTTTATGCTATCACATCTGTTTAACTATATTCTCATTATCTGTTTATACACCAGCTTTCACTTATGGGTGCCCATTAGGGGTGTCACAATCCTCCAAATCCACAATTCCAATTTGACGTTTGATTTTAGAGTTGACAATTTGATTCAGCTATGCCGTTGTTACCATCACATCTTGATTGTAAAGATGAACATGTTATTAGTTTTATGCCCTAACAGCTGTCATTTGAATTTTCAAATTCATGTCTAAAAACTAAGTATTTTAAAACAACAGCTTGACTATATACCCTGGCAGCTTTTGCAGGTTATGAATAGGCAAGTAATATTCACAAAAAAAGAAAGGTCCCAGAGTTCAACAAAAAATACCGCACTTCAGAGATCTAACAATAAACAACCAACAGTATATTCATTTTGTTACAAAAGTTCAGATTCTCAAACTTGTCATGAATAAACCACCAAGCAAATCAATAAAAGATCTGTGAAACATATCCGACACTGTCAGCATAACCTTCCTACCAGTCAGTTGTTTTTTTTTCCGTGCACAAAGAATAAGCATCTGGAAGTGCAACTGCATGCAACTAGTAAGCTGAAATTAAGAGCTTCTTTTGAGCGATTTTTACTTTAAATCTTGACACTGTTCATACAAACAATGTTGCTGTAACGGAGTTAACAATCATAGTTTAACACTTTGATACAGTAGACAGTGTCAGTATGGACCTTTAAAGTTTGTTTGTGATCCCACAATAAAAAACAAGAAGAAGGAGAACAAGGGCAGCATGCTGTTGTCGCACTCCTGACATCAAACTGCTGCACCTGGGCAGAGTCACACAGTGTAGGTTAAGAGAGCCAAACATGTAGTCGCCAGTGTGGACGCTTTTCACAGTTTCAGCGTTAGACAACACAATAGCAATTTGCAATACATGTTCTGCAACATTTCAGAGGGGAGTTAAAATGTTTACGATGACTTGAATGTTTACTACATGTTAGCCTTTCTTACCCTTAGGTGTGCGTAAACTACAGGCTATGAACTTCTTACATAATACAAATATATAAAAACAAAAATGTGAAATTGTGTTATGAAATTATCTTTGGCATTGAGAAGAAGGTAATTATCAGTTGTCAGTATTGGTTGAAAAAAAATCAATCGTTCATACTTAAAAAAGATCTTATATCTGCTTACAGCTACGTAATAGTGCCTTTTCAACTATGTATTAAATCTTTATTCACTGCTTATAACTGTTAACTTAAAGTAAAGGGTTATTGGATAATAACAAGCTGAGCTGTTTGTCCACAGAGGCTTCAACTTGTATATCTTCTTCTCTGCCTGTTGTTGTCACACAGTCCAGTCAAGGTCTCTGCAGAACCTTCAGGCTTCCCGTGTGCTGCACGTCACTGAGCCGCCTTTCTCCGCTGAGGATGAATCTGAGCCTCTGCACCGGCATTTCCCCGGAGACCAGGAATTTGACGACATTACCTCACTGATGGGAAAGCTGTTAGTGAACCAAGACGGGCCCGATTTGGAGCCACTGTCTCTAAACAGAAGCCAGGAAGAAAGAATGGGTCATTACCACGTGGACCCAATTACTGGTCACATAGCTGCTTTGACCTTGGATCCCCACCGATCAGCCAGGCTGCGACCACATGCTGATGACATGTAAAAGAAATGCATAAATGATCTCAACATGAACACCCCACAGCGTCCTCGTCGTAATGGTAGAGCAGGGAATTATCTGGGGCTGCTGTTTACACAGACAGGGAAATTAGGCTTTAATCATTCCTGTTTCGCATTCCTGTTTGTTATTATGTCTGTATACCTTTACCTTATTTGTGCTACTGTTTTATATATCAGGAAATGGATGTGAATCTTATGCTGACGTTGCCTGTCAAAATAAACATTTTTTTTGTTTGTTTTATTGTCTGCTGGCTTTGATAAAATGCCAGTGTAAATGAATGTGTTTGAGACTGTCAAAAGCTGGGTAAATAGAGCTGTGATGATGTGAATAGTTTTGATCCAAATGAATAATTTGTTAAGGATTTTGAAATCAAATCAAAAATTTGTTTAGATTTATTCACGGTTAAAACTGCCTCAAATAAAAGCTGTCAAAGCGAGATCAGAGGGATCAAAACACTGTGCGTTCATTTTCTTTACGATGTACACTTAATATTTCCTTTGGCAGTTCCTGAATGTGTATTATCCAGTGTCGAGACAAGCCACCTCTCAAAGGGCGAGAACAGCATGTCAGTGAAGACATGGTTTGCAGAGAGGGAGACAGAAAACCGGGCCAAAGGTGGACCAGATGACCTCTTATCTCATGACTCAGACTTCTTACCCAATGATCGACATGTTCATATATTTACTCATTGAAGTCGGGCTGTAGCTTGTGTCCACAGCTCTCACCGTGTCTGGCTTGTCAGCGCAGACCACACAGTGACGGAATGAAAATGCTCTTATCCTCGCTGCCACTTGGACCAGAATTTCATCCAGGTTTGACTTGTTGACATTTTCTGTGGTCAGCTTGACTGAACTTCAAGGCAGGACTGGAGATTCAATTCAGTGATGAAATCATCCACTGTAGAAGCTGTAGTTTTTTTCTGGCTGAACAGAATACACAAAACACAATAAACCACCACTGTAGTTCCAATTTAACGTTCATCCTAAAAGTGGAAACATTTTGTAAAGTATTACAATAACATTAATAAAATGATTGCTTATATGGAGGCATGACGTTTAAAAATTCAGCAGTTTTCAATACTGTACAACAATGGAAAGGCTTTTTAAAAATAGATCTGTGTTTCATAATGTATCACATTTGATATGAAGGGTTTTTACAACCCCCACAATACCTTAGCCTTTCTTTCTTTCACTTGACGTGTGACTGATGTATTTTCCATTAATTTCGGCCATCCTCTTTCCAACTGTCCTTTTCTCCATCCCTTAGGAGAGGCCTTTATAGAGCTGACACACCATCAGTCACAATCAGGATGTCAGGAGCTACCTAAATTGCAGCAATTGACTGGCACTTTGCTAGAGTTGTTGCAGTGTCTTCATGTGAAACAACTCATACAAACGTGATCCCTTATTCATGACCCACTAGAAGTGTGCAGCTATGCCTGAATGTGCAGAATGTTTCCGCATGAGATCATGGCTATAAAAACGCAGCAACCAGGTTATGTCACTGTCTCCATCTCTCTCTTCTGCTTTTGGTCGCGTCTGCTAAATGCCCTAAATGTAATGTAAATGGTCTGTTATGGATGTAAAAAGAGCTGTCGGTCTGTGTGTCTGTTTGACTGAGGGTGGGGCGAGCTACACATACACAGAGCAGAGAGGCAAACAGCCGACAGGGTGAAGCTTGGCTTTGACTGCACGTACACAAAATCAGAAAGTCAGAAGATAAAATTTTATGTCTCTGATTCCCTGCTTTGATGTTGCTCAACTTTTTCTCTCTCTTATTCACTCTCTAGTTCACTCGACCACTGAGCCAGGTAGAAGTGGGTCACTCTGAATGGGATGTCTACAAACAGCATAGTTTTCACCTTTAACATTGTGTTTTGCTAGACGATAACACAGATGCCCCCAACATTACGTTTTACTGGAGGTTGAATTCTCATATTCATTTTACTTTTGAATGTTATTAATTAAAGATAATTCTATGTGGCTGGAGGTTTTTATTCCTTGAACCATTTCAAAACCCATTAATTGTCACTTTTCAATTTATAGTTCACCTAGCTGAGGACATGTTTCAGGTTTTTCATTTGCATACTAATAAGAAGGCCTATCAGCTGTCTGCTAAGGCTGGGACCGTGTCTTTGGAGTAAACAATACCTTAATTAATTAAACTCTCAGTGAAAAAATAACTTTGAGTAGGCCTATAGTATGTTACACGAAAGAAAATGCATTTTACGTGCCTTTAAACAAACAGTGTTTTCTGTGTCAGCATGAACTGATGATGTGTGATCTGGTTGAATCCTTGTCTCTCTATCTCTGACCTCCGTCTGCCCCCTTTCCTCTTTCATTTGACTCCGTCTTAAGTCGTTTTTTCTAATCAAGGTGAAAGTCTCTTGACCACCAGTGGCTTAAATCACTAACATAACCCATCACTTTGATTAGCCAAATCCCTGTGGAGTCGGAAAGCCTCTTCACATAGATCTGTACCCGCTGACTTTAGTTAGCAACGAAGGAATGATGGTAGGACAGAGTGCCTTCAAAAAGATTTCTCTTCTTTTTTAATCTACAAGATGGTCTTTTTTTTTTCCCAAGGTGTGACGGTGGCCTGAATAAACTTGTTCGGTTGAAGATTCTTGAGCACCTCCAAACTTTCTTATTAACAGAATTGTTTTTTTTCCAATTTCAGAGAGATAAAGAGGGAACTAAAACAACTATCCATAAACTCAAGCTTGAAAGCACAGTCTTGAATCAATATTTCACACCTCAGAGAAGTGTGAGGGGGATTATTACTTCTTTGTCTTTTTTTTTCTTGTTTTTTGTAGGCATGATGCGATTTTTCTGCAGCACTTATTTGAAAAATGTGTCAGGCTAACAGAGATTCAGAAATATATCAAATATTTGAATATTTTTGTATGCACAGTTTTCTCTCTCGAAAACTGTACTATCAGTTAAATCTCCCACATTTAGCTATGCATGGAATGAATTAATTTCATTATACCATTCAGGAAAATGAACTACTGTAAAATGTATTTTGTTCTTGCTTTCTGCTGAAATAATTTTCTCAATGAATCAGATTAACCTTTGTAGTCATAATTAATGAAGGGCATAACTGCTCCCATTTTTCTGCAGTCTCTTACTGACATTTCTTCCCATCTTTGCTATTCTTTCAGCCATCGGAACATCAGCCGTGGGCAACCTTTCCTGATTTTCAACACAAGGCGCACGTCAGCACTGCCACATAGCTACATGCTAGAAAGCATGCTTCTGATGAATACTGTTTATACTTATAGTGTAGATAATCTGTCAACAACTCTCTATAAAAGGGTTATCAGTTAAAGAGTGATTCATTTTAGCATCAGAATGAATTCAGATATGTGTGCGGCCCTCCACACGAATGAATTAGTCCTAATGCACTGGTTGCCATTAGTTTGCTGTTGTGACTTATTATCCTTGCACATGATGATTTGGAATTAATTAGTTGTGTAAACTAGAAATTTAAATGGTGGGATTAAAGGCTCAATATGCAGTTTCTAACCACAGATACAGATCAGCCAATTGAGACATACAGTGTAAATGTATTTAGCATTAAATGTAATTGTCTTCATACATAAACCAGGTTTTTGCCTGTAAAGACCTACTTTGATGTCAAACTATGATTCTTGTGGACTTGTTGCATTGCTGTTGTATGCAGCTTAATTACTTTACATCCCACACTGTGTGGAAAACTACTGCAAACGGACAAGTTGTTGATATATAACCACAAATTGTGGGATAGGGTTCTTAATAAGTCATTTATTAATTTGTGGGGGGTAATTTATGTATAAATGAATTTATGCAGCCTTACTTTAATTGTTAACATTGCAAGTCCTGGTCGAAAGAAAATAGCCTGCAAAAAGGGTTCTGCATTATCTCTATCCACAATCAATAAGAATAACACCAAGAAGTTATACTGCAAACAGCACAACATGGCAACAGACATGTCTCACAAGGCTGTTAAAATGTCCACATATTTGAAAGCCATGTAAAAAGACTAGCCTTGGTCAGAGAGGCTTTCAATTTTAACTTGACAAATGAATGCTCCCAAGGATGGACCAAACACAAGTGATTACCAACACAATTGCTTCGACAGAGATTTTTCAGGAAATATAATCAGCATTGGGACATTTCTGAAGTGTGTCTCCACAGAGAGTTGGTGCAGCTGCAGGTTTTGTTGAAAAAGCTAAAATTACCTTGACAGCAATTTTTTACCAAAGCATGGTCTGTAAAAAATGTTGCTGTAAACATTAGATGGAGGAATCTAAATATACTCTGAAGACATCGAGGGTCTGAAGATGTCTGGATGTCACTTCAATTACTTCTGCCTCTAATCACTATGTCAGAGCTGGAGGCAGGGTGAGTACTGTAAAAAGTTAGCAGAGCAGACACCTTGCTCTGAATAGGAAGCATCTTAAATCACCTTTGGATCCAGTCACCTAAATCAGCAATTTAGACGTGATGTAGAGCTGGTACACTCTTAGAAATAACGAGCTTATTAAACAAAGAGAATATTTATAGCTATAGAAGAGTTATATATATTTTGACGGTCTCAGGGATAAATTTTGGTTCCTGTTTGCACCAACATGTTATATACTTGTAATATTCAGATTCTTCAAATAAGTACGGAACATATTAGTTTATCATGACGTCCCAAACACAAATATCTGTGTTTTTTTGTTTTTTTTAGATAATTGCTGCCCATTTTAAGATTATCTCTTCATACCCAGATGGTGTAAATTAAAATTTTCCAGGGAGATAATGAATATTTAGAAACAAAACAGACCACCCGTCAATCCAGTCAGCAAAGATGCAGCAAGGTAAAGGTGAGAGTGAGTCGACACACATCGTACACACTAACACACACAGTGCAAATAAATGAAGGTTTCATTAACCGGGCAGTGAGTCACCCTAAAGCTGGTGGCTCCAATCAGCACTAAACACGAACCTAAAAAAATCTCCATAAATAACTGTGTCAGACACAATTTACCTCAGTGTTTACAAAGGCTGATAGTACAAATATCAAAGCAATCTATTTGCAGAAATGAAACAGCGGCAGCAACATAACAAGGAGTTTAAAGACAAGACTTAAAGGTAGGTCTGGTACTCAATTATGATATGCAACATTCAGTGGTTCGCAGAAATGTTAATTGCCAACCTTTTATGTTGGTGACTGGGCTGTGAGGCGGACTTATGTGAACTCAACAACCAGTTCCAACTGAAATTGTCCTCAAAGCACTCTGGATTAATGTGCAGTTGTGTCAGGACAAAGATAAATGTTTGACAGCAGAATTGTATCCCCAGAGTTTGGCCTACACCAAATATTAGCCTGATCAGATGACAACCTGAAGTCATTCTTTTTCCACCCTGGAATACTAATCGTTCTCAAGGTGATTCTGACTGCGAGCCTGAGCCTAGCCCCGCTGGGACAAGATAGTAAACTGTTTTTTACTCATTCAAGGAGACAGTCAGCACTCATGGCATATAGATATCAAAACTTATCCACCTAATCATTCTCTCGTTTTTTAACGATTCTGTCAAGCAGGATGCATGAACGGTCAGAAATGCATCCTTGTTTCATGGGTCAGTTAGACAGGGGTCACTTCAGTGTCATTACTAATCAAACAAAGCTTTGCGTCAGACAGACGCTGCCTTTTTAACAGTTTGCCCACTCACTGAACTGAATCAATCACCATCAATCATGACAGCCAAAACAACCTTGGAACAGGCTGTGCAGTCATTCCCCAACTTCAAATTCACTTCTTTAAAGTGAATAAAAGGGTGACGCAACAACTGAGATGTGAGAGATTTATCTTCTCTTTATATGTGTCACTATCACTCCTGCCCCAGGCTTTCTCTGCCACAGATCCTTAATGAAAGCACAACAGAGCTGGTTTTGAGGACCCAACAGACTGTCCAGACTAGAGAATACTTCTGTTGAATCGCTGGCTGCATCAATGACCCCATGATTTCACAGGAGACTCTGAGGAGAATTTCCAATAGACCATATTGGCATGGGGGCCATTTTCTTCTGACGTCATGCTCAGGGTGTGAAGCTCGAGTGCTGGGATAATGTTATGCTGCTGTGTTCCAGTTTGCCAGTTGCATAAATATAGGGAATCTGACAAATTGTCATCATTTCACTGCCTCCCGATTGATCAGCAACTTAAAAATGTGATTGATAGTGAAAATCTGTAGGGACATCGGGCCATATTTCAAGGTAAAACAACATATTTGATAACCTATTAGCTAACGTTAGCATTCAACCATTCAATTTAGCTGCTTAACAATCACCAAACACTGAAATGATAAAGAATTGTCAGATTTCTTATATTTAAAAGGACTTGCAACCTGGAACAGCAGTAGCCGGTGACACTTGAGCTTCCCACCCTGAGCGTGACATCAGAGGAAATATGGCCGCCGTGTGAATATGGTCTATGAGCTTCTCCTCCACCGACATATTCACACATGTCTAAACTTCTAAACCCCACTGTAGCACCACTTTGTCTTAAACTGGGTTGAACTGGGTTTACAATGCTTTAATGCTTTGCAATTATTGATGGTTTTATCAACATCCTGATCGCTGTTGTTTATGTGAGGGTGTATGATAATTTGGAGAGGATGAAAACTGGTTTGCAACTTGTGAAATATTGGTGCTTAGTAAGCAGCCTGTGCAGACTTATTCCAGGCTACATCACAGATTTGAACGCTTAGAACATTAAACCCTGCACTGTCACTGCTTGCACATTTGGGGGTTTAGGAGGTGTTAAGATGACAAGAACTGGGTTGCAAGGGATTAAAAGACTGCAGATGATTTTTTTTTTTTTTTTTGTAATTCCGTCTGTCTTTTTAATTTGCTTTGAAAACTTACAGGGAGGGATTACTTACAGACAACAGAAGTGATTTGAAAAACTTGTTGTAGGGGTGGTTTGAAGTCCATCTTGTTAAAAACTCATGGCTATAAATCCCAACGGATACAGGGGAAACACAACCCCCCCATCATGGGAAAAATATACTTTGTCCCCCCCAATATATCATTGTACTGAAAACACAACTATGTAATTTCAATAAAATTAATAAAAATGAAAGCACTTGTGCCCCTGTAGCCCTCAGCAGGGGCACATGATGCAGGTACAGTGCATGTGTGGGAACCTGAACTTGACGCTGGTGGCTGACCTCCTGTAAGGAGTCAAACAAAGGATATGTTAGACATTTCTTTTCTTCTTCCACTGAAATCAACAAAAAAGACATTTATTGTCACCACTCACACACCAACATTAACCAGGGTTTGCAGCAGCAAATGCAGTAATGTAGTTTCCCTTCGCTGGGTGTTCGTGTGCAGAGTTTCAGCACTACTTTTGGTGTCCCCCTCAGTAAACTGCTCTTGAGAAAATTTCATGTAGTTGTCCCGCTCAAAGTTGTTATATATTATATTTTTGCCCCTGTGAAAACTGTTTCCACCCTTATTCTGATGTTTACTTGGGCTTTCCCATTTGAAAGAATGACAGCAGCTACAACAGGTGGCACTGGCATGTCATTGTTTCCCCACTTGATCCCTGCTGGCAGCCATCAAGTACTGAAGTTGATCACACAACTGTGGATTTGCAGTACATCATGTGAAAAAGGAACACATTATTACAATTTGGAAGGGCAGAAAATCAGGTACAAAGGCTTGAATGATGCAAAGTGAATACATTCTGAGCTAGAACAATACAAGTGAAGAATTCTGTTTTTAATTATCTCCCCTGTGGTTTTTATTTGGAATATATTTACCTCTACTAATTTGTGCTGACAGTTTCTGCAAAACTTACTCCTCTGAATGCATAACACAGCTTGAATATTTGTAGAAAATACAATTCTCCAGTGAGGTTTAATTTTCATTATTAATATTTATATTCTCACACAGGATACTCTTGTCTCTGTTGGACCATTTTGTTTTCCCCTCACCCTGAAGCTAAAAATACAAATAAGTCAAGAAAACTAAGCACTGAAACATTTGGAAACATATTATTATTATTATTATTATTATTATTATTATTATTATTATTATTATTATTTGGCAATGATCTTTCAATTTTAATGTGCAGAGCTTTTTTATTTTCATGGTGTATTTAAAATTTGCAGAGACGCTCCTGACCTCGTTTCCTTTCTCCTCTCAAAAGTTGCAACCTGGGGATTTACTCGGAGCACACACACACACACACACACTATACCTCGAGTGCGCACGACAGCTTTATCCTATTGAAGTTTATAGTCAAAGTGCAGCATGCTCATCCGGAGAGGTTGTCCTTTTTTCCCTCCAGTAAGGCTCACTGTTTTTATTTTGTGTCCCTGATTCTTCCCCACACACGTCTGGAGAGAGAACATAACAAAAACAGGACTGTTTGTTCGTGTACAGTCGAAATTCGGCACATGCATCCTCTCCACTCACCTGCATATTTTACGCGCGCCGCTGTCTCCACGTCCCCGTGGCTCCTTTTAAAAGCAGCAGCGCAAACATGATTATCTGGAAGTTGTGCTGCCACGCCTCACCTCTGACGGACACGCTGGAAGACTTTGATGTTTCAGATCGTGAACTCGCTCTGGTCCAATAATCTGGCTGCTGGTGAGGAGAAGAGCCCCGACCGCGCGACGGAGCTCTGCGCGTTCACGTGGAACCTATAAACGATCGTGGCGCGCAGAGCTGTGAGTCGTCGTGGAGAGAGGAGAAGAGGATAATCGTGGAGAGAGGATTGCATCTGCCGCGTCGTGGGAGATAACCTGCCACAGATACAACAGGAATGCTCAAAATGTCATCAGCACAAACTTTTTTCCTCTCTCTCTCTTGTGAAACACAGATGTCCAACTTAGCTGTTCAGGCTGATATGTGAGCAAGATGCAGCTGAATGAGACTGGAGTTCAAACCCTGGCTCCTGAGCCATGTGAGCAGCAACTACAACAGGAAGACAATGCTGGAAACTGTAGCGGGGGCTCCATCGGCAACCTGTCGCTGCACTGCTGGCTGCAGCTCCTCACTAAGGAATCTATCATGGAATTTCCTGGAGACAGCTCCAGCCTTGTGGTGCGTGTGATGATCGCATGTGTATACTCTATAGTCTGTGCACTCGGGCTGGTGGGAAACGCACTTGCTCTGTATCTGCTGCACTCGCGTTACAGGCAGAAGCAATCCTCCATCAACTGCTTTGTGATGGGACTGGCTATCACTGACCTCCAGTTTGTTCTGACTCTACCTTTCTGGGCAGTGGACACGGCTCTGGACTTCCGCTGGCCGTTTGGCCGTGTCATGTGCAAAATCATCAGCTCTGTCACCACCATGAACATGTACGCCAGTGTGTTCTTCCTCACTGCGATGAGCATGGCACGCTATTACTCTATCTCCTCCGCGCTGAAGATGCACAGCCGGCGGGCAGCGGCCACCAGGGCCAAGTGGACGAGCCTGGGCATCTGGGCTGTCTCTCTGCTGGCCACTTTGCCTCACGCCATCTACTCCACCAGCGCTCAGGTGTCAGATGAGGAGCTTTGCCTGGTGCGTTTCCCAGACTCAGGCAGCTGGGATCCACAGCTGCTTTTGGGTCTATACCAGCTGCAAAAGGTCCTGCTGGGCTTCCTCATTCCTCTGATCATAATCACTGTCTGCTACCTGCTGCTGCTGCGCTTAATCCTCAGCCGCCGTATCACAGGTGCAGCGGGCCCCGAGGTGGAGCAGGGCCGGCAAAATCGTCGTTCCAGAGTGACCAGATCTATTGTCATTGTGGTTCTGTCATTCTTTCTCTGCTGGCTCCCCAATCAGGCGCTCACACTGTGGGGGGTGCTCATAAAGTTTGACCTCGTGCCCTTCAGCAAGGCCTTCTACAATGTGCAGGCCTACGCCTTCCCCCTGACCGTGTGTTTGGCACACACCAACAGCTGCCTCAACCCTGTGCTCTACTGCCTGATTCGTCGAGAGTTTCGGGCTGGTCTCAAAGAGCTCCTCCTCCACGCCACGCCATCCTTCAGGAGCCTGACCCATCTGCTGCGGCGCAAGACCAAAGTGGCTGAGGCGCCGCCTGTTCTAGTGCTGGTCCAAATGGATGTGTGACTGTGACAGAGGAGTTAAAGGGGTGAAGAGGAGAACTTGTCTTTAGTACTTTTGATCTGGAGCTGTGAACCCTGATGGTACATTCATCTGAACACTGTCAGCACAGAATATGAAGCACCTTTTTGGCTTTTGAAAACAACGTAATCACAATGGACTACCCAGTGGGATGTGCCCCACTTTCACTGCATGCTCCCAGATTGACTCCACCGCAAATTGTTATACAATGACTCTTGCTCTTTCTCCGCCTCTCTCTCTGTGCTTCTGACAGGCAGTAGGAGTGCTGCTCTCTGGTAATTTGTCATAAATATGTATAGCTGTCAATCATAAATTCAAATTTCCGCACTCAGATGCTTTTGAAAGTTCACAAAACATAAAAAGAATCAAAATGCGAATCTGGTGCGTTTCCATAAACTGTTTTGAGCGAATTAACTAGGCTATGTGAAGCATAATTTCATCAGAGGATGACGCAGTGTAGGCTACGTGGCTACGTCACGCGTCGATGTGTAAGTAAACAGAGGTTAGAGGAAAACAAACCAGGAGACAGCCTGAGAGAGAGAGGTCTTCAGGAATTACTTTCGATAGGGCAAGTTGTAAATCTTCTTGCATGTCAGCTAGCATTGGCCATGACCATGCTGAAAAGCACGGAAACAGCTGATCAGTCATGTGAGTTGAATGTTTGCTACGTCAGAGTTTATTCGGCAAATCTGTTTCGATGTGATGCGATGTTATCGTACAAACCTTTTATGCGAATTAGAGGACTTTTTTTTATTATTTTGCAGTTTTCCATAAAAGTTGCACATAAAATGCTTTATTGAAACACGGCTAGTGTAAACCTGAATTAATATTTGCCACAGCATCTGCACCATGAGTGGGATTAGCCATTTTTTACACTCAGTACTTCACTGATAGAACTCTCAGACTGTGACTTTATCATGGATTTGCTTGGATAAGAACAAGAGTAAACCCCCCTTAGTGAAACGAGGAAAGAGCCTGAGTAATGAGGAGGTTACCCAGTGTGCTGGCCAGTTCTTGTGTTTGTGTTTGTTCTATGGTGTAATGGTGTACATTGTTTCGTACAGTGAGGGCAAACAGGAAAATATGAAAATGAGTGATTTAAAAAGTGAATAGTAGCCTTTGCTATATTTAAAAGACAGCGTAAACAGCAAGGTAAGTGAAAAGCCTAATGATATACATCTTTTGAAAAATGGCAAGGTCAAGCACTGTGCAACATCGTGCAGTTTATTCATGAGCAAAGAATAGGAGAGTAGTTGTTGGGTTCATGCATGGAACGGGTAAAAAATAAGAGAAAGAGATCAAGAGAAGGTAAAATGAGTCATATCAGATTCCTGTCCTTTTTAAAGGTAAGACAGTATGACACGATCAACACAATTCACAATATGACTGTATAGTTTGTGAGCTGAATGTTGTCCTGGATGAAACAGCAGATTTTTTCTCCTGCGCAACAAATCAGTGATCACAGATGCAACATCTGGGTGCAGCTTTCTCATAGCATAGATGTGTTAGATTGATTAACATAATGAATCATTTAGAATTTGCATTAAATTTGCAGATTTATGTATCTTTGCAGAAGATTCAAACCAGGCCATTCGTAGAAATGGATTTAATCCACTGATGCTGACACCAGCCTGTCCTCTGTTAAATCACACAGTTATCGATGTTGAAGGAGCACATGCGTACTGAGTTAATCTGACGTGGCGATGTAATCTTCTGTGAATATGTTGTCTCTCTGTATTCTATCATGACTGTGGCCATCATCATGTTATTTTCTAAAGGAAAATTGTTTGTTTTGATGTTTCAGTGGAAAATAATATGAATTGGCACAGTGTCAATGAAAATAAAGTAAAGATTAAATTAAAAGACCTTGTCATGAACTGGTTGAAATGTTTGGGCCAAGTTGGAATTCAGAGCACATACATGGGGAGGTGAAATATGCAGATGCACGGCTGACTGAAAAATAAAGAGGGACTAATGTTGCTGAAAGACAATCCTGTACAGACTGAAGGGCATCTCATAGGCAGAGACTCACTCCTCTCTTCTTTTATTAATGGGATTTAATTGTCTCCCTCAGTGTTTGTGCAGCAGCTCTTCAATCACTCACAAAATCAGCACTGCGCTGCACAAATAATCCACAAACAAGGCTTCTGACTGAAGTGCTGTTAACAAGAGGTGCTGTCAGATAGAGTGGATAGCCTTTCTTAATCCTCTTTGATGAGCTGTGGTGAAATAAGAATTAGATTTTTTAATTTTTAATCAAAGCTCCTCTGACACAGAGGGAAAGTTTGACAAAGCACACTCAAAATATTTTTACATAAAACGCCCTGGAGTGATATTTAATTAGTCAGAAATGTTCTTTTGAATGCAACACAAGGCTTTTGCTAAACATCAATTTAGGTATTAGAGTTCCTCTGGTTAAGACTGGCTGTGTACTGTGCACAGGGGGTCATATTACCTGGGACAGTTGCTTGCTTTCTCTGGTCAGTAACCAAGCCATGTAATTATGGCTTGGTTACTGACCAGAGAAAGCAAGCAACTGTCCCAGGTCCCCACATGAGCAGTAACTCAGTTTGTTTGTTGAGTGATTTTTGGTAATTAAATTAAAGGGTAACTCCACCAATTTCACACATTAAAGTGTGTTTGCATTTCTTGGGGTGTACTACTGGATATGTGAAAATTTGTGGCTCCAGAGGAAGCTGCATGTAATCTGTTTAATTTCCTCCAGTGATGTCACTCTGTGTCTAAGTTGCATTGTGGCTAATGTAGTTGCCAGGTTTTAAAGGAGGAAGAACGTGTGGAATAAAAAAGGTGATCTCTGGTTCTGCTGTATCGATTTATCCAGCGACATCACTGGAGGCAATTTACCAGATTGAATGCAGCTTCCTCTGGAGCCACAAAAGACTTTATACTGCTTTTTCATATATGCTGTAGTACTGTACTCCCCAAGACCTGTAAACACACTTGTCAATTAACAGCTTTACGTTTTTGTTTAATATTGTGTTACCATGGAGCATATTGGTAAATTAATGTGTGTTAAATCAAATTAACATGAACTAACTGACATAAAGCACTCCTTGAATCAGACAGTATTCCAGCTGGGAGGTACTGGTTGGTTTCTGAAGCTCGAGACAAAAAGTAATTAATCTACCATGGGTAGACTGCTGTGTGTGAATGCAGCATGGTACATATATAATAGCAAGAGACAGAGGAGGGCCGTCAACAGGAGCCCATGGTTTATTTTTGCCCCAGGGCCCCCTGGTGGGATAATCCGGCCATGCTGGGGACAGCAGTAATTTCTGTAAACAACAGAATCAGTGCCTTTTGTGACCTTTACTCAGCCAATCAGAGCTTAAGTATACTTGAATGATCAGTCGTGTGTCCAGACATTTCTGGAGGCATTTTTATTGTAATAACTCCATTAAAAACTCAGGGGCCTTATTATGCAGAACATGGACATTCTGGATTGCAATCATTAAACTTTACTTTAGTATAGAGCTTTTTCATTCACAATTTTACACCATTTGTATGCAAAGATCTTCTGCTTAAAAAGCAAACGAAGCAGAGCCTGTCAGACCACTTTCTCTGCTGGCATGAGCAAATTTTAAAATCCATGCCTCACATTATTGCTGATCATCCATGAAAAAACATTGGAATCAAACCAGGATCTTATCTTTACACACTTTGTCTGTTGCTTTTGTATTCAGCTGTGGAGGATCACTTTTGTAATTACCCATACCAGCACGATTTGTAGCTTCAGTGCAAGCATCCAATAAAGCCTGCTGGGCAATCCACAGAAAACGGTTCAGGGTTAGCCTAATTCCAATAACAACTGGCAGGCCCTTTGGCCAACAGCCAAATGGGCCGCAATTAAAAAACTCAGCAAGCAAAGCTCATAAAATGATAATGAACAAATGCCATGTAGGGAAAATCTGTTTAGCATGAATGTGTTGTCTTTAATAGGTTTCCTGTGCCTAGGCAGCTGCCCAAGACAGAAAAGAGAGAATATACAATGTTTGCTTTTCATTAAATTACACCTGACCTATATTTTGCTATCCCTCTTTTTGTGTGAGTTGTGTGTGTAACCACGTACACAAAAATATTTTTCACACACTACTCTCTGCCCAGTTTGCCCTCAGACTACAACCTCCAGATATTTATCTTTCTTTCTTAGGCCTCGTCGGCATCTGCTGCATATGGATGGACTGAGCAAGAGAGTAGATTTAAGACTTATGTACATAGAACCAGCCAAGGGTAACCAAACAATAACTTGCCATTTAAAGCGAATAAATGTTATGTAAAAGTCAACACCTGAGAGGGATTGGACCAAAGACCTCTAACAATCAAAGGGAAAAGATGCCTGTAGGGCAAAACACGTAGGACTGACTGACTCAAAGGGAAGAAATAGGCAGCACAAAGACTTTGAGCTCTTGTTTTATTACAGTACAATACAGTCGAGTATATATTTTACATTACGCTATGCTTTGGCTGTAATTCAAAGAACTGCTTCTCCGACTGCTCTCACATCTGCTTCAAACATACAGAGAGCCAAAGCATCTTTTTTCACCTCTCTGTCACCTTCTCTCTTTCTCTAAGAGGAAGTATTTGATGAGAATACAAACTTACACATGGACGTACGCTGTTACAAAAGGATTTCATGAACTTTTAACAGCAAGCTAATAGACTTATCAACATGCACTTTGTTACTATTCATGTCAGACTGTTTGATCAATACTCATCCAAGTTTCCCCTGGGACAGGAAGGGTTCGTAGAAGGTTGCCCGACACCCTTGGCGCTGACCTTTCTCTAAGGCCTAATGGTAGCCCAACAACACTCGCCTCTTTGGAATATTTAATTGTCCCTCATTAGCGTTAAACAGGCTCAGACTCGGCGGAGGCCAACTTGACTTTTTCAACCACGGATGGGATTATTTAGAAGCAGGTGAGACACATAGCGTGTTAATGCCATGCAGTTTGCATCAAAAGCTCCTGAGGTGAAAGAGACCCCATACGGCTGAATTGATTATCTATACATGTATGGCAGCAAACTGGGCAGCTCATACATGAGAGGCGAGTTTTTTTGTATTGCAGTTTTCAACAACAAGGCAATTCAAAGGGCTGTACATAAGACAGAAAGGCATTGAGAAAATATGTAAAAGACACATAAGGCAATAAAAAAAGACAATATAAAATGACACAGAAAGGATTTTAACAGAAAGATCTCAGAGCTGGGTCTAGCATTTAAAAAGAGAAGCGGGGTGCTCATTAGTTATCAATTAGAAAGAGCATAAGAAAGCTGCTGGTGAAAAACACCATGTGAGACCACACCCACAGCTGATTACGTAATAGAAGTTCCACAACATTACGTTACGTAGAATTACGTAATACTGAGTTGCATCATGTTGTATGGCGTTACGTTACATTGTGTTAGTGTGCCGCTACGTTGTGTGCCATTACGATACGTTGCATAACGTTATGTTACAAAATGTTTCACATTGGACATGAACAGCTGTCTCCCAAGTAAAAGTCTGGGTGTGGCTACCTCCAGGGCTGATAAATGAAGCCAACACCAGACCCCCATATTAAAATGACCAACTTTACAGCAAAAATAGTCTGAGCGTGTTTACGTATGGTACAAAAAGAGTTTTAGGAGTTTAGGTTACCCTGTTAATGACAAATGAAGCTCCAGTGAAAGTTCAGACAGTAAGGCTGATCTTTTGCATGCTTCGGCCTTATTTTATTTATCATACCATCCTTCCATTTATTCCTCTCATAATTGTCTGTCATTATCTGGGGTTGTCAATTGATATCAGCTGCTCACGCCAGCCCGGCACATCTATCCAATAGCACAGCGACACACCTTCACTGTTAGCCTGTCATCTTGCTGCTGTGTTTTTCAGTACGATTGTTTCCTGCCTATAGTTCATTCTTGCTGCTGTTTTGCACATGTCCTCCACCTCCCAAACACCACCCAGCAGATTCACCAGCTTTATCGTTTCATCAGCTTCATTGTTTCATTAGCCCATCTGTCTTAGAAGAGTCGTCAACCACCACCATCAGTGTCTTGACTCCATGGAGGGACTCTTCTTGCTGCTGCTGCTCAGGGCAGATGCCCTTTCAGTCACGAAATCTCCCTGTAGAGTCTAAGCACCAAAGACTTTCTGACAAGACTCTGTCACATTTCATCTGCTCTAATAAACATTTTCTTTACTTCATTCACTCGTCTCTCCTGATTGAACTACACAGGGGGTGAAATTTCGCATAACGCCCTTGTTTAAATTACATTAAGGCTTAAAGTTATGCATAAATAAGCACATGAGTGCGTTAAGTGACAGCTAGCCGCTAGCTGTCTAGCTAGTTATGAGCAACCAGGCTTTCTTTTTTCACCTCTTTGCCCATTTTTGGATCAGCGATAGCGAGGGCCAGAGCCACTACACTGAGTTTGTCAATGTCTCCTCAGAAACCTATGGGTGATGTCACTGAAACTACATTATTGTCTATGTGTTTGACTCAGTCATTCACCCCAAACTCCTTCTTATCCAGACTTTGTCTACGACAGTATGACACCTGACTTCCTCCTTTGCTTCAATCACAATCACTTCAGCCACAAGAGATCATCACCTAACAATTAATGTAAAAATGAGTCGTAATAAGCTGCTTGCATGGACAACTGTAGAGGACTGGCTGCTATTAATTTAAAAGCCCTCTTGTAATTGAATCCATTATCTATAGGCATTTATCTCAAACAGCTCCCTCAAATGAGAATCATATTTCTGATAAATAAAAACGTTTATATTTGTTTTTTACAAACTCATGAGGCCACAATTTATTAATCATTCAAAGCCTTAAAGCCTTAAAGCCACCTTAATCTCTGTGGGGGTTGTTTTCATTTCCATATTTTTTTCACGTTTCCTTGAAGAGTTTGAAGATTTTCAATCAGCTGTGGCCCCATATCCAGTTGCACAGTCACACCCATATCTTCAAAAGTCCATCACTGAATTCAATTTATCCTCCTAAAGCAACAGAATGTGCTTATCTCTCTGACTATTAAGAGGTCTCATGAGTGTTGAGTGCTAACACACAGTCGGAGGCTGACTCTCTTTCCCTCTCCTACTCTCTTCCCGGCTTCCTGCTTTGCTAATGACTCCACTTGTGATGCCCACTTCTTACCTGTTGCACTTCATGATTAAAATTCTGCCAGAATTTTTGCCCAGGGTATATGTGCAGTCTGGCCGTGATCAAAGTATGACAGGAAAGTTATGGCATTTTGACTTGGCAAACGTTGGTTCCTCGTTTTGCTGCTGCCCACACAGAGACCTTGAGAGTGAAGCTTGTTCTGTGGCTTATTTTAACAGAGTTAAGCGGGGAGAGAGAGCACAAACCGATCAGAACAGAAACACAAAGTTCAGATAGATTTAATGACTCACGGTTGCCCTGACAATTCTCAGTAAAGTCTTCTTTCTTCACTTGTCTGACTGCTTGTTTGAGTCTCTCAAGTGTCTTGGCAGCATTGCGCCCATGCTGTAGGCACCTTGGAAGGATAACATTCAGGAATCCTGATTTCTTTTATTGCCCCCGAGAGGAAACAAGTCATTGTCAAGCAACCAGAATCGCATCCTGAAATAGATCAGAAAATTCCCCGAGTGAGTTGGAGGTTATATACGCAGGAAGTCTCAGACTCAACATGAAAGTCAGCATGTCAAACGTTATGAATCATGCACGTGTTGAATACTTTTTTGCAGCTTGTATTCAGTTGGAAAGTGAAAAGGTGAAATCATTTTCCGTCAAGACGATTTGGTGCATAGGTTCATATAGGAGGAAACAGAGTGAACACAAGTGTAGAGTTGTGATGTACCTCATCTGGCTCACTGGATGTAGATTGTGAGTATAAACCTGGCATTGGCCGACTACTTCATTCATTCTCCTCCTTTCCACTATCCAAGTTATTATTTTCAAAATCCCCATCACTACAGGAAACCTCAACAACCTATGAGCTAGCAATTTACATGCTGAAAATGGCGAGTTACACTAAATTGATTTCTAAAGGTATAAATGTAGACAAGCTAGCAGCTCTGACCTTTTCATCCCCAAGACTCGCCTCCCTATGCGTGCTAGCATTTGCTAATAAGCACTAACCAAAAATTAACGCTGGGGCTGATGGGAATGTCATAATACTTTTGCAGGTTGTTTTTCATAAAGCAAAGTATTCAGTAATCATGGTGGAGTTAGTGGGAAAGTCAGGGGATCACCATCAGGATTCATCTTCAGGTACCCATGAATGTCTGTTCAACATTTTGTGCAAATCCATTTAGTAGATGTGTTGAGAGGTATCTCAAAATAACTGAAAAATGTGACTTGCTGGTGTCACTAGAAGAATAATCCATAGTGACTAGGATTCATCCTCTGTGACTGTGAACGTCTGCTTAAAATGTCATAGCAATACAACGGCTGTTGAGATACTTCAGTCTGAACCACGGTGGGATCAACAAGCCGTCAGACAGACTTACACTGTCAAAGAGATAAAAATAGGTTGAGGTTTTTTAATTGATGCTGACCTGTTTATTTTTTAGATTATACTGATCTGCGTTCATTTCACAAAAAGTGTTTACGGTTAATTGCAACAGCTCCGGGCATGAACATTGCGGTCTGGTTGACCTTTCCCTGCTGATAGGGATCTCGACCTGCCTCGAGGAACATAGATTAGCTCAAATACCAGCCAGTGTTTCAGGCTTTATCTGTTCTCTCTTGCCATGTAATGAAGCTTGGGTCACAACAAAGAAAGCTTTAGATACACAAAGCCAGAACAGGACAGTCCCTTTCATCCATATCTGGACCCATTATTATCACAGGCACCAGGCTAAGCTGAGAAGGCAGGTGAATAGAGCGCAGATCAACCTCCTATGCATGGAGGTATGGTTGTCAGGTGTGAAAAACAAATCTTCATTTTTGACACCTTGTCATTTTGTCATCTTGTTTGTGTCAGTGCAAAATTACTTAACAGATGTTGACAAATGAGTAGGCTGAATAAAGATAATTAGAATCAGGCATGTTTAGCCACGCTACCAGCATGGCTCTATGAACGGCAGTGTTAGATGCTCCAGACTGAAATATCTCAACAACTACTGGATGGATTGCCATGAAATTTACAACGGAAATGCATGTCACCCTCAGGATGAACTGAAATAATTTTGGTAATTCCTTAACTTTTCAATTTGTCCAGTACTTTAATTTATGACCACATACTCGCAAAGCTGATGACATTTCCATCAGCCTCATATGTATTTCATGTTTATGCTGATAATCAAAAGTTAGCACGATAACATAGGTTCTTAGTCTTGTTATTTAAAGGTCCAGTGTGTAGGATTTAGGGGAGCTATGGGCAGAAATTGAATATAATATTGATAATATTTTTTTTCATTTGTGTATAATCACCTGAAAAAAGGAATTGTTGTTACCTTAGAATGAGCCCTTTTTACCTACAAAAGCAGCGGGTCTGCTTCCAGAGCTATGGTTGTAGACATAATCCAGGGCCATAGCACATTATCTGTACCTAATTGGTATGCAAAAGATCGCAATCTGATTGGTTCAGCATGAACCTTGGTAGCTTTGTATTTCCGTTTCCTCTGACAGTTTAGGAAAAACATCATGACTTGAGGTGAAACAGATTTGCTTCACACAGGCAGCAAACCCCATTCTCCCATATGAAGGTTTTAGGTGTGACCTACTTATCTAGCCCAACTGCATCTGTTATGCTTTGCTTACTGGTTACTAATTTTTAAGCAAAATCATGATCTTTTCCTTGGGGCGGCCTTTTGAGAATAGAGGAGTATTTTTTACACTTAAAGCAAGATGATCATTGTATTATCACCTCGATCAAATGTCTTCAAAATGGGGACAAAGGAGGCATTGCCGTTGCTGCTGCTGTTAATGATCATGATGATGACCATGACCATCAGCATCGTCATCACCTTGCAACATCATCATTATCATCATCATGTACCATGGGTCACTGCTACCACTGAGCAAGCTTTTTAGGAAGCCAGCTGACAGGCTAACCTTGCAAGTTAAAAACACCTACAAAATGACTAAAAACATTAAAAACACTATATACATAAACAAACAGTAAACTATTAACAATATATACAAAGCGAACTGTGAAAAGTTAAGTATTTTAAATAAGTTACAGACAAAAAAGCACAGAGATATCGATAAACATATACTGTAGAGATGCCGCCGGAAGCAGTATGACATGCAGTTTGTATGTAGACATACGTCGTGCAAGTGGAGAATAGCTGCCTGAGAAATGTATGATTGTATTAAGTGCACCTGTAAGATAAATGCATTAAAAATGTTGTGTCTTACAAAAGCTTGATTTTGCAGCTGAAAAAACACTGAATGTATTGTGCAATGCATTCTGAAGATGTTAAGGTTCAAGGTCCGAATTTAATACCAGATACATATGCAGACAAACACACTAAGAAGGCAAGATATTAGTGTGGGCTGTGAGACAGAACATTTCAAGGTTATTTTCAGTCCTTCTGAAAAGCACATGTTCTTGCCTTATTTGTTACCAACGTGTTTAAAAGATGTTGACCTACTTGCTGGTTCAATCTGAAGTTTTGTGCTTTCAGATGGAAAATAGAAATAGATACTGACTGACACATTACACATAAATGAATTTACATTATGTTCTCCCCACTCTCAGCCCTACTTTATATCTATAGTATGATGAACTGAGGTGTTGGCAGAATATTGGAGTTCATTACTGCTCTCATCAACCCAGAGTGAGCACAGATGGTGATTATGTTAATGACTTTACAATGTATATATGAGGCTTTTTATCGTGGAGTATTATAAGATTCAGATATGTTGTTCATTTTCAGATACATGACACCTTTGGTTTCAATATGAATGTGATAATAACCAATCCATGAATATGGCCTTTAAAGACATTGTTGTAAGGCAGTGTGAAAATGCTGCCAGAGAGAAAATGAAATTTAAAAAAACAAACTCAGAATTGTAAATATTATTCACAAATGGGCCCGGCACTTTTTTCCATTTATCCCTCACTCTGCAGATGCTCGCGTACCTCTGATCTTTAAAACTGAAAGAGAGTTACTGCAGTTATTCAATTTATATTTCCTGACCTTTACCCCAACATGTTTTTCAGCCTTTTAAAAGAGGATGGCAGTCTCCTTAAGGTTTTCTATGGGGCTCTGAAAGATGATTCACAAGTCAGATTCCTCCAGAGACTGAAAACCCTGAAATGTAGGTCAGGCATTTTCTTGCTGTGCATCAGCTCTTACTGCAGCTATGATCCATTGTCAGCTCAGGGATTCAGGCATATTTGTCAGTCCTGCCCATATTAGTAAGCAGGTAAAAGACAAATGTAAGCGTCAAAAACAAAAAACAAAAAACATTACTGTTCTTTTCTTTTGGTGAAATAAAGTGTAATGCATATCTACTGGAGAACAGCAAGGCCATTAAAATGAGGAAATGTACAAATGCAATGAACACTTGTAGACACACTCACACTGAAATTCTTAAAAGGATTAAAAACACAGCTTAGAGGTTTTCAGTGGGCGAACAAGTCAACTCAGTTTTTCCCTTGTTGTGGGCTTGTTTGTTATCTCTTGAGAGAGACTTCACAGAAGGCTGAGGCCGCGCCTGGAGAGCGCTGTGTTTTTTCTTCACTCACTGAGAGAAACCAGATCAGCCAGCTGTGCCTTGCCATGCACTGCTATGTGTTAACTGGGGACATCCAGGGCTCACTTGCAAGAGAAATGAAACAAGGTCACCTCGAGCAGGAGATGATTTTGATATGGACTGAGATTAAAACAGTTACTTAAGTTACTTAATACTTATTCTAAGGATCTGATTCAGTTTGCAGTGTTTCATTAAGCACTCTTCTTCCTATATAATCATAACTACACATCATTATATACGAGGGCTGCAACAAGTGTTTTTGGTATCGATTAAATCTGATTATTATTTTCTTGATTCATTTGATCATTTGTCGTTTGTAAAATGCCAGAAAAAGTACAAAATGGGAGGAAGTAGAAAGTGAAACATGACACATGAGATATAAATTACCAAATTAAACAGAAAATCAACAAACCAAAAAACCCCCAAAAAAAGTTTAATATCAAAGAAGACCAAGAAAACAACTAAATATTCTGCAAATTGGAGAAGCTGAATTCTTGACATTTCAGCTTCATTTGACAATAAATAACTCATTATCAAAATAGGTGCTGATTAACTTTCTGTGGTTCGTCTGATTGATTAATCAACTGATCATTTCAGCTCTACTATATACCTCCAGTTCATTCTCACTCCGTATCGGTGGCCTTAAGCTTCAAAATATGATGCTCTTCCCACCCCTCTAGCGTCAGTTTTGCATGCGTACGACTCCATGGTCCAGTTAGCAATAATACATAACATGCAACGTCCAGTTCAACTTTCAAAAATAAAGCTTGCTGACAAACTTTTCAGAAATTATGACATATTATGGCTCCTGGGCTGTTAATAACATTGTCAAACGGTCATGGTTTGGTTCATAGGTTCAGGCACAAACTACTTGACTGCTCTGTGTTAAAATAACGTTCAGGTACGCCATTTATGTAACTTACATTACTTACCGACGCTGCCAAATTTAGAAGTGTATGGCAACTGATTAGGTTGCTGTATTTAACACATTTGGAGTGAGAATGGGCTGATGCCTAAGTTTGTATCTATATCTACATGTACATCTGTTACTGTATCTATATAAAACTGTATCAGTCAAGAAACAATTCTGTGAGCGTCTTTTGTAAAGTTTAATGGGAAACAGTTTTGCATTCTTTTCAACTCTACTAAATCTCTCCGGTTGGCTACATGCTTTGGATTAAACAACACTCTAAGTTAAGACTGCAGTCCTTCAGGAACAGTCTTCTGCTTATGATACCAGTCACTGTTCTTTAAAACTTCCCCCTCTGTCTGACCTGGACTGTATGAAAATGTGGCAAATTAGTTTTCCATGCAGATGAGATTTCATGAGATTAAAGCAGCATATTAAGATTATAATGAAAAAGAATAGAGAAGCAGCAGGAGAAAATAGGCAGGCAGGGAGAGAGGAGGGCTGCATGACTGATCAGGGAAACTGTTAAGATTGAGGCACAATAAAGCGTCAGGCAAACAGAAAGCAATTTTGTTTTGTGTTTGTAAGGTTAGTAATGACAAGATTCAATTACCCGGTCTATTGTGTTGGGTTATGTTCAAAATGTCTAATGCATGGTGCTGGATGGAAACAGCTGAAGAAAGACAAGATATGATGTGTGAGACGTGGTATTCATTTTTCCTCCAGCAAAACGAAAAACACATTTTATTGTTTACCTTTATGTCTTTTATTAATCTTCCTTTTTATTATAATTATCGTAGGTAGAGTGCCAGTGCCATTTCAGCGTAAGCTACTTCCTCAACTTCCCTCTCTAACTCTGTAACACACAGTACTTGGGGCGCCCTGCTAGCTCAGTTGGTGGAGCGTGCACTCCATGTGAGGCGGTGTCCTCGCCACATCGGCCCAGGGTTCAAATCCTACTTGTGGCTGGCCCTTTGCTTCATCTTATCCCATTTCCTGTCAATCTACAGCTGTTCTATCACATTGAAATCATGAAAAAATCTATTAATATGCCAAATATTGCCACTATTTATAATTTTTATGTGAACCCCCATATCTTGCATGTAATATACCCACACGTTCTCATTCTGCGATGAAGTTAGCAATAATATTAAGGCTTTGGCCGGTTAGACTTTCAAAACAAAGCTTGCTTAGAAACATTTCAGGTGAAGGTTGTACTAATAAAGTTACAAATTCTGGCAATCTATGAATAAATACCACTTCTTGTCACTTTTGAACAAGAAATCTGTAACTGTGTTTGTGAAGGTTATTAGGTTGTTGACAACTGAATTTGGTGCAGATGCTTCCAGAAGGTAAGTGGTCAAACACTACAAGGTTCCTCCTAAATAATTATAGCAAACTGTCAGAGGGATTTTTTGCAATCAAAAAGTTGCTCTGGTCCACTGAGGATGGTGGCCAATTTCCAGCCTTTCTGACACATCACATCCAGAGAAAAAAAGACACATTTAGCCTTTGTTCATATGAGCTGCTGGCTCTGCGACTCTGAGAGAGGGTGTTGATTAAAGCCTGCTTCAGCCGACACTGTCAGAGTGCTATCATGTTTAACCAATACCCTGTTAGTGTAGACACTTAATCAATGGCTGTCATGGTGTCCAGGGATCAAGACTTTACCATTCATCAACTGCAGTGCTGTACATTTCCAGTGAAGTCGACCTCCTCATGACAATTTTCTTGCAACCCTCTATTTCCTGCACTTCAAGAATGACTGTTTTGTCTTAAAGCAAAGGGGTTGTTATGAATAATGGAATCATTAAAGAAAAAAGATAGAGTTATGATGGCCAACAACAATATCAACCCCGGTGTTAACAACTTCTATTATCCGCACAGAAACAATGGCGAAGTGGAAGCATGTCAATCTGGTTGTCGAGTGGTTTCATTTCTCCGAGCGCCTGGCATGAGAAAATTGAAATGTCTATGTATGTACAACCTTGAATTGGATGTTATTTGCTATTCATAGATATCCAGAGCTCATGTTAAATTGTTATTTAGCCTGTCAAGGATGGTGTGGTCTGCCTGGCTGGGTGAAAATTGAACCCTCTGGCTATGACAATGTTTGAGACCTAGTATCCTGTGCATCCATACACACTCCCTTTTTTAAATACAGCACACATTTGCCTGAACAATGTTTATAATCCAGAAGAAAGACATCAGTGCTTAAAGAACTCAAATTACCACCTTGTGTTTGTATGCTTCCACAAAGTAGACAAGTTGCAATTTACATCCTTGTAAAACTGTTGTCGGTGAATGCAGCTTGTTCGCAGAGGATTTCATCATGTCCCAACTCTTTAGGAATTTGGTTTTTAAAAAGGACTGAGTGAAAGCCAGCTCTGTAGTTCCATTACAGGAGAAAGTGTCTCTTTTTATGAATGACTTAAATTAATTTGACTCCCTGGACTTTGAAGCAGCTCTAATAAACATTTTATATCAACAATTATAATACTGACTATGTGTAATGTGTAAGGGATTCCTTGTTGTGACAAACCCAGAGAGTTTTTAGTTTTTCCCCTCAACTCTGTCAGACCTGGACTTAAAGAAGGACTCAGGTGCAGAGGGTTATGCAGATCAAGCAGGTTTTATTTCTTTGAATTGCTTCACGGCTCTTAAGAAACGAGTGATAAACAAACCGGCTATCAACTTCAACTTCTCTAGGTAATTTGCAGGGAGAACAAAACAATGAATAACAGAAAATCACTCCGAAGAGGAAACAAAAACCTGAAAAAACTAATCTACTCTTTCGAGGATTCTTAGCTATGAAATCTCAAACAACATAAAGCGCTCCACACAAGGGAGGTTCAGGAATTTACAAAACTTTATTCTACACTAAATCTAGGAAACAAAAAATACTATGAACAAAAAACCACTCCGCAGAGGGGAAAGAAAAAGGCTATAAATCAAGGCTATCTTAATAATGCTTAGAAAAAACTACAACTCAAAATCACTCTTCTTAAGAGGAGGGAAGAAAAAACAAGAATACCAACTTAGACTCTGTAGATGAACACTTGACGTAGACATGGACCATGGGAGCTGGAGACACACGAACGAACATGATACTCTGGCACAGGACAACATGCAGACGCAGACTTTAAGCACAAGAGGGTAATTGGGGACCAGGTGAAAACAATCAGGGATCAGGGGAGACGTCAGACCGGTGACACAAGAGGAAGGGCAAGTGACCTGAAACGAGAGGAGAGTTACTTTTCAAAATAAAACATGAAATTCACAAGACAAAAATCCCCAGACGAGACACCCCTCACCGCGGTGTGACAGTACCCCTCCCTCTAGGGCCGACTCCTGACGGCCCAGACTGTTCAGAATGGTCTCTATGAAAATCATCAATGAGGGTGGGGTCCATGATGTGTCGAGAGGGGACCCACTGTCTCTCCTCCGGTCCGTAACCTACCCAGTCCACTAGGTACTGTCTGCCCCGGCCCCGGTTGCGTACCGCCAACAGCTGCTTAACCTTGTACACCGGGCCCCCATCGACTACCTCGGGTGGCGGGGGGGGCGTGGCGGCCGGAACCATAGGGCTCTCTTTGAATGGTTTCACCTGGCTGACATGGAAGGTCGGGTGTACGCGGAGGGACCGGGGCAGACGGAGGCGTACTGCTGCGGGGCCAATGACTCTGGTGACAGGAAACGGGCCCACGAACCGTGGTGCCAGCTTCTTGGAGGGAACCTTCAGGTGCAAGTCCTTGGCTGAAAGCCACACTCTCTGTCCAGGCTGATATGCGGGAGCTGGCCGTCTCTTTCGGTCTGCCGCCTTCTTGACCCGATCTCCCTGTCGGATCAGCACCTGGCGGGCTGCTGCCCAGATGCGGCGGCAACGTCGGACCATGGCATGGGCGGAGGGGACCGATACCTCCAACTCATTGTCTGGAAAGACTGGGGGTTGAAAACCATAAGCACATTTAAAGGGAGAGAAACCTGTGGCAGATGTTGGCAATGAATTATGTGCATACTCAACCCAGACCAGGTGTTTGCTCCATGTTGAGGGGTTCTGGGAGACCAGGCACCGGAGGCCGGTTTCCAGTTGTTGATTAAGGCGTTCGGTCTGGCCGTTGGCCTCCGGGTGGTAGCCCGAGGTCAGGCTGGCCTTAGCTCCAATGAGCCCGCAAAACTCCCTCCAGAACCGGGACACGAACTGGGGCCCCCGGTCAGAGACGATGTCCTTAGGGAATCCATGAACCCTGAAAACACTGGTCATCATGATTTCTGCCATCTCCTTGGCGGAGGGCAGCTTAGGCAGGGCAATGAATCTGACCATTTTGGTAAACCGGTCCACTACTGTGAGGACCGTGGTATTACCTTGGGATACCGGGAGCCCCGTGACGAAGTCCATGGATATGTCGGACCACGGTCTGGAGGGGATAGGGAGTGGCTGCAGTAGGCCCATGCGGGTCCCGGAGGACGTCTTGTTTCGAGCACAGACCGAACATGCCTCCACGTACTCCCGAACCTCCGGCTCCATGGATGGCCACCAGAACCGCCGAGAGATGGCGAACATCGTCCTCCGAACTCCCGGATGGCATGAAAGCAGTGAGGTATGAGCCCAGTGGATCACCTGTGGGCGCAACTCAACGGGGACAAACAAGCGATTATCTGGGCACCCACTAGGTGACGGGTCTCCACCATTAGCCTGCTTCACCTCATCTTCTATCTGCCAAGTCACCGCTCCAACCACACGGGTTAGTGGAAGGATGGTCTCAGGCTCCTTGGCAACAGGCGCGGGGTCGAATAGTCGAGAGAGGACGTCTGGCTTGACGTTCCGGGACCCCGGCCTGTAAGAGAGGGAAAAGGAAAAGCGGTTAAAGAACAGCGCCCACCTGGCCTGGCGAGAATTGAGTCTCTTAGCTTTTCTGATATATTCTAAATTCTTATGGTCCGTCCAGACTATGAATGGATGGTTGGCCCCCTCCAGCCAATGTCTCCACTCCTCTAGGGCGAGTTTCACCGCCAACAGCTCCCGATTACCGACATCATAGTTCCGTTCAGCCTTGGACAGTCGACGCGACAGGAAGGCGCAGGGGTGCATCTTCCCATCCTGTTCCGAACGTTGAGAGAGAATGGCTCCAACCCCTTGATTGGAGGCGTCCACTTCTACTACAAACTGGCGTTGTGGATCTGGCATGGTGAGGATGGGAGCAGAAGTGAAACGCTTCTTGAGGTCCTGGAAAGCCCTCTCTGCCTCTGGCGACCAGCGGAACTGCACCTGGGTGGAGGTAAGAGCATGGAGGGGAGCAGCTATTGCGCTAAAGCCTCTGATAAACCGCCTGTAAAAGTTAGCAAATCCCAAGAACTGCTGAACCTTCTTGCGGCTATCTGGTGTAGGCCACTCAGCTACAGCGCTAATTTTAGCCGGGTCCATCTGTACTCTCCCAGGGGCTACAATGAAGCCCAGGAAGGAGACGGTGTCGGCATGAAACACACTTTTCTCTGCTTTGACATACAGATTGTTCTCTAACAGTCTTTTCAGAACTCTGGTCACGTGGTCTTGGTGTGTGTCAATGTCTGGGGAGTAAATTAAAATGTCGTCTAAATACACGTAGACAAAAAGGTCAAGGAAATCTCTCAATACATCATTAATCATGGCTTGAAAAACGGCAGGGGCGTTGGTGAGTCCGAATGGCATGACCAGATACTCATAGTGGCCACTAGGGGTGTTGAATCCAGTTTTCCACTCGTCCCCCTCTCTTATGCGAATCAGGTGATAGGCATTGCGGAGGTCTAACTTGGTGAACACCTTGGCCTGCTGGAGTTGGTCGAAAACAGAAGACATGAGAGGGAGAGGGTAACGGTTCTTTATTGTAATGTCATTGAGAGGACTATAGTCTATGCACGGTCTTAGGGACCCATCCTTTTTGTCCACAAAAAAGAATCCGGCGCCTGCTGGCGACGACGAGGGACGGATTAGCCCTGCCTTTATGGAGGTGGTGAGATATTCTCTCATGGCCTCTCTCTCCGGTCCGGAGACTGAGTACAGGCGGCCCTTGGGTATGGTGGAACCTGGAAGAAGGTCAATGGCGCAGTCGTATGGCCGGTGTGGAGGAAGAGACATGGCTTTGGTCTTACTAAAAACCTCACGGAGCTGGTGGTAGCAGGAAGGCACCGAGTTTAAGTCCGGATATTCGGCTTCTGTGGCAGGGTTGACAGAAAACAGGTTAACCTCCGCTACCTTACTGCTCTGGGCTAGACTAAAAAGACAGTCTTTAATACAATCCTCCCCCCATCCTAGGATTTCTCCAGTCCTCCAGTCTACCTGGGGGTTGTGGCGAAAAAGCCACGGTTGTCCCAAGATCAGTGTGTGGGTGGATGCTTTGAATAAATAGAAGCGAATATGCTCCCTGTGGTCCTTAATCTGCATGTGGAGAGGTTCAGTGATATGAGTGATGGAAAACAGTTCTTTCCCATCTAGAGCTCGAGCCCTGATGGGCTTAGCTAAAAGTTCTGATTTTATGTCCATTTCTTCGGCTAACCCCCAGTCCATCAAACTCTCATCGGCTCCTGAGTCTATGAGTGCCCCAAGATTGGTGACAGTGGGATGCAATAACTTCACTTTGGTGAGAGTGCGTGTGATGGGGCCTGAAGCCGTGATTTGACTCACCGTCTTGGGTCGCTTGGCTGGGCAGGTTATAACGAGGTGACCCGCCTCCCCGCAGTAGAAGCACCTTCCTTCTAGTTGCCGTCTCCGTCGCTCCTCTGGTGTCAGTCTGGCTCTGCCCAGCTGCATGGGGTCCCCTTCTTCCTCCGCGGGGGAGTTATTACGCGGCTCCGACGGGGAGCGGTGGAGAGCTGGCCAGCCTTGTGTTTGCGAGGGCGGGGCTCCTCCGGTCATCACAGTCCTGTCGCTCCGGTGTCGTCTGAGCTGTCTGAGTCGGTTGTCCGTCCGGATTGCGAGAGCGATAAGATCGTCCAAGCCTGCGGGTAAATCTAGAGGAACCAGGAGATCTTGGATCGGGGCTGCCAGCCCCTTCAAAAACACATCATAGAGAGCCGTGGAGTTCCACCCGCTTTCTGCCGAAAGAGTGCGGAAACGGATGGCGTAGTCACACACAGAGTCGCTGCCTTGTCTCAGCCCACTCTCAGCCCATTCTCCCGGTCGTCCGTCACGGGATCAAAGGTGCGTTTTAATGCCGCCTGGAAATCTGTGTGGGAGCTGCAGATCGGAGAGCACCGGCCCCACTCTGCCGATGCCCAGGCTTTGGCTCGCCCAGTCAGGTGCGAGATCATGAATGCGATCTTCGACCGATCAGTAGGGAAAGCATGGGGGGTTAATTCGAAGTGAATTGAGCAGTCTATGAGAAAAGTTTTACATAGTCCTGGTTCACCTGAATACTGCGCTGGTGGAGCCAACTTACTTCCTGCTCCGTCATGAGGCGTGGGCGGAGCAGTTACGGGAGCCGGGGTGGTGGGTCGAGGAAATTGCGAAACCAGCTCGTGTAGTTGGGACGTGAGTTGACCCATATGCGCAGCCATAGCCGTCTGGAACTCTTCCTGTCGGGAGATGCGGGCTTCCTGAGCTTGCAAGAGCCCTGTCAGTTGTTCTGCCTCTGCTGAGTCCATACTGGCCAGAGTATACTGTCAGACCTGGACTTAAAGAAGGACTCAGGTGCAGAGGGTTATGCAGATCAAGCAGGTTTTATTTCTTTGAATTGCTTCACGGCTCTTAAGAAACGAGTGATAAACAAACCGGCTATCAACTTCAACTTCTCTAGGTAATTTGCAGGGAGAACAAAACAATGAATAACAGAAAATCACTCCGAAGAGGAAACAAAAACCTGAAAAAACTAATCTACTCTTTCGAGGATTCTTAGCTATGAAATCTCAAACAACATAAAGCGCTCCACACAAGGGAGGTTCAGGAATTTACAAAACTTTATTCTACACTAAATCTAGGAAACAAAAATAAATACTATGAACAAAAAACCACTCCGCAGAGGGGAAAGAAAAAGGCTATAAATCAAGGCTATCTTAATAATGCTTAGAAAAAACTACAACTCAAAATCACTCTTCTTAAGAGGAGGGAAGAAAAAACAAGAATACCAACTTAGACTCTGTAGATGAACACTTGACGTAGACATGGACCATGGGAGCTGGAGACACACGAACGAACATGATACTCTGGCACAGGACAACATGCAGACGCAGACTTTAAGCACAAGAGGGTAATTGGGGACCAGGTGAAAACAATCAGGGATCAGGGGAGACGTCAGACCGGTGACACAAGAGGAAGGGCAAGTGACCTGAAACGAGAGGAGAGTTACTTTTCAAAATAAAACATGAAATTCACAAGACAAAAATCCCCAGACGAGACACCCCTCACCGCGGTGTGACAAACTCTACAGAGTGTTTAGTGTCTTTCAGCTCATGGTTTGGTTTACCAGCCCACAATTTTACTGTTGAGGACACTGTCAACACTCTCGATAACCAGCTGGCAGGACAGCTGGCAACTTGCTGGTCAACATATACATTTAGCAGCTGCAGATTTATCCAGGAGCTGGTGGACACCAAAGCAGAGTTAAAAGGACAGTAGAGATTGGACTTACATTCACTACATTTGTGCACACAAAGATGAGTCCAAATTAAAGTTAATGTTGCTCTGTCTGCTGGATGTGTAAATAAGTGTTACAAACAGCCTTATCAACTTTATTAGGTAATAACAACACAATGCTGTGTTTACAGGTTGTTGCAAAACTGCTGTCATGTCTGGTAAATATGTAGCCAGAGCATGCCATTTAGCTTAGCATATCTTAATATAATGGTAGCATTCTGAAGTCTATTTGCCCGATATCTGCTGGCCAACAAATAGTCAGGCACATAACCTTTCTTTATAGGTGCTGGTAATTGGATTTTGTTACCTTTGGATAAAGTCTGGCTAGCTAGGCGTATCATAGCTGTCTTTATGTAATTGTAAGCTAAATATCTGCTGGATCTAGCTAAATCTTTACTGTATAGACATGTTTTGATCTTCGCATCTAACTGTTTTAAAAGACAGCAAGTAAGAGTATTCCACAAAATGTCAAACTATCCCTTTAAGAAGCAAACACTCAACACAATTACTCAAAACCTATACCTAGATTTATGACCTGCACGTTCTACACACCAAGAAGAACTTAGCTTTTTTTTACAAGGGGTGGACTGTGTCAGAGAGGTGTTGATTCAATGCTGATCTTTGTTATGTAATGACACGTGTTACTCTCACTTCAGTTGTCATACATTTCATTGGGGTAAAATACATATGAAAAATGAGGTCTTGAGGACTCTGTAACTATGGAAAACTTCCACAACCTCCTGCAGTTTGTTTACTGAGCTAAGAGTGAGGGGAGAGCTGAGCTCAGTCTCAAAGGATCTGGAAGGCTTGAAATTCCCTGCAACACTTAGGCCCATATGTTGGCATCTCTTCAGCGTTTAATGTGATTTAAGCTCATATCCCGGCAGGGTAACTGCCAACCTATTTTGGCATGATATTTTTATTATAGGATGGATTTTAGATCTGACTGGCAGAAGCCAGAATAAATAATGTTTTTGTCTGAACAGTACTCTTCTGCATGCTCACCTCAGGGAAATATCCTTATCTATTAAAAGTTTTTTGTCTTTTTTAAATATAAAGGATCATGCAGCAGCTGGCCTAAATCAGTATATACATGTGACCACATGCCAGCATTTTGTAAAAAGGAACAGCAAGGCATTTTTTTCCCTCAGGAAGCCAACTTAATTTCCTATCTTCACAGCAGTGATGCTTCTGATGGCTCAAGCTCAAATTAGAAATGCAGGTGCCAGTTACAAAAACCATCCATCCAAATGTGGCAAGAAAAATCACTGAAGTGAAATCCTCCACACAGGAGAATATCTCAGAGACAGTTTCATTCACATTATACAGAGGCCAATCAAATGGAAATGGTCTGAGCAGCTCTTTTGTTGCAGAGCCTTCAGCTCTGCTTCAAAAGAGAGCGGACTGCACCCAAACTTGAAGCCGATAAAATACAGTTTCTTACCTAAAGAACATTTTTTGGGACATGAAGATATGTTAATAAGTCATGCAGGAAAACATCATTATGTTTGTTGGATAAAGCATGTTTAAATCCTTCTTCGCAGTTAAAAATCAGTAACTCGAAATGTTCGGCGCATCTCAGCTTTTACTGTGCTCAATCTCAAAATAACTCTTTTTATTTTGCAACGTGTTGTTGTGCACACACTTTGTACCCACTACCGTCAGCCTGCCATGGTCTATTGAGACTATTGTCAATAGAGACGTTGTTAGTTGCTCACAGAATGGATTTCTGCCTTGTTGATTGTTGAACACGAAAGCAAAAATGCTGAGTATTGAAATAAGCCCTCAGTCGTTGGGGACTGACACCCAGGACTGACTGACGGATTTTTGTTTAAGTGAGTCTGAGGCTGATCTGCTCTTAAGATTTAATGTACACAGTACTTTCACTGGAGATATCTCAACATGCTGACATACTGTATAAGCTACACAATATATCACAAGGTATTTAAAAAATACACCATCTGAAAACAAAAGACCCCCAACTTTGCAAATAGTTGTACCATTTTGTCTTTGAGGTTACTTATATGAAAGGACCCACATACTGCAAGAGGACTAGAGCAGCAATCTCTTTTGTTGGCACATTCTGCCCTACACAGGATTAGACATGAAGAAAGTTTGGCCTTTGCCTGATTTTCCATAAAAATGAGTTCAGTATCAAATACCTACACATCCACTGAGTTTATTGTATGAAGAACGCTGGTTATGGCATACTTACAGGTGCAATATGTAGTTTTAGGGAAGAAATTCTAATCATCCACTGATTTTCAACGCAATTTCATACTGTTTTATTTGTTTATATGTGGCAGACCCTGCCACCTTTCTAGCTTCAAACAGTGTTCTGGGGACCTTGTTTTCCTCTGAGAACAGCTTGTTTATTCAGTTATGGAAAAAATAAATATTTCTGAGTTTGTATTTTTACCTCATTAGTAATGTAAATATTAAGATTATGCGTTTCAATTTATTTTTCCAAAACTTCAGTGTTCCTTTAAATGTATTGATTTAGTCTTACTGCACTATTTTCTTCTATTCTTTGAAGTACTTTATACTGTTTTAACTACGACAGCATGCATGTTGTTATTTATGGACAAAAATTTTTGCTGTGCCTCCTTAAGAAATGGCACCTAAATTTCACAAAGCTGATGTCGTAAAATTTCGAGTGGCTTCCTCTTCTGCTCACAGTGTGATGTCAGCTAGTAGTCTAACCAGTGTGATAAGATGACTAAATCATGTCTAGTTGTTGAGTTTGATGAGACAAGTATGACATTGCTTTTACCAAGGAAGCTAAATTTAACAGTTGTTAATATTCACTCCATTGTGTCCAGCATAAAATAATAATTGCCAGAAAAATTAAAATCATGTGATTAAAATGTATCCATCAATCTTTTGCTCTTTACTGCTTCAAAATTCTGACCCTTAATAAAAACCCTTAATCAAAATTTCATAAACCAAGTAGCCCAGACTGCCCCAGTGTAATGCTTTGGGTAAATTTCCATACATAAAATCAGATATGAAAATATGTTAAAGATAATTAACAACTTTAAAGTATAAAGATTATGAATAAAGTAGATTCTTACTACATTCAATGCCCAAACATCATTTTCAGGTTATGTCAGGCCAAACTTGAAAGTTATTGTTTTGCTTCATCAGCCCAGCACAGTCTGTGAAAGTGTAACAGAAAACTGAGGACACTGTTCAGCCTTGGAAATGGTCTGCTTTAAATTTAATCCTTTCTTTTCTTGTCACAGGAGAAACACAGTAACACCTCTGTAACACCTCTGCAATGACACAAACAGAACTCTTGTCCTGCAGTCAATAACAATGTTCAGACCAATTCTAAGAAACCAAAACAACAATCTGCTTGTCAAAATTTGAAAACAAAAAAACCTTATATGTGCCTTTGTATACTTGTGTGCACAGCTTTGTTGTCATTGCAAAAAGGTGTATGTGCTCTATTTATATTGGCACTCAAGTGAAAGTATGATAATAATCAATAATTTTGTGCTATCGTCCTTATTTTTCAATATAGTGGCGAAAAAGAAAGGAGAAAATATGCCTCGCAGCACGTTGTTCAGAAAGCTGTCTGGCTGGTAAACCAATTTATTTTCACAGCAGCAGGGAGTGATAAAATTGTTATCTCCTTCATGATGATTCTGTCTGCTTTTTCTCTTTACCTATTTGATATTAATCAGTAGCTCAAATAATTTCTCATCATGCATCACTAGACCATATAAGACAAGAGCAATTCTTATGTAATGTTTGTAGACATGATAACAGTGGAAGAGCGCAACATGTGGAATCAGAGAGCACTATGGTTTGGATGAGTTTTATCTGTTCTGTGGTAGCAGACTTTATTAAACATCTTTGATAGATGGTCAATCATTAAGTTTACATATTAATAACAGTTATTATACAATCACATTATCAATAAGATATTAATATTTTAGTCTTTAAACCATTTACTGGATTTGTAAATGTAAACATTATGATATATCAGAGTACGTTGGTTATGGTTATCATTATCGTTATGTGCACCACAATGTCACCAGTTTGATTCCAGCTGTCGCCCTTTGGTGTCTGTCATCCGTTTCCTGTCAGCCTTTGCTCTCCAATAATGGTGAAGAAATGCCAAATAACAACAACAACAACAACAATAACATTATAAATCACTGTTCCCTAATGTAATGGAATTGTATTGACTTTGATAAACTGTGTATCAATCCCGTTATCAATACATTCCAGTTGATGTATTTCTGTGTGGTGGGACACGACTGGATGATTAGTTTTCTCTTTAGTTTTAAGTCAGAAAATGATGAAATAGAAGAGCTAAAACTGGTTGTCAGGTGTCAAAAAATAAATGATCACTTCCCCTTTAAAGGAGCAGTGAAACAAACCTTATATATGGCTCCGTACCCCTGCAATACATTTTTCTTTTAAACGAGAAAGAGACAACTTGTCATAATGTGACCTTCATTTTTGCTGGAAAAACCAAGCACAATGGCAGACCGAATAGCAAAGTGAAAGCGAGGTTTATGGGGAGCCATTTATCTGTGCGGTCGATATTTACATGGATGCAAAAAAAAAAAAAACTTTTGTGGCTGTTTTGTTTGTGACAAAAACCCATTACTATTGTGTCATAAAGCCCCATCGATTAAATATTAAGATGCTTGTTTTCATGACCTCAGCAAACCGACACACTGTTTTCATTAGTCTATTAAGTAAGAGACAGGAGGACACCTTATGCATGGTAATGTTGATTGAATTGCTGTTATAGAGGGCCAGTGTGACAACAGTGAAATAAGACCTTGAGATTGTGCTTTTCAGAAAGCTGCTTGAAAGTCTCCTATTCAGGACGCACTCATGTTATTAGACCAGATACTAACAGCATGGACAACACAGCAACGTGATAAGTCAGCATGCAGACAGCACAGAATAATCCCCCTCCCGGGTGCATTGAAGAAGAGCAGAGCTGTAACAGGTTGAATATAGGAAGCAGTGGCCATAACAGTAGTCTCATATCAATGTAAAGAGTGAATACAAGTATGAAGATCTAAAAAAAATCAGGCCACTGAAATGCGATGGTTCAGGAAGAATTGCAGTCGACTGACACAGCAAAGCATGATATCAAAGCCCCTTTCAGCGTTGACAAAAGCTGGCCTAAAGTCAGCATGTCAGCAGCTTTCAGGCCTGTGTGTGTGGTTAACTGCATGCAGTACTCCAGTAAGCCGCCTTCTGGCCATGGAGCTGGCTCCAAGCTGGCTTTTGTTTGTTGTTGGCATTGTTTACATTGTGGTGACACAACCACAATAAAATCAAGACCATTGATTTCTCTCCCTTAATCCGACTTACCTATCATGTGACGTATCAGTAACCTGCCCCACAAAACTGAACCACTCTTGATATGAGCGCCACTGCAATGTAGAGGAATACCTTCCCCTGGCTCCTGTTAGTCTAGCTTCAACTGAAGAATACTTGTCAAAGAAAAAGATACTGGAAAAACTGCACATAATTCAAGCCTTTCTGCTGGCACCCCTGTCTGAAGGAGCTTAGAGTGTCCTGCCAGAACTGGGTCATTATTCATTTTGAATTTTTGGGCTGGTTTTCAAAATGCCATTCCCTTTTAAAGCTCGTCTGCATTCAGTGATGTAACGCCTACAAACAAAAAAAGTCAAATGAGACAAATATAAGCTGTCAGCCATTGCCACCTGCTGCCATTTCATTCACACTGGTGAAACACAACTAGTGGCAGCTGCATGGCATAACAGCTTTGTACTCACTGTTGTTATATACGCCTACCTATCCCCTCCACTTTCTCTTCTCTTCTCTTCTCTCTCTGTTATCTCTTATCCTATCTTACAGTCCACATCCATTCAGTCATTGGTAAAACGCACAACATGCTCACTCTGAAAGTAGAAAATAAAGACTACTTTAATCACAGAAAATGTTTTGAAAGTCAAAACCTTTCCATCAAAATACAAACATTGTCTAGTTGTCTAGTGGCACCCATGATTTTTAGAGGGATACTTATATCCTCTTCAGGATTTAGAGGGCATTGTACAAGTCATACTCTCATAACCACTGATTAATAGAAGTTTTAAATAGCCATGATATTGTGGTGCCAACTTTACCATAACCTTCTGCTCAGTTTGCGTTCTTGTTAAACACAAAGTTTGGTGAAAATTGAGAGAATTTTTTAGGAAATAAAATCTAAAATACAGATTTTTATAACCAAGATAAACTGTCTATAAATGTGTGACTCCTTCAGTAAATCAAAAAGACATAACCAAATGATTGAGGTCACAGTTCAACAACAGACTGTTCCCTCCTGCCTGCAGCCTTTCATTAAAGTGATTGCATCAAATAAGATTATAGCACTTAGTGATTATTACCAAATTATGCTTCTGCAACAAAGCATAATAATTTAATTCTTAGCATAGATTTTCACACTCCCGGGAACTGTCTGAGCACAGTGGAGAGATTGGTAGGCACAAACGCAACGCATTAAAGTTATTATGTCATCGTGATGAGATAAAGCATTTTGAATTCACGTTGTCATAGATAGAATGAAAATTATTGGTGTTGACCTTAAAGGTAAGATTTAAAAATCACAAGTGACCCCTCCAAATTCCATCTGCAGCTCCAGTGGACAGGTAACACTTTACTCAGACCTCAGTTTACAGGTCTGGAAATTTCATGGTAAGTATGTGGCAATTAACAAGTAGTAGTAGTATTTAATAACTAATTAGTATTTTAACAGGAGTACATTCAGTACATTCAGCACTAGACTAATCCCACCAAGATGCACCACAGAGCACCACAGGAAATCATTCCCGCCTGTGGCCATCAAACTGTTCAACTCCTCGCTCTGAGTGTCAGACACTCTGAGTCAATAGGAGGACTCTGGACGCTTTGTTTCTCTCTCATTTACAGTGTGCAATGGCAAATGTGTTTTCAACTTTGGCATTATTTATTGCTCTGTACATATGTATATTTATTCTAGTGGAGTGTACATTTCTTGTTTTTGTTGTTCTTGTATATGTATATATATATACATATATGTATTATTATTATTATTATTATTATTATTATTATTATTATTATTATTATCATCATCATTATTTTCTGCATATTTTGAACTTTGAATGGGAGCAGCTGTAAAGTAAGCAATTTCCCCTCGGGGATCAATAAAGTATTTCTGATTCTGATTTTGATTCTGATCATTTCTTTGAAATTACCCCAAAAATACCTCAAGTGCCTCATTTTTTTTTTCTTTGATCCAACATTTCTCCTAAAGTGATGAAAAAGCTTTCATTTTCACATGCCAGAAACATTGGCATATGTTTTCTTAAGCTTGTTTATACAGTCAAGGAAATGAATTTATTCAACAAAACTATTTCACTTTGTCAGATCAAAGGTTTAGTTTGAAAGTTCAGTCTTGTCCCTGGAAATTTAATTTGGTTTATTTTATCTTTTATCCGCATACGTCAAATAAGTTTAGTCTAAGAAACCCAGTGTGACCCCATCTGCAGCACAGCACATCTCATTCTTAGCCTTTGAGTCCTGACTCAGAGGCTGAGATGCAATTAACCATGATGGAAGTGGATTCATGCCTCTGTTGACTAAAATATCATTTTAATTAGTTACCACCCACTTTACATGCCTTTGACCTCAGATATCCAAAAAACACAAACTCAAAATCAATTTAACAATGTGGCCACAGTCTACATGTCGAGGTGTCATTGGGAAAGAGACCGATCCCCTAAATTTCCCCATCGGTGAGTGTGGAGTGTGCATATGAATGATTACCACATCTGATGAGCAGGTGGTGTCTTGTATGATAATCGAGAAGGCTGTGAGAGAAGTAATTCACTCTGCCACCAGCGTAAGAATGCAGTCTTGTATCATAAAGTGCTTTGGTCGGTAAGACTGCAGTCAGTTTTCCTCTCGTTTGTCCGGGCAAATACACCCCCACGCATCTCTAAGCACAGTTACAGAAGAATGTGGCCAAGAGAGGCCTTCCTGCATTTCGGCGTGATGCGTGGGCTCTCACTTTCCAGTAATGGGTTTGCCCTGGTGGTGACTGGTCCTCTGTCTCCACACTCAGGTAAAAAATTGAATTCATGTCAGTTTCAGAAAGCTCACTCACAGTGCTGCTCCTTTTATTCCTACAAAATACTAGGTCATAACTTCATTCTCACAAACTCCCTGAATCAAATAAAAAAAAAGATTGGGCCAGCCAAAAGTCTCAACACACAACCCATAGCGCAGTCACTTTTTCAAAGTGGCATTGATGGATCGTGTGTTTGCAGGCCAGAGGGAGAGGGGGCAGTGCTAGATCTTTACAAATGAAATACATTTGTCTTGTTCTTTTAGCTCCAAACTAATTATCACCTTTCTCTACACCACTTCGTATAAGAATGTACAATCAAGACCCTGACTTTTTCTACAAGTTACTACTTGTGATCTGCTTTGCCACTGCCTTTATGGTACCAGTAAGTGGCAGTCATCTCAGGGAGGTGTATGCCAAAGAATTAGACATTCCAGTGTCAGAAGGCCTGGCCAGCACAAAAATGATAATAATAATAATAATAATAATAATAATAATAATAATAATAATAATAATAATAATAATAATAGTAATGGGAAAACAATTCTTTAAAGTAACCTGGTTCATCCCGCCACCAGGATACAGAGTCATGAACAACTTATTTTGGTTCCTTTAAAGTATTTGGTAATATAATAAGAATAATTATCTTTTCCTGATTGTGGATGCTACAGAGGTGCCAGCAAACAAGCAATATGTGATTTCCCAAAGCATGCCCGTTGCATTAAACTAAGTCAATCATCACAAATGCAAAAATGTTTTTTCCTGATTTTATCTTCCTGTTGACCGCAGTGTTGCGTCAGTCCAAACTAGAAATTTCCAAACCAGAGCAGCTACTTAAATCACTGCAGGCAAAATGAACATGGATGGATAATTTTGCACTCAGACTGGTAAAACCCGGGGGAACTGCTACTCAACACTGACAGCTGCCTCAGGGCTACAGGTACAACACTGTGATGATCACACTCAATCATAATTTCAGTTGATACAGAATGAGTTGGTGTCAGGGATAAATCGCTAGACTGGATAGTCAGGGGACTTCAGCAATGACATGGCTTGACTGAACTGTTTTCTGAAATAGCAGGTACAAGGCACGCAAATCAAATCAACAGTTATATCTGTCATATCTATGACAATTGCTTTGCTTTGTTTAACTGCGAGCACAATTTTATGACAGATGTGACATGGCTGGACAAGCAGACCAGGTGCGATAGTGTTAATGAGAAATTTTCACGCAGTTTACTTCCTGTTCTCTCCAATAATTAACACTGTCAAATGTGTTCATATACTGTAATTCCATAGAATTCATCACATAATGGTCAACCTATCATGTGAGTGGAGATGGAGATGAATCCATGCCCTTACATACACACACAATGACGTCCTGCATTCACCACTTAGCCCTTTGTCATATTGTCTTTCATACCCGTCCATCCATTTGTCTGTGCCGCCCTGACAGAGCTCACTTCAAACAGAAAGCTGCGCCACACGGACACAAAGAAATGTCACACAAAAATGACTTACTGTGGCCAAAGTGATATGTGTTTTTATCAATAATGACAGATGTAGGTGAAGTATGATTTGATTGTTAAAATTGAGGAATCTGAAGCTGTTTTAGTTGGACTTTCCTGCATGGTGACAGATTCATTGGTGAAAGTGCCAGTAAATGAGCAATAACCGATACCAGAGGAGAGGGTTGCATTTAACTAAGTCAATCATCACAAAATGCACAAATGTTTTTTTCTGATTTAGTTTTCCAGTTTTATGCGCTGATGACTGCAGTGCTGCTTGCAAAAAGAAACTAGAAATTTTCACAGCAGGCGACTGCAGATGAAACACACATAGACGGATAATTTGGCACTCAAAACTGGTAAAACTCTAAATCACCATGTGGCTATGATGCCACATGGTGATGAGGTGGAACATCACACTGACCCTCAATTACAGTACCTCAATACAGAATGAGACAAACAGCTAGACTGGATAGTAAGGGAACTTCAACAATAACATGGATTGATTGAACTGTGCTTCGAAATGGCAGGCACCACACAACACAGACACACATATATATACACAAATACAAACATTAAATTATCTTTCCAAAATGCCAAGACAGAGTTTTTCAAATAGCTTAATACAACCCATGTTCACATTTTCCTAACAAGTATCCTGTAGTGGATGTGTTAAGACTCTGACAAGTCTTCCCTGGTGGTGTGCTGGTGTGTCTTTGCCAGGTCAGCGAAATACTGATTCGGCATTTAATCTCAAATTATCTGTTTATACAGTCAGTTAATAGAAATGTATTCATCCATTCATTATCTAAACCTACTGATCCTGTGCGGGGGCTGGAGCCTATCCCAGCTGACATTGGACAACTGAATGAATGAATGAATGAATGAATGAATGAATGAATGAATGTGTTGCTTGTCCAGAGCAAGAATCTGGATAACATGCTTGAGGGAGCAGCACTTTAAGGACAGGAGGATCACCAAAGCTGTCCCTTAGCTGACTTCTCCAAACTCAAAAATATTCTTGTCCCTGTACAGCCTTGTCCCTCTTTCTCGTTCTAGGTCAAATAGAGTGCTCCCATCTACAGACATGCAACTGAAAGTTTGAGTTTCAAATCTTTCTTTTTATAGTGTCTCATATGTCTACATTTGTTTATGGGCTACAGTGCCGACAAACCAAAGAGTCCTCCAAAATATGCTGGTTGTCCTTTCCCTCTAAAGTGACACATTAGCTGTGATTACATGGACAATATTTGAGTGGAATGAGCGAAATCATTTTAAGGAGAGATTCCAACTTGACTGCTTACATTGAGGAAAAAGTAAAGTGATGCAGTAAGATGTGTATTTCAATGCCCTAAAGCATGTAAAGCAAGATTCACCTGGTCCATTCTGACATCATACACCAGCCAATAAGACACAGACACCTACAAAGTGACTGCCAAATGCAAGTATTGTTTGTAGTTTGTAAAACATGAAGACGAAAAAGTCGTTCAGGCAAAATCAGGCGGACTGATTATAAAAGTTGATATTCTATTGTTGTAGGTGATACTTCCTCTATGGGATTTACTTATGGATATCTCTAGGTGATTTGATCTACTTTGATACTCCAGACTGAATTACTATTATTTAATAACAATAATGATATTATCGTGATATCTCTAGAAAATGTATGCATCGAGGTTTGATATCTAAACTTTCCTAAAAGCAGAGGAAAGCCATTTAAAAATCAGTGACATCATCACAATGAAAGGTCTATGGGCCAAGCTTGAACTGCACATATTCAGTGGGCCGCATAACCAGGAAGTAAACCTGGAAGCTAGAAAATTTTTCCGGCGGATGCGCCAGGCGAGCAATTCTCATTGGACTGAGTAGACGGCATCTTTGCTCTCAGTGTGAAGTTCTATTATTAGATCTATGGGTTGAAAAAAACACTTGCAGAGCTAAGGAGGACACGTGGTGGGCGGTACCTGCTCAGGCCTGTGACAATTAACCAATCAGAGCAGCCTGGGCCCTAAAACTGAATGTTCAGACAGAGGGTGAATAGAGGTGCTGCAGCCATGGACAGTATCAGAAAATTTTGTTTTTTCAACATTAAAGCCTTGTTTTCTGATAGATAACCAAAGTAAACTATGAGCCTGTAATTGGGCATGATATGGGACCTCTAAAGTCCTCCTCCATGCAAACGTGTTTTACTTCGCTTGGACTTTTTGACCTTTGCTGTGCAGAATGATGTGTTTTATGTGTGTATAATCAGGTTTTTACAGTCTTGTAGGGATAACATTTCTCCTTGCTTTTTATTGTTTATCTACAAGCTTGATTTTGGGACAGTTGTGGTCTGCAACTTTACAGAAATGTGATGACGAAACTGCACATGCACAGGACTTTTCACCAAGGTAGAAAACATATAGGGCATCAGACAATCATATCAAAATATCATTGATTTTATGTCTTAGAACATGTCTGGAGGAGATTGTTGAGCATTCTACAGAAATGATTTATTGCTCATGTCAGCTAAAGACACACATGACAAACCACATACTTTCCTGGTGCAAAGGATAAGATTATTGCCTTTTATTTGGCTGTGCTACGTGTTAGTATTTTTGAGAGGCGTGGTATGGCAAGTTTTTCCCCACTCGAATGGAGGGCCTAAGGACAGAGGATGTCATTCACTCTTTTTTAATCAACATACTTGGGGAATAAAGTTGATTGCTATTCTGAATATCACCAATTATAAAAGTTTGTTATATTTACACTTTTGTGCTGTTTTTTGTCAAAGAGTTACTTCTGTCAGAAGGAGTCATGCATAATCTTCTACACTCTCAGGTTAGGTTATTTGATGAGACAAATGGGTGTTTTTGTTATTTATTTTCCCCTTCATTTATTATTAATAGCACATTCTTGCTGTTTGCCATAATAATGATACCTGAGAGGGGCTCCAGGGGACAGAGTGCAGCACTGTGCAGTACTTATAAATGAGAAAGTACAAATGTGCTTTGAATATATTAAGGGACTCTGAAGCACATCATTTAAACACTGCTGTGATGTGAGCACCGGGACGTGACAATGATTTGTGTCTTTTGTTTTTCTTCAGACAGAAGTTCAGAAATACCATGGCTGCTGTCTGGAGCTAGACTTGACTGTTATCTTATTAGATATAGTGTATTTTGTTTATCTGTGTGTGATGTCTGGGCTCCTATGTGAGGAGTAGGTGAGGTCAAGGATCAAAGCAACAGAGCAAAAAAGAGAGAGGAAAACCGGATAAATCACAGATGTTGAAGACTTTCAGGCCTGCGTGCATTTCTAAGGATCAGACTGAAGCAAATACTTGGATACAGTGTGTCAGACTTCTGTCTCCTTCTGTCACACGAAGTGCCAGCAGAACATGAATTCTTCTTAAACTTAGCACAACAACAACATTCCCCAAGATGGCTATTGTGGGAGAAATCACATTGTCCCTCAAAATCTTTGGTGTCATTTCAATCCATAGTCAATTACTCAGGCTGAGCAGCCTGCCATTTCTCCACGTCAATCATTCTGTGCGAGTGTCTTTAGATATGACAGCAGGCTGAGAGCTACAGCACAACACTGGAAAAGCAGATCAGGTGCGATGGCGTTAAATGAGAACATTTTACACACTCTCCTTCCTGTTCTCACAGATAATTAACGCTGTCAAATTTGTTCAAATTACTATGTTTGTGCTTTTTGAGCATGCCCCAATTGTTTTCTAATTGAGTTCCTGATGCACCCTCCCTCTCTCCTCGCAGAGTATGAATCATGGAATAATTTTATGCTTTTTAAAGAGCGCTTCTGTGACACAAGCACGTCCATACAATTCATCACGTAATGGTCAATCTATCATGTGAGTGGGGATGGAGATGAATGTACATTCACACACATTAACATTCTGCATTCGCCGGTTTGTCCTTTGTAGAAATACAGTCTGGTCATACTGTCTTCCTTACTGATCCCTCCAGTTATCGACCATGGCGACAGAGACTGCACCACACAGGTGCAAAGAAATGTCACACAAAAATGATTTGCTGTGGCAAAGAGTGATTTCTGCTTTCTATCTTTAATGACAGGTGTAGGGAAAATATTAGTTTAATGTCAAATGTGAGTACATCTGAAGCCGTTTAATTGAAAGGCAATGCATCTGTGAGGTGGTCTTGCATGTTGACTCATTGGTGATTGATTGGAGAAAATCAACAAACCACCAAGATTAGAAAAAAGCCTTTACAATCTCTGTACTGTATGGGTAAAAACCATTTTGTACACCATTAATGACTTACAGGCAGCATTTTATTCAAGGACCTTCCTCTTGCATGGGTATTATGCAGGTATATAATATTTTCTATGGTATTGTGTTAATTGAATATATTCTGAATGTTGGAGACAACAAGAGATGGTCTTACAGGCTCCATTTGTTGCAGCCTCCACTTGGTCAATAAATCCTTTCCTCAAAAAAGCGCAGCAGCTGAAATGTTAGATATTTTAACAAAAAAAGATTGTAGTTTTAAGATATGTGCAAATATGAGTCGCCTGTCTATTCCTAAATGTGTTACAGGTGTTACACTTCAATAAATTTGTATTAAACAGCACCATTCCTTGGAGCTGACATGAGGTAGAAACCCATCAACCTGAAGACAGTGTGAATTACAAAGATTCCTGGATGAAATAACAACACATTTCGTCATTCATGTTCCATTGTTCATTTCCACTGAGAGTTTAAAACAAACACATCCTTTGAAGGTAGAAAGAACATCAGTCTTTAGTCGTCTCCCTCTCCACCAGACTGTCAGTCTTCAAACAAGTTATTTTGTTGTTTCTCCCTCCCTCCCGTTCTCTTCATATGTACTAGTGATGTATAATATAATATTTACCTCCAAAATGTAGTGGAGTGGACGTATAAAGTAGCAGAAAATGGAAGCACTCAAGTAAAGTAAAAATTGTACTAAAGGGCAGTACTTGAGTAAATCTACTTGATTACATTCCATCACTGAGAGCCACAGAGTTGGAGAAAGCCTTGATTATAAAACAAACAGGGTCCAATTAAAGCAACAGGAGTAAAATGCAGGATTGACCTTGTTTCTTTTAGTCAGACTAGTTTAACCTGAAATGAATGGTGTAATAATTCCAGCACGATCAAAGAAGACATCTATCAGGATTTCACATTGATTGCATTGATACCATGATGAAAAGTATTGTTAACCTTGTCTAATTGTCTTAAACACCTCTGTGAGTGCAACATAATCACTGCCTCATTCAGTAAAGCATGAAATGATCATCTCAATAGCGCAGTTCAGTACCTGAGTTTAATGGGACTGGAGTGCTGGAAGCTGAAGTTTCTGGAAGTTAAGCTGGGGCACCATCTGCTGGAAAAATATAATAAGACATGTTGTGAAGAATCTGACAATGACAAAATGAAATATCTGGCCCAACACAACACTACAACATTTTTGTTTTTCATCAGCAGGATAGGTTTGGGACAGTTTCCAGCATTTAAATGATCTGTTGAACCACATTTTTGATTCCTGGTCTGCCGCCCACTTCCATGTGTGACCACATGTAACAGTTTCTGGCCAGTGTTTTCTTTCATAATGCAGCATTGATATTGTTTCATAATCATTTTGTGCTGATAATTATGTTTTTTTTTTCATATTTATGAAGCAATTCATTTCCATTTGCTTTTTTTTGCCAGAGAAGGCAAAGTACAGGGATTAACTACGGAACAGGTGCAGTACGTGATCAAAAAGAAAAGATTGCTGGATAGAAGAATGTAATCCCTGACATGGTTGATTTATTGTACTGGACAAGAAACACATATTATCATTCATGGCAAATGAAAAAACAACAAAAATCTGATTAAAATGCGGTAACATTTTGCATTCTCATTCTAGAATAACACGGCAAATATCACTGCATTTATGATGCATTTATGTGTAAGCATGACTTCAGTGCTGTAACTGTTAAAGTAGGAGCTAATTTTGATGCTGCTGGGTAGCATGATGTATGATAATACATCAGGATTTATTTGTTGATGACATTTTGTGTAAAAAACCTATCTACAGCTTGGTATACAGTATAAATACAGTAGAGTAAATGGTGCATTATGTGCCTCTCAATCATAGTAGACCACCACTGACAGATTACCTTTTCTAGAATCCTGCCTATTTCTATGCAGATCTGAGTCACTTAAAACATTATAAGTGCCCATTTTACACATTTAGTACTGAGATTTGATTACTGCCAATTTATTGAGGAAAAAGATTAGTTATGAATATTATAATCTACATTTTAAACTGGAGTGAGGGACTTGCAGCAGGCCACCAGCACCTGATGACCAGAACATGCATATCCAATATACTTTCAACTTATATTAAGGTCATTTAAGGACTTTATGATGCCACTATGTTCACCAGAATGGACTACGAGCCCCCTGGTGGAGAGGAGGAGGGAAAAAAGGAAGTCTTAAAATGTGGAGACAAAACACTCCAAACAGGAAAGGCATGTGAGCCTCCTGTTTAATTCAGGCATTTTGTAGTATAACCCCATGCTAAAAATACATTTCTTTCACTGACTCTGAGTTACAAAAGTGTGTTAAATATCTGAAAGTGTAGTATTATAGGTTTTCTGTCTTTCAGTTGATTAGTGATTGCATTTTCCTGGTCAAAATATCCCAGCAAATGCAATTTACATTTGTTTATGGAATGTAACTCAGCTCATTGCATTGTATATGAGTTTTATGTTTTGATATTTGCATTTATTTCAGTGAAAGATATAAAAAATAAAAACAAATATGAGGAGATACAGCAAAATCCAGGAACCTTATTATTTTCCATGACCAATATGTGGAATTTCATGGTTGGAAAAGGATTATTCTGTAAAAAATTAAAGTCAGGCAATTTATTTAATTGCATCATAAAAGAAAGCCCCTGGTGTCTGAAGCTAAACAAGACATACAGTATTGTAAATTGGGGAGAGTTCAGTTTGGCTTCTAGGCAAGCCATTCCTTCTCTTTCTTATTGGAGCATATCCTATAAATTAATCATATAAAAATTGTAATTTACACGTTATATTTATTGATATACAACAACAAAAAAAGCATGTTTTAAAGCTATTGATGCCTCGTGTTCACCAAATTCTGGATACAGCGAGTAAATGCTTTGTTGCTGTTTCATTATTAATGGCCGTCGTGTTTTAAATTAATATTGGACTTCTCCTTCGGGCTCCTTCGATTCCTTCGATAAGCAAACTTGTGATCACGAGCAGAAGCAGCGTAATGACATTTGTACGTGACGACGCACAGGGATGACGCACGTATTATAAAGCCCTGTTTTCTGACGTCAGCGGCCTCTTCCCTGCCTATGCCCTCGTGAGGTGGGCAGCGTAAAAATTTCCTGTCTGTTTTCGCCACTAAGCGAATCCAAAACCATCCGCCAACATGGTGAGTTTCTCTCATTTTTTCTGAGTAATTAATGAGTTGTGGGACACACAAGGTGCCTTCGACGTTAGTATTTATAATTTTGCATGGACACTTTGACGGATGCTATGCTACTTGCTTGTCATATCTATGGATCGGGCTTTGATCAAAATGGCAGCCATTTCGTTGTCTGTAACGTTATCCGTTATATGTAATTAAAGGAATAAACTTCTGAATTGTTGCTGAATTCTTGGCTTTTTTACCTCTTTTAAAACATGTTCTGAAAAGGCGATATGCCGGTCGGCCCTTTTGTACAGGTTGAAATGGCTGACGTTGGGAGCCAGTGCTGTTAGCTAACTTTTACCATTGGTGGCCGTTTTGTAATCCAACGTTGGGTGTTTTCTTTGAATTTCTTGCTCAGATCAAGATGAACGTAGTTGTACCAGGACACACGTATTTAAAAAAGGCAGTCTGGGTGTAGGGTTAGCGATATGAGTTTGACGTTGTAAGGGGTAGAGGGGGGGGGATGACTTGCCGGCATTTAGCGTTTCTGGCCCGCCCGGCTAGTTTAGCTTTCAAGCCAGTGTTAGCATCTAGCATAGTGTCAAAGTCTGTACACGTGGCCTACAAGAGCCGACACACCGTGCCGGCTATTAACTTGGTTCAACGTATTTATACCAACTATTATTCAATTGTCATCTTAGTCAAAATATCAGTTGTTCACCGGCTGTACTGTGAAACATCGACAGGGAGCTGTTATATATTTCGGCTCAGTGTAGATGACGGTAACGTCACAGCTGATGTGATGCTGATGGCGGACACAACGCCCTGGTGGAAGTGCAGCACAGTTAACGTTGCGTCAGCAGCAATTTTCGATAAGCTGTGGGGGCAGTGAGTGTGAAGCCAAGTTAAATAACAATCGTGTGCGCACTAAACAAATGACAATATGATAATCCGTGGCCGTAAGTTATAAAAACTGGAAGATGCACAGCCAATGTATTTTAAGACTCTTTTGCTACGTGTGCACTGATTTGTTTGTGTTTTCTCTTTTCGTGAATGCACTAACCTGATTTTGCCCCCTCAGGTGAACTTTACCGTAGACCAGATCCGTGCCATCATGGACAAGAAGGCCAACATCCGTAACATGTCTGTGATTGCGCACGTAGACCACGGAAAGTCAACCCTGACAGACTCGCTTGTGTCGAAGGCTGGCATCATTGCCTCAGCTCGTGCTGGAGAGACCCGTTTCACAGACACAAGGAAAGATGAACAGGAACGTTGTATCACCATCAAGTCTACGTAAGTGTCTAGTCATATTTGCAACTGCACTCTTATACTGTCTCATCTCTACTGTGTTTGCAGTGTAGAGTTTTGTAGCAAGCAGATGATTAACATAAATGGTGGTGTGGGCATACTTTTTTTTTTTTTTTGTTCATGCAGCACCTTCCCAATTTAGTCAAAACACGCTTGAGTGATAATTTGTTCCAACACCTAATAGTTGTCTAAGTGGATTTGCTTTTACTCTAAATCACACATGTGGTTATGTCATGGCTTAAGATTTAGCAAAGTATGCTGTTTGTTTTGAATATCAACATAACTTTAACTACTGTTCTGCTATTCTACTACTGTTAAGTATAAAAACCAATTGGCAGATTTCTAAAACTTGCATTTGGGAAGTCATTAGGTTTCGTCAGTGCTATATTGTAAAGCATTGTATGGAAGACCTTTTGTGAATAGGAAACTGTTTGGATGGCATTCCTCGATTGGGAGGAAGAACACATTAAGTGGCATTTTTTATTTTGACATCTGACTTTGTCTAACAAATTGTTCCAACTTGCAGCGCCATCTCCCTGTTCTACGAGCTGGGCGATAATGACTTGGCCTTCATTAAGCAGGCCAAGGATGGCAATGGCTTCTTGATCAACCTGATTGACTCACCAGGGCACGTTGACTTCTCCTCTGAGGTGACTGCTGCCCTCCGTGTCACTGATGGAGCCCTGGTTGTGGTGGACTGTGTGTCTGGTAAGGCCATGGCTGACCAATCCTCAGCAACATAAATGCCTAATGCAGAATATATGCTTGTCTTGGCTAATAGGTAGTTTGATCATAATTGACTCCAAAAATATCTCGAATGTTTTTCTTATGAGAAGCTTGTTCCATTTAAATGCATGTGCAGCAGGAAAACCTGAGGTGCTAATTTACAAAATAATCAGAAGTGATATGTTAACAATCAGACAAATAGTGTGAAATTGGACTGACAACCTGATCACCTTTCTGTACATTAAACTATCATTGTGTATCCCTGCCAGGTGTCTGTGTGCAAACTGAGACAGTGCTCCGTCAGGCCATTGGTGAGCGCATCAAGCCAGTCCTGATGATGAACAAGATGGACCGTGCCTTACTGGAGTTGCAGCTTGAAGCTGAAGACCTTTACCAGACTTTCCAGCGTATTGTTGAGTCGGTCAACGTCATCATCTCCACCTATGGAGAAGATGAGGATGGACCTATGGGCAACCTCCAGGTGAGTGGCTTCCTGAACCACTTTGAACTCTGCTTTACCCTGAGACAGTAAATTTCAAACATCTGGCAGAATTTGCAGGATAAAAGCCCCTGAAAGGAGACTCAAAATCAATATTTTTCTTTAAGCTTTTGTCTAAAGTAAAATACTCATCAATTATCAACATGATTAAATAAATTTCTTTTAAAGATTCTCATTCGTACTGATATCCTAATGTGGTGTCATGAATTCTCCTAGATCGATCCAACCATGGGAACTGTTGGCTTTGGCTCTGGACTCCATGGCTGGGCTTTCACCCTGAAGCAGTTTGCTGAGATGTATGCAGCCAAGTTTGCTGCCAAGGGCAACACCCAGATGTCACCAGCTGAGCACTGCAAGAAGGTGGAAGACATGATGAGGAAGCTGTGGGGTGATAGGTGAGTCTCTTAAGCAGAGCTTGATTAGCAAATGAAAGCACATGTGATTGGGGAATGGGATGCAGAGGGGTAAGATGCACATATAAGATGGATTTAAGCATAGAAAATGACTTGTTTTAAAATGTTTGTAGAAGTTTGTCTGACAGCTGTATTGGTAAATCTTAACACAATGTTTGTATACTCAAGGTATTTCGACCAGAGCAATGGAAAGTTCCTGAAGAGTCCTACAGGAGCTGACGGCACCAAGTGCCCCCGCACCTTTGTTGCCCTCATCCTGGACCCCATCTTCAAGGTAACAAGATTTGGAGTTTATTTAAATGTTCTTCAGCACAGACATACATTTCCTAATTGGGTAATTGAGTGTCGGCAAATGTTTTTTGTTCAAACTCAACTGTGTGCCTGAAAGTGATGACTTAAACATTCTTCACTTTGACCTGAGTAACCAGTGATGATATTTTTCCGTCTGAGAAGGGCACAAAAGTTGGTTTACTGAAACTTTCTTGGCTGGGCCGTGTTAAATTGCAGCCTACTAATTCAAAATGACTTCCATTGTAGGTGTTTGATGCCATCATGAACTTCAAGAAGGACGAAACCGCCAAACTGATCACGAAGCTGGAAGTCAAGTTGGATACTGAAGACAAGGAAAAGGAGGGCAAGCCTCTTCTGAAGGCTGTGATGCGCCGCTGGCTGCCTGCAGGAGAGGCTCTTCTGCAGATGATCACCATCCACCTGCCTTCCCCCGTCACTGCCCAAAAGTACCGTTGTGACCTGCTTTATGAAGGACCCCCCGATGATGAGGCTGCTATGGGTATGACATTTACCTTAGTTTTGATCATGAACAGGAATTGAAGGTTGTAACATCCACAGCACATGCATGATTTCAGCAATTCCTCTTGGGGATACCTTGGCAGGGCAGCGAGGCAGATGTGGCTTGGATTTGTTGTGGTTCTTGGAGTCAAACTGTCCATTTTTTGTTTTTAATCAGGTATCAAGAACTGTGACCCCAAGGCTCCTTTGATGGTGTACATCTCAAAGATGGTCCCCACCAATGACAAGGGTCGCTTCTATGCATTTGGCCGTGTGTTCTCTGGGTCTGTCTCCACTGGTCTGAAAGTGCGCATTATGGGTCCAAACTATGTCCCTGGAAAGAAGGACGACCTCTACTTGAAGCCGATTCAGAGGTTGGTTGCAACATTTGGACTATCGATCAATAACTAGATATGTATTGGCTGGTATTGGGTATGTGTATTAAATTTATCAGATGTTGGTCACATCTAACTGTGTTGGTCTTTTCTAGGACCATTTTGATGATGGGTCGTTATGTTGAGCCCATTGAAGATGTGCCATGTGGTAACATCGTGGGTCTGGTTGGAGTGGACCAGTATCTCGTCAAGACCGGAACAATCACCACCTTCGAGCAAGCACACAACATGAGAGTGATGAAGTTCAGTGTCAGCCCTGTGGTGAGGGTTGCTGTGGAGGCTAAAAACCCTGCTGACCTGCCAAAACTGGTAGAGGGTCTGAAGCGTCTGTCCAAGTCTGATCCTATGGTGCAGTGCATCATTGAAGAATCTGGAGAACATATCGTCGCTGGTGCTGGAGAGCTCCATCTGGAGATTTGTCTGAAGGATCTGGAGGAGGATCATGCTTGCATTCCACTCAAGGTGATTAAAGCAACTATTGAGTGAACTGATGTTCTTCAGTAAAAACCCATTTACACCAATGAGTTTAATGTAAAATCTATATAAATCAAATGGATAAAAGATGTCTTTATTTTATCCCTCAAGGTGAACATTTCTGCATTGACACTTGTTTTCTTTTAGAAATCTGATCCAGTGGTGTCCTACAGAGAGACCGTGTCTGCAGAATCCAGTGTTATGTGTCTGTCTAAGTCACCCAACAAGCACAACCGTCTGTTCATGAAGGCCCGTCCCCTTGAAGAGGGCCTGCCTGAGGACATTGAGAAGGGTGACGTTAGCGCTCGCCAAGAGCTCAAGGCCCGTGCCCGCTACCTCGCTGACAAGTATGATTGGGATGTCGGTGAGGCCAGAAAGATCTGGTGCTTTGGACCTGATGGAACTGGCCCCAACATGTTGGTGGACGTCACCAAGGGAGTGCAGTACCTTAATGAGATCAAGGATAGTGTTGTGGCTGGCTTCCAGTGGGCAGTCAAGGAGGTAAGTGGTCAGCTAAAATGGTCTTGAGTTCCACTAAAATCTATCAAGTTAAATCATTGTATGTTCTTCCACCCAATGATCAATGTATATACTTATATTTCCTTTACAATTGGTGCCTCTGTGTTGTCTTTAGGGTGTCCTCTGTGAAGAGAACATGAGGGCCATTCGCTTCGACATCCATGATGTGACCCTGCATACAGATGCCATTCACCGTGGTGGTGGTCAGATTATTCCCACAGCTCGCAGAGCTCTGTACGCATGCGAGCTCACAGCTGAGCCCAGAATGATGGAGCCTGTCTACCTGGTGGAGGTCCAGGTAAGTGTCACTGGAGATGTAGTCTGTATTGTTTCTTCTAGTTACCTGAGCAGAGTTTAGCCTTAGGAATAAACCTTTCTTTAATTTTGACGTTGCTCAGACAATCAGACTTTTGCTTTCACAAACAATTTTCTTTGACTCAAAATCTCTTGTCTACTTTGCAGTGTCCTGCAGCAGCAGTCGGTGGAATCTATGGTGTGTTGAACAGAAGGCGTGGTCATGTGATTGAGGAGCTCAGTGTCATGGGAACACCGATGCGCCTTACCAAGGCCTACCTGCCTGTCATGGAGTCATTTGGTAAGTCGTCTTTTAACAAGGGATTCTGGCAGAGCAGCCAGTGTTAATTTTGTTGCTTGACGTTTTAGCTTAGTCTGACTTATTAGGGCAGCATTTTATTAACTTCAGTTAGCAAAACTAATGTCATTTCTATCTGAAAGAGATTAAAGCCATAGATTGAGTCATATGGAGATTAGTTATTCAAAAATGCTGTTTGAAGTTTTATCACACTAAAATTTCACTCACCTGTTTGTGGTCAAGTCTTGTATTCTTGTAGCTGACAGACTTCCTGTCCCAAATGTTTTGACAGGGCTAGGGCTGCTTTTGTTTTCAGTTGGATCATAGAAGTGGTCTTAAGTTTATTTAACTTGCAAGGAACTTGTCGCAACCCAAGATCCTTGCCTCTAATGCAACACGTACCTAGATAGTTTAACTTGGGGAGCTACTACTTAATGACCATGTCAAAAAGGAAAAAGATGAGGTGCTCAGTGTAATTTTACTTGAACCTTACAGACTTAAAACAGTCCACAAATGTTTAAAAGCCTTGGAAATGGTAGATGAAAAAATGTTCCCAGTGCAGTGGGTTGTATGAGTAATGGACAAATTGTGGTCGGTAAGTTTTGTCTTTATAAAAAAAATGGACCAATCATATAACTATGCGTGTTTTGTAGACATTCACATCTTTTTGTACCCTACAAACCCAGGCTGGGAAGCCATACCTATGTGATATTAAAAGCCCCTTTTTGACTAGAGGGGAAAATGAATGTCGTCTTCCACATTTGTTCCACTTTTTACCCATGAGGTAATGGAAGTTATTGAAACATACTTTGCTTTGTCTGTTCCCAGGTTTCACAGCTGACCTCCGTTCCAACACTGGTGGCCAGGCCTTCCCACAGTGTGTGTTTGACCATTGGCAGATCCTCGCTGGAGACCCAACTGACCCCGCCTCCAAGCCCGGTGTGGTTGTGACCGAGACACGCAAACGTAAGGGTCTCAAGGAAGGTATCCCAGCCTTGGACAACTACCTGGACAAATTGTAAAAGCTTGGGACCCCACGTGGCTTTTGCCTCATTCCTCCCCTTCCCAACAAATTATGTCTACATTGTGGGACCGGACTGTACAGAACAGTGAGCACTAATGTTTGCCAAAAGGATTGACGATAATGAATAAACACCTACAAAAATTGTAAACAATAAATAAAGGAAAATAAAAACTACTGGTTCAGGCTATTTTCTTTATGGGGCTAATCATGTGAAAGCTTTTAGACTTTTTCACTCCTGATTTCAAATGAATTGATTTTAAGGACAGCTGTACTGATGAAGCAAGTCAGACTGCTGAAGTGTCTTGGCTGACACAACAAGGTTTACAATATTTCCATAATGGGAGCATAAGACCATCTTGTTCACTGGTATGTGGCAAGGGTTTTTGCGGTGTGGTCAAATCTATTTTTTTTTTTTTTTTTTTTTTTGTGGATGAAACAAAATCTGCGATTTCATTCCGTTGTCGTCCTTCTGAAGATGCAGGAGTTGGGTGAATAGGCAGAGACCTAAAGGAAAAATGACAAGGTTACCAGAGATGCATTTCATTATGAGTTTAGTTTAGCTCTTTTTGCCAAACATTTGCAGGTATACAGTTAATTTTTTTTTCTCATTGTAAGGCGAGTCTTGAGACAAAACAAATGATTCTCACTGGTATTTTGATAGACAATTGTCAGTTTGATATTTTGTAGACCTGTTTGAGAAGATACTGGTATACACTAACAACAAAGGCGAACAATTGCCATAAAATGTCTACGAGACAAATATTAAATTTTTTTTGATGGTTACCACCAGATCTTTTGTTAGTGTAAAAAGGTAGGCCAAGTAATTTGATTTTGTGGCACCCCATAACCAAACAAGCTGAACTTTGTCTCAAATGTTTCCCAGACATGACATGAGCAGATGGCTAAAGTGACTCAAACAAGATAATCTTTCAAGATAAAACGGTTTTGACTGTACCCTTGTAGCCTAAAAACAATATAATATGGTATTATCTACCATATTGCCCTTTTCATGCTTCTAGGTTTGTAGTCAATAATCTGTTTTGAAAAAGATGGGTGGAGCCGGCAATCCACAACCATTGCTGTCCTTTTATTTGTAGGCTTATTCTGATCTGCCCTTGCAAATCAATATCGGGAACTAATTGTCAAGAATCGTATTTGATAGGTAACAGCCAATCATATTCACGGGGATCAATGAGTATGTTTATTTCATGATATTGTCAAAAGGTTTGTTTTCTGATTTTTTTAAGTGTCATCGCTGTGCTCTGAAAGTATTTACCATAAGTGTGCAGTAACCCTGGCTTTTTCCAAGATGAAGTCATAGAAAAATCAAAGAAAATAAGATTATTAATCTAATTCTTCTAAGAAGAAAGTCACATCCACAAATCCAAATGTAATAAATCTAAACCCTGATTTATCATACTTGAAAATTAATTCAAGCAATACAGAAAGACTGTTTTCTCCTCCAGATGCTGTTCCACTCTGTGACCTGTGGAGGGCAGTAAACTCACATGATTCTTAACTTTCCAAAGCACCTGGCACTTAACATTTATTATAACGATCACGACAAGCACCATATCCAGGTAGTCAATGAAAGCATAATAGCAAACGACCACTACCGGTGTAGACTTTCAAAATAAAACGCAGGTGGACTACAGCTGTTGGTGGTGGGTACGTGTTTTCGGCGTGTTGAAGCTCGTGCCTTTTAATCAAACGTTACCCAAGTATCATGGAAACAATTACGATACGATATGAAAAACTTTATTAATCTCCCAAGGGTAAACCTCAGTGTCACCATAAATATAACACAACATCAAGTAGACTAGAGTCATATGGGAGTACTATTTATAAAATGTAGAATACAAATGACTTAAATAAAGTGAATAATGGGGTGAATGTTAACATACACCTTATTAATATGATAAAGGGATACATGATAAATATATAAATAAAATATAAATATGACAAAGTTCAAACAGACTATGCCGCTTTTGTACTTCTAGCTTTTACAGTCATTCGGGGATTTCATAGTAGTTAAAGTCATTAGGGACAGTAAAATAATAATAGTAAAATTAACTACTTACCACTATATTGTATAAAAGTATACTTTTGAGGTACTTGTACTTTACTTGAGTATTTCTCTTTTGTGCTACTTTATGCAATCCTTTAAGGGGGGGGGGTCAGATAGGGGGATATCCAAACAACCAATCATGACTCTCCGCGCCGACCAATCAGATGACAGGCAGCGTTCTCTTCCTGTTTGGCCGAGGGATTCATTATCGGGTGAGTTAGAAGACGTTTATCCCAAAAAGTACGACTAATTCTACAAAATTGCTATTGTTCTAAGTGAATAAACATTACTGTATGTACTGATATATATTTTCCTGTATTTAATATTTCCTTGGGAAAAGTAAGCGCTTTGTTTTGCCTTTTTTGTGTCTGGATATTGCCCGTTGTGTGTGAGAACTGCACAGAGCGAACAGTTAGCCGCTCTGAGCTGCTAGCAGTCAGGTTAGCTTAACAAGCGGCAGAGCTACGGGGGAAATAATGCTGAAATTTACTAGTGTTCGCATCTTTATGTACAGCTTCCTCTATGTTATTCAACACCGAAGTCTTCCCTTGGCATAACCCTAACGGAATAAGACCGTTTTTATACGTTCATAGTCAGTTGCACGGGCGAAGATCATGGGAGGGATCAAACAAGAGCAGAGTGATGCTTCACATCAGCCCAGACCTTCACATTCAGCAGAACAACCACAAGAAGAGGTGAGTCCTCCTGCATCCGACCAGGATCAGCACGATGTGTAAATTGCTTTGATTGTGCATCCTTAGTTGAAGGAATAAGGCTGTCAAGTTTGGCAAGTAAAGGTGTGATTGATCACTTTGTTTCAGGAATAAAACTGTTTACTATCCATTATTGTCTTTGGTAGCTAAAGGTTATTCACACTATTGCAACATCCCTGCAATAAATCCTGCATTCACAAAGGTTATAATGTTGCAGGAGGGGACGAATGATTGTATTGAAAAGAATAGAATAACTTCATTGTCCAGCCGGAGCAGGAAAATTGTCTCTGGTCTCACCCAGTAAAATACAAACACAAACATGTCCACAGGATTAAAAACAAAAACAAAACACATCACGTCAATAAAACAAAGATCTCTCAACTTTACAACTGTCATTGCATTAATACCCAGTGTTCAGCATACACTCCTCCTATTTAAGTTTACTGTAATTAGTTGTCTACATAAAATGCATTTGGGATAGATGAGCCCTGGTAGATGTTGTTCTTTGCCATATGTATTTCATTTATTTTTATACAGGGTATACAGCATATGTGCTTTTTTATGGCAATGTCCTGTTAACAGCTGAGCAGAATAGTAGAAAAAACAAAATAACAGGACAAAGTGTTAATAAATAAAATGGGGAATTGAAAAGAAATAACCTCACTTTTATGTAATACAATTCTGCAGCACCACTAACTACAGCCTCTTAAGTGAGCATAAAGTAAAAATAACACTTCTCTGAAACAAATACCTCACGGTATAACCTTCACGAGGTAGGATTTATTGCAGAGTAAAGTGTATCTCGTGGATCAACACAAGATCAGTATGGGAAACATTTTCAATTACTAAATAATTGTTCTAAGTTATTTTTTAATCCAAATGCCCCAACAACTCTGGTTCCAGCTTCTCAAGTGTAAAGATTTGCTGATCTTCAATATGACAAATAGAAATTCAAGTTTGAGTTTTGACTTTGGGTCAGACAAAAAAGCCATTTTCCCTATATTGTATTTGCTGACATTTAACAGAACCAATGATTCATAGAGAAAATAATCTGCATATTAACTGATATTCAAAAACATTTTTTAGCTGCAACCCTGGTATGTTATTATGGTAGTTTTCTACTGAGCAAGATCGTTTTTACAGATGAGTGAGCAGTCCCAGCATTCATGAAAGTGTTGCTCCCCCTCTCTGCAGCCAAAGAAGAGAGGCTGGCCGAAGGGAAAGAAAAGAAAGAAGGTGCTACCAAATGGTCCCAAGGCACCAGTGACGGGATATGTCCGCTTCCTGAACGAACGCAGAGAACATATGCGGGCCCGATACCCTGACTTACCTTTCCCAGAAATCACCAAGAGACTTGGAGCAGAGTGGACACGGTTAGCCCAGAATGACAAACAGGTAGTTATTCAAGTTTTGCTGCAAATAGCATCATCATCTGCCTTGTTTACTTTTCTAAAGATATCAAATCCTGTTGTTTGATTTGATTTTTAAAGGATATTTCACATCAGTTGTGTTTCTCAGCGCAATATTTGTGAAACGTGTGTGTGCTGGCAAACATTTTTTATGATAAAATGTACCACATGACCATTTTCCATATAACATGCATAATTAAGCACTTGTCCATTAGCAAGACAGAATCTTTTTCTCAGTAAAGCAGCATGACATTATTTGTGCTCTGACAGCGCTACCTGGATGAGGCGGAACGGGAGAAGATGCAGTATGCCCAGGAGCTGAAGGAATATCAGCAGACTGAGGCCTATCAGATCACCAGCGCAAAGATACAAGACAAGAGGATCAAGAAAGGTGACAATTTATGTAATATATGTCATGTTGGTTATTGCCCATGCATGCATAACCACCACATCCCCAGGGAAAATAGCAAGATACTCCCTATGTACTACTTTATTACTCTGTGTCTTGTGAGCTGTAAGAAGCACTTACAATTTTCTCTTTCAGAAGACACGCCATCTGTCATCATCAGTACTAGTTCAGAGTCGTCTTTATCAAAGGTACATGACACATCATATCGTCTCGCTGTATATTCTGCATCTTATTTTTACAAATGTTTCAAACAGCTGAGTTGTCTGATGTTGTCCATTAGGCTTCTGACCTTTCAAGCAGATTCGACATCCCTATCTTCACAGAGGAGTTCCTCGATCAGAACAAAGGTAACAGAGGAACTGGAAACAGGAAATGATCATGCTGATAGATCACAAGCCCCCCTTAACATGGCTTAGACAAAACTGCATGATTACCTTTGATATGATAACCTTATTTCCCTTCGGGGATTAATAAAGTTATCTATCTATCTATCTAAAAGGATATTTCACTGTAAATTAAATTCCATATAGCTTTAAACAGATCATGTAAGATTTACACTTTCATCAAATCCTGCTCTATTTCTCTCTCGGTGGTATAGCGCGAGAGGCTGAGTTGCGCCGGCTTCGTAAGGCAAACATTGAGTTTGAAGAGCAGAATGCAGTGCTTCAGCGCCACATTAAGGACATGTACAACGCTAAAGAGCGCCTGGAGGCTGAGCTGGGGCTGGACGAGAAGCGAACACAGGCTCTGCACCAACACTTGGTGTCGATTAAACACACACTGGTCAACAGTCTGTCAGCAGTTCCCCTGCCAGGTTAGTCAGCACTCAGTTGGCTATATTTAGCCAGAGCGGGTAGACAGATGGATATTAGAAAAATGTATTTGCCATCAAGAATATTTTCATGCTAGATTCATTTTGTTTCATACTATAGTATAAATACATTGATAATGTTAGCAATGTTAAATGACCAGTACATGTAAGTCTTCGATTTCTGGTTATAACAACAGCTGCTTAGAACACCTATTTCCCTCAGGATTGGATTGCCATATCAGTGCTTAAATTCTATGATATTTCACCTTGAGGGGACTTAGAATGAACTCTTCTGTATCTTTTCTGAACAGGTACAGGTGAGACAGCATCTCTTGGGAACCTGGACTCATACCTGAGTCGTCTCAATGGAGTGCTGGAGGGAAACCCTCACAAGCATCGTGCCCTGCTCAGCCAGCTTTGTGAAGTCCTTTCTCATCTGGACAGGTAACTAATGTCTCTCAGACAAAACCTGGTAGGGTTAAAACATAAAAATGGAGATCAGGAGCCATAATTAAGTGTGTCTAGTGCAGACTCTGGAGGAGTGTGATTGATTTTTTTAATTCACTATACTACTATGTAATACATTTATATGTCTTGCAGTGTAAGTAATCCTCCGAGTCATGGCACAGATAAATGCTTAACCCGTGAAACCAAAGATGTGTTCAAAACTTGAACTGCCTGACAAGGAGAAAATTGTCTCAAAAAAAGACGTCTCTTATTATTCACATATTATTGGTCCAACAGGGTTTTCTATTAATTTTGTATATAATTCTCAAGTGATTTTTTTTTCTCTTTTTTTTTTGTCTTTGCCAGTGAGAAGTTATGAGGACACTGCTTTTCATCCTGCAACACAGGGACACATGACCGGCTCTGTTGTATTAGTTCAAGTCAGTGCCATTCAACAGAGCATGTGGATATCTCAAGGAGAGTAAAGACAAGGGTACAAATACTTAAAAATACCACACACGCAGTCCTATCTACATGCCTCTTCTCTATGAATATATGTATTCTGCAGAATACGTGTATTCATGCACATTAGTTTATGTGAATGTAAATCTGTGTGGCATTGTTGAGGCTTTTAACAGTTCAGGAATTTCGTTACATGTAGTTTTATCTTCTGAACCGCATATAAATTTGGATTGACTGCGACCCTGTTGTGTAGTTTTAGCAATTACAACAGGCCCCTGACCTGTCCAACAAGACGAGCCTGTTTATTATGAGTTTACAGTAAATACCATTTGGTATTTGGTGGGTGGGGACTTCGTAGTGTTATCGAGTGCATGAAAAAATGTAAAGGGTGAAATAAAATGTTGGGGTATACATGTTTGGATTTACCAGCGGGTTGTTAAATGGACAAGCAGTTTCACATGGTGTCAGAATATTATTATATATTTGTGAAGTATATTTGTATTTTCTGAAATGTTCATTAAACTACACTGAAAACATTTCCAACAAAAGGTGAATTTGTGCAGTTATTCCTTTTTTAAATTGTTGTGAGCCATGTGTAATTATTTAAAAAGCCCCAACTAAAGTTTAAATCAGATCACAAAACAACATGGTTTCCCCTCTAAAATATGCATGGCTAGATTCCACTAGAAGTTACTGGAAAAATATGCTTTTGTGTGAGCGTCTGATGGTGACCTGACCCCAAATGACAGAAGGTAAAGATGCAGTCGATGTGGTATTCCAGCAGGGGGAGCTGTTGAACTACAAAAATAAAAGCATTGAATCTTGGACCAGTGTGAAAGGTCATATTAGTCTGGTGATTGGCATTTCTTTTTAAACTGGAATGATGACAATGGGATGACCTGTGGTTAATGTGCAACACAGTTTAATACAACTGAGCTTAGCTCAGGTTTTGCCAATGCGATTTGCGGTCACACTATGGTACAGATGATGTGTTTCACTTTTCCGTAGTCTGTTGACTTATGCACCAACAGTTTGTCTGCTCCAGTCAAGTATCACTTAAATCCTGCATCACTCGTGTCTAACCATTACCTTCTTACAGGAACGTCCCTGCAGCAGTCCTCTGTGAAATGTAGAAATCTTAGACTCTTGAATTCCTGCTGCACGCAGCCTAATAACCATAGGCATAGATTTCAGAGAGGACACACTGGACACACACCTCTTAATATTTATGTGCATTTGCCCCCCTAGGTAAAAAATGAAATGATTACTGGGGCAGTATGCAGCCTCAAAAGCAATTGTTGCAATCTGCCATAAATCAGAAAGAAGAAGGTTAAGTTACTTAATTGTCTCCTGTGGGACAAATTCGTCTTAGATAAAGGGACCTGCTGCATCAAACAGACATTACAGTGAAAACACATTAATAAGAGCACATGTGCAAAGATTACCTGTGATAAAAATAACCAAGCAAGTTGATCACAAAGTCAGGCACACTGTTAAAACTTAACAAAGTTAGCACACATCTCCAACTATACGCATCTTGGTATAAAATTTACAAGCAACGACACAACTCTCTTTACATGCAACGATAGGTGGAACCTGCAGTTATTATTATTAATAAGTTTAACAGACAGGGGGACAAATGAATGTTTAGGAGAATGCTGCAGTGCTGTTTTGCTGTGAAGCTCCAGAAATGTTTTGTGGACTACGAAACTTCACCTGACCTTCCATCAGCATGGGGGTGAGTAGATAATGTCCACATTTATCATTTCTGAATGAACCTATCCTTTAAAAACATGCCTTTCAGATGAGATTCTGTTAAAGATGCACAGCATGATGGTATTATAACTGACACTCCTGCTGTCACTGACTCACTGCTAATTATTACCCAGAAGTCCTCTGAAGTAGTTTCCTCAGAAGAAGGCAAAAATAAATGATCACAATATTCTTCACTAAAAAAAACCTCCATGTTCTGATATTATCTCAGGATACCAAGTTTGGATCTCCTCAGACATTTTAGAGTGTTTAAAATATGGAGGGAGAGGCTAAAGATCAGGTGTTTGACAATCTCCACCCCCCCACCGCTCTGACGTCACTGCCAGGAGCTGTCCACAGCAGCGGTGGTGCTGAAGCTGAACAAGATGGCTGTGTGTTGGGGAGCGGAGAGCTGAGAGAGAAGGAGGGGGCGACAAGAGGCTCGAATTTAGACGGACAAGCCATCAAAAAGACAAGAGAGGTTTGCGACGCCGGCGCTCACCCTCCAAGTGGGAAGATTTTTTTGTTTCTGTGAAGCGTAACGAGCTCCTGCCAGGCCCCTGTCCCTGCTGGCGACGGCAGGCTTCTCCATCTCCAGCCCCGACGGTTCATTCACAGGGTGTATATCCATCGCACAGATTAGCTCAATTACGGAAGCTGGTGAAGAAAACTGGACCCTGGACTAAAGGCGCATATAAGAAATGTCATTGCTGTGTGTTGGAGGTAAGAGAAAACTCACAATCCGCGTCTTGGCACGACTTGCTGCCAATTTCCTCAACCTGCTGTAGTGCGAGCGGCTTCAGTAGCTGCTAGTCTTTTCTTTGTAGCTTTTTAGGAATTTACCTGTGAAGATATCGATCCATACATCAGTGTTTTTGGAATAGCCATCTTGCACAGTAATGTTGAAATCTGCTAAAGGGCAGTTTGATGCGAATTCAATTAATAAGGCGAATACTTGACATCAGCTTTTGCATGTTTCTGATCGAATTAATTTTTTTCTGTAATTCACCTTAAAATATTTCACGCCGACAGTCTTGTTCGACAGCCTGTGTTCGTTTCACAAAAACCTGGCATCGCTACAACCGGATCGATTTATGGAGTAGGTGTATGCTTTCTGGCAGCCGCTGTCAAACATAGTAAAACAAGATGTAATCCACTCTCAGTTTGTGCCCGTGTGACAGAAGCGGTGGGTGTTTTTATGTTTCATGTCAAAGAGCTGATAGCATTTTGATTAGAAATCATCTCCAGTGCAGACATTTCGTCTCAGTTTTCATGCGTAATTGCGCGGAGCCAAAAAAAAAAAAAAAAGGCGTGTACAGTAGCCTGCGGGTGTCTTTACAGTAGGGTACTTCTTGAAGCGACGCGATTGGGTGCAGCAGTCTTAAATCCACATGCCTCCTATTGATTGAGCTCGATAATGACAACCACAACATGTTCTCTCTCTGAATAATTCAAGATTCCTCAGTTGTGTCCAAATTGGTTTTCTACTGTATGAACAGGCCCTACTCATCTGTGTCATGACAGTGTCTACTCTCAGTTATCGAAGGTGTATGTGTCTTTTTCTGCTCAACCTATGAGGTTGCCTATGAAGTGACACAAGTAGAAAGTTACCCAACATCTGTTTTAAATGTAAGAGCTTATCAGTGAATCCATGATAGGCTCTTAAAAGTCATTCAGTCGCTGTAAAAAAAATAACATTTTCAAGCAGAGTATATGTGGTTGTATCTAAGATACAGAGATATGTTGGTTTTGATTGATCACGTTGGAGTTTTGGGCTCCAAATAGGAGCGAAAGACTGAAGACTTCCCTTTATTAAGACTGCATTTCTTCGAATTAATCAAATCTGAGTCCTTTGCTGTCGGACATGATTTTAATTGAATTGCGTAACTGTCTAAGGGGAAACTGGCTGGGTGGATTGTGCAGATGTCTTGGGAGTGAAGTACCATTATCCTGTGGATCTCCTGTAACCTTCTCAATAACCTCTGGTCAGTCCCAGATTCCACTTTGGCTCCAAAAGTTAAAGCACAATTCAACACATACTGATCCTGTCATTTATCCCTGTCCTTGGAATTGTGCTTAAAGTTTCATCAAAAATAACGAAAAATGCTCCAATTTTAGGGTGATTAAGTTTTGTTTTTTGTTTGTTTGTTTTTTTTACACCGCCTCTTAACTTCTTCAGGAGAAGTTACAACATTCCTCAACAGCTTCAAACACCGTCAAAAACACCCAGACTTATGAAGAGACAGTAATCTGCTGCTTTCTAAAATCCTCAGTGACTTGCTGTGAGTTTCCCTCGTTGTGACAGTTAATAACAGCTTCCTAATAACTCCTCAAATTAAGAACACATTTGCCCCATGCACTGTGAGACTTGTAGACCAGTTTGCGTTTATTTACTACTCCTGGACACTGGAGAAATGTGTTGCCTGATTTATCGTGGAGCACTGCAGAAATGATGGAAAGGTGATTCCCTCAAGCTTCTTCTTCAGAGAGGTTGGTCCCGGCCTGTAGTGTTTGTAAAGAGGCTGCTTTACTGTTGGCACCAGTGCTCGAGCTGATTGCACAGATGTCAGGAATGAGATTCAGGCTCATTGGTGGTCCCTTTATGTCCTGAAGCTTTGTTGGCATAGCAACCCCAATGGTAATTCAGGTCTCTGCTGGCATTTTCTCATTAGTTTCTATACACAGTATTATAGGCCTGCAGCTAGGTTTATATTGATATTATATTTCTTTCCAGTGGCTCTGAGAAGAATGAGCCCCATGGTAACACGAGTCGGGCCGATAAACATTGCGGTGATCCGAGATGTGTGCATGGTCTACTTCCATGTCTCGTGATGTTAGAGGCAGCCTTTGAAATGATAGCTTGTGCCACAGAAGCTGCATAAGCGTATTCAGACCTGGCAACCAGCCTCTCCCTGTCACCCCCTGTAGTGAGATGCCAATTCACACATAACTTTAGAACAGAGTGAGTCATGAGAGACATCCTCATTAGTGTCACCTTCTTTCACCACAGCACCATCCAAACATCTATTTAAAACTATTTAACATACAGTATGTATTCAGATCATTATGGAAGATTTCCTGCAGGAGAAGTCAGAAAGTCCAACATTAGATTTGAATGAAATTAAGCACAAAGCTGTCCTTGGCTGGTTCTGTGTCTTATTACCATTTCAAACACACTGCTGTGTTATTGTAATAATGACTAGGTAACTGGGAGTCTGGAAATAATTAGGAGCAAAGTTCAGTTGTGTTTTAATGGAAATATATACAGTACAGCGGATAATGTAGCATTCATATCATGTGATTAATGAATCCAAGGCCGCATATACTGTAGGATCACTGTTATATGTGTTATATGTAGCCTTGGAATGCAGTAAATACTTGTACTTACGTTTTCAGTTTCTAAGATTTACCACCACCAAGGAGGTGATCTTTGTTTGTTGGTTGGTTTGTAAACAGGATTACACAAAAGCTACTGAACAGGTTTTCACGAAACTTTGATGGAGGATGTGTTTAGGTGGCTGGTATCTAAGAGTTGATGTGGATTCTAGATCTGGTGAGCTTAAATTATGGTTCAGCAGTTTACAATTTAGAGTGATACAGGGCTGCAGAGTTTGTTCTTGAAATCGGCTTGATCGAATTAAGGAGGACTGTTGGGCCTTGGCTGAGGTATGCGCTCTACTGAGTGCCATTCTAGGTCTAACATGTTTCAGTTAGTCTGTATTATGGATGGGACAATAAAAAGATTTTGTCACGGATCACGATAAAAAAAACTCAATAAGTTGAACGGGATAATCGTACATCGAGATAAACATGAATATCCTCACGAGTGACTTGAAAAAGCTGTTTACTTTGCTGGCGTACAGTCCTATATTGGTTTTACTCAGTCTGTCATCCATGGATGTAAGGGTGGTTTGCACATTGTACGACAGGGAGATGAGGTTACCAAAATGTATTTATACTTTATTTGTGCAGGAGGACCTTGTGATTTATTATTACTTATTTAAGATTCTTTGTTTTTCATAAAAATAGATGTGATGGAATAAATTATACTATTTTCTCACTAAATGTAAAGTGATTGCAGTATGTTGTAGTGAGATTTTACGTTTTATTTTAAACTTTTCAGAATATTTTGATGACAATGGCATAATATCGTGTTGGACGTGGTAATGATGACATTAAATTTCCTGTAGTCTGTATGAATGCAGTGTCAGTCATCAGTGACTACCATTGTGTCATATTCTAATTGCTATTATTGATATATTTCCGGAGGCATACTGCAGGTGTGTGACTGATTTTTCTCTGGCAGTGAGTGAGCGATGCTGTAACAACCTCTCAATCTTTGTCACTTTTTCTCACTTAATTGTGCACTTGAGTCAATTCTCTCCCTTTTTTGTCATAATCTTCAGATTTCTCTTCACTGCATCCCCTGCCTGCAGGTTTATATTGTTGTTCCTGGTGTCGGTGTAATTGCTCTGAATTGTAGGCTCTTTGAAAGCTTTTGATTGGAAAACCTCAGGAAATAAAAAGCCCCTTTTAGCTCCTCTACACCGGGGCATGAGTGAGTGTATTTGTCAAATTTTTCTGCAGCACAGAAAGAGAAAATGAGATTCTGTAATTGCTGTGGAAGGTACTTTCTGTTGAGGGTTTGCAGAAAATATATCACACTCCGTTTTTTCACCTACTCCTCTTCACTCATTCCCCCTGTGCTTTAACTGCAGCGATGGTGGTTTAGTCTTATGCCTGTGAGCTGTAAGCAGCACCCCCCTCCCCACCCACCATCCCCACACTCACACACACCCCCTTTCCGGCACCCCCCACCCCTGTCACACTGAAGTGGTTATTTTTAGTGTTGGGGATGCAGCGCGCTCTGCCCGCATCCGGCTGCACAGAGAGATTAATGGAGCACGAGAGAAAGAGATAGAAAGGGAGCGCACGTGCATACTCGCCACATGGCAGGGGGAGCTTGTAGGAGCGAGCGATGGAGTGAGAGGGAAAGAGAGAGAGGAGCGATGACTGGCGGATGGTGTGGAGAGGACAGTGTATGGCACAGAGTGTTGGCAAGGGTGCAGCCAAGGTGCATCTGTCATTTACTGTCTGTTTAAAGTAAAAAAATAACTCATTTGGACGCCTCTTTGTCAAATGAATATTCAGTGCTTCCTTGGAAAAGCACCCTCCTCACCCCTCCGGCGTGACTGCCTTGTCAGCAGCTAAATCATCAGAAAGGGGATTTTACTTTGAAGTTGGCTAAGAAGCTCCACCAGACCACTCACTCGGGCACCTGCCTCATGAATCAGAGAGATGTTTAAATGATAAGTATAAGTGATTAGTATTATCCAAGGGACAAGGGTTTGCTGAGGTGACGCTATTTTTAGAAGCCAATTTGTCCACATTGATTATCATGCTAGCTCTGCTGTCACTAAGAAAAATGACTCTGAATGAATGTGTTTCTTTGTCATCATCGCTTTTGCCACCCTGGTGATGCTTGATCGGCTAACAGGGAGTGTTTATTTGTTTAGTTCTGTCTATTTCAGAGTGTTGGACTGTGGGTCACACATTATAAATGTACACTTGCGCTGGGAATTTGTTGTTGTGGTCCAATTAGATTGGTTCTAAATTATTCCTTGTATTTCTTTCCTAAAATGTAACATCAGTGAAAAGATGCAATCAGCAGGGATTAAAAAAAACAGAGCTCTGAATATTAATACCTCACTGCTGAACATGGGGATGCTGGGCATCGGCAGGGTGTCTGATTGAATGAATAATGAATAGGCTTCTGACGTCACTGGTTTTAAAAGTCAGTCTGGTACTTTCAGAGGTCCCTGCATGTAGAAGCTGGCACTGGCACCTCAGTGGAGCCTCATCTATTGTGTGAGACAAAAAGCAGTGCTGCTCGGCCTTTTATCCAGCACCCCTTGTCGCCCAGCCACGCAGGAATACATACAAATACATTGTTCGGAGATGACGAGGCATGTGGCCGCTCTCCTCCATGGCATCACCTTTTACTCTCACCTGCACAAACTGTCCTTCTGGCCCTGTGACTCAGAGATCATGACATCTCCTGCTGTACGGATGCAGACTTTCATATTGAGATTGTGGCATTCAGGCCAAAGAGGACAGAGGAGTCCCAGCCTGAGAAGAGCAAGATCCCCCCCACTGTCCCCCCTTCACTCTCTGAAATGCCAGGCTCCTGCCAATCACCAGCCAACCATACTGTCATGCACATGAGCTACAGGCAGAGGCCCGGGGATGGTTTACTCTCATTACAGCTACAAAGTCTTTTTTATGTGTACTTGTAGAAGTAAACAAACAATCTGTAATTTTACTTAAAGTGGAAATAGATGACTATTTGATTTTCCCTTACTCCAAGTGTTTCCCTGTGGTGTTAGGCACCACTGTTGCAAAGACAACATTAGCAGCCTGGCTACTGTCCAACACAAAATAACAACTGTGTGAATTCCAATTTGACCCAATTTGACCTGATATCAGCGCTATGAAAAGGATTAAGTAAAAGAAGAGTTAAACAACCAGTGGGCAGGTTTTGTAACTTACTGATCTAGTAGAAAGAATGCTGGTTTAGAAACCATCTCATGTCCCAGTGGTGAGGGGGAAGGTTCTTTTTCTCTTGCAGTTTGGTAGCGACCAGGGAAAACAATGCCTCTTCGTGTTTTCAGTGAGGCAATGCCAGACGCACTTCATTTGTGCCATTATGCGACCTTCAATTTTCCGGGAAAAATCCAGCCTGGAGGCACACCGACTAGCACAGTGAAAGCAAGGTTTATAGGGAATAAAATCTATACGAGGGTGTTGTAATTTTTATACAGCCATTACAATGTGCAAACAGTATTTACTTCAGAATGATAAGTTACAGCAAAAGAGTTGTCTATTATCAGCTCAAGTATTAAGTATTGAACTTGGGTGAATTTTAAACCACCCTCGTTACAGAGTAAAAACAAAAGACACTTGGAAAAACTCTGAATGTTATATTTGCATGTTTAAAAATGTTATATTTGAGATCACTTTGTCCATAGTCATACTAATCTCTTGTTTGTTTTCTCAATTTGTTTGCAGTGAAGAAAGCCAAGCTCGATGGACCCCAAGGTAAGGATATCATGCATTTAATACTTATTTTTTTACTGATTCGGACTGTTTCATATAAACAAACACACGGTAGCGCGACTAATGGGGTTTGCTTTTTACTTTTTGCAGAGAAATTTAACACATACGTGACCCTGAAGGTGCAGAATGTTAAGAGCACAACCATCGCTGTGCGAGGAAGTCAGCCATGCTGGGAACAGGATTTCATGTTGTGAGTGCTTCTTGTCCTCTTTCACGTCTTCTGCCCCTTTAATCCCACCATGTCTTTTAGCCCCTCTCTTCTTCGGTATATCTTTTTTTTCCCCGAGTCAGTTGGGGCTGAAGACTACACGTTTGTTAGATGGTGTGGAGAAGAGAGCTTATCAGATCCCTGTCGCCCACTCCTCATGCACGCTAGTGACTCGATGCTACGTGAGCCACTCCAAGCATAACACACCCCTATTTAAAAATGAACTGTTGGCACTACAGTAGTCTGGCATCACCAGTGCTGAGCCATCACTGGAGAAAGGTTTGGCTGTACCCTTCATCATTCTACAGGGAAAAGGAAACGCTCTGGCTTGTTTGTATTTCTTTAAACCAATCACAACAGTTCTTGGCTATGCAAAGCCCAGGAGGCAGCAACCGTGCCCCTGCGAAATAGTGTCTGGGGGGACTTGCTATCTCTAGACGATATCTCTAGCTCTGCTGCATCGATTTGGATCATGTGGTAAAACTGCCAAAGAGTGGAAATATTAATAAATTGACTTTCATGCAAGAAATTAATATTTAAGTATTAGAACTTAAAATCATTTCAATTTTCATTTTCAAAATCATTCTTATTTTTAGTTTGACATAGTTCGAAATATAAGAGTCTAGATCTAGTATGAATCAGGGTTCCCATGGGTCCCTTTTTTTTAAAAAAATAGTCATAAATAGATAGAATTTGTGCAAGAAACATACCTTAGGCTCTTTTAATATTTTTCAGGTGTGGTTTGTGAGCTTCTGCTTCTGTGTGCTAGTTCCCATTAAAAAAATCTTATGGTTGTAACAGTATTTAACCTTCATTTGTGTCTCCAACTGTGCCGTGTTGGGTGTTAAAATATCAGGGACTTGGGCCCGGAAAGTGAAAAGTCCTTAAATTGAATGTTTAAGAAGGAGTAAATACCATTAATTCACACAAATAGAGATGTCACCTCTGGGGCTCAAGTCTTCAGCACACAGATGTGCACCGCAGGGCAGCAGGGTCAGCTGTGACATTTATACCAGGAGTTATTTTTGCCCGATTCCTCTCTGTCTCGCTCCCTTTGAAGAGCGAGGGGATGATATAACACCTGTGATGTTTGAGCCGCTGCAGCACAGTTCACACACCCAGTGTAGAGGGTTTCTCCTGGATTCAGTACACCTCTGCCCCTTTTTTCCCCTTTTGTGAAGCAACATACCATTCAGCCATTTGCCAAATTACTTCTTTGCCTCCTAAAGAAACAGAAAGATGCATTTTCATATCAAAGCACTGACTATTATTAGCGTTTGATTCAGTTAAGACAGCCAGTGGGCTTGAGAAGAGGCACTGTTGGACAATGAGAGATGCTCAGTGAGCTGATAATCTGCCAGTCAGATTTTTAATCACTTTACAAATCACTTCCAGACCTTAGCTGTATGGACTGTATATGTTGCTTGATAGAAAAAAAGTGACTCACAGAGTTCACTTTTGTTTGTCATACAGGAGTGATATAGATAGCCTCTGCTTGCGCTCTCTCTATATCATTGACAATCACCTGCTCTTTCCATCTTCGTGCCGAATGACTCATTTCCCTCGGCAGATTGAATCACAGTGCATATCCATCACCAGATTTGAGTGAAGCTCCTGATGGCATAGACTGTATTTCCATTGAAACCTCTCTGTGCAGGGAGGTGTCTGTATACAACCCCGTCTCTCAGCTCTGTATTATCTTACTCCCTTTCTTCTGCTTTTTCCTAACCCGTTTCTCTTGCTCTTAATCCACCTCTTCCTCTTTCTGCTGAGCAGCGAAATAAACCGGCTGGATCTGGGCCTGACGGTGGAGGTGTGGAACAAAGGGCTGATCTGGGACACCATGGTGGGCACCTTATGGATCCCCCTGCGCAACATACGGCAGTCCAACGAGGTACACTCCCTCTCTTTGGCTCAGACATCTCCCAGCATAAGGTTTAATCGGCTACACTTTAAGTACAAGATTAGTCTGGTCAGAGTGATGAATGAGTACAATTATTGAAATAACCTAATAACACCTGACTTTTAATGTTACTTTAATTAAAACCATGATGTGAGACTTGGAGAGTGCTTTGAGTTTCTTTAAATTATCGACATGTTTATGTATGAATATATTAACAGTGAGTAAGTAACAATGTGTAATCAAACAGCTAGTGATACACTGTTGTCGTACTAATGGAGATTATAGTAAGTCACATTGAGAAAATTAAGTTTTGCGTCAGTTCATACTGGAAGTTATACTGCTGCTGCTCTGATCAGCTGACAGCCTCTGATTAAATCATTGTTTCCGATCAGTCACACACCAATCACAGCCCATTCTCACAACAAGGCAGTCCATTAAGATATGGCTTCCTCCTCACATATCCCTCCTACTCCTACGCTGCTGCTAGCACCATTTTAGTTTAGAGTCCTAACAGGGCTCAGAAGTTAGGAACGGCATTGCTTAGGACTCACTCTTGTATACCCTGCAGGGGTTTTCTGCTTTGCGCTCCCCTGTGTTGTCTGAGTATGCTGCTTGGTTAATTCAGGGGACATCTTAAAAATAGATCCATCAGTACCAAGCATAACTGTATTTCCATTTGTTGCAATAAATGGTTAATGAGTAGAGTGTTCTTGACTAAGTAATAATTAAGACAGTTTACCACTGCATATGACAGTGTGTTTTGTTTTGTTTTGAAAGTGGTTAGTCTTGCTTACGAGTTAGTAAACGATTTGTTTTTTTATGTTTCAGTGTTTGTTGATGTTTTTTCCATCTACATACTGTTTTGATTTATAATGTAGTCCTGCTGCATAATATAACACATCTGCTGATGCCTTTGTGAAATATACTCTAATTGGCTCAATCAATAGTACGTGTCACACCCAGGCTCGTTATGTTTGTGCACAAAGAATTGGAATTGGTTAAATTCTGTAAACCACTGAATTGAATGAGATAGTAAGATGGTGTAAGGGACGTAGGTATTTCCTTGGTATTTTTGATTGTCCTACGTATTTAATTAATCTTCAGGTGCTGTAACCAGGCACAGTGACATTCACGAGTCTTGCCATCACTGTGAGGCACCTAAGAGATTTGCGCTATAGTCAAAGCTAATGATAGCCTGATAATTAGTCTTTCCAGTGAGTAAGTCATGTCGCAGTCATATTTCTCTGCCCCTCTGCTTCCTCGATTTTTTTCCAGGAGGGTCCAGGCCAGTGGCTGACCCTGGACTCCAACGCGATCATGGCTGAGAATGAGATCTGTGGAACCAAAGACCCGACCTTTCACCGGCTGCTGCTCGACACCCGCTTTGAACTGCCACTAGGTTTGGCCTTTCATCAGAGTTATATTTATCCTGCCTGATGCTTTATACTGTACTTTGTTCAATAGTTGCTACTGCTAGTCCTAAAACGAGCACATTTACTGCTTATTTTATTGCTGCTATGACTACAGCGCTAACAGTACCTCTAAAGCTGTTACTTTAGTTGAAAGTTCACTCTCAACCTTGGAAGCATTTGATGTAGAGAAACATGTTGCGTGTTTGTGTCGTGTGCTGCAGACATTCCAGAGGAAGAGGCCAGATACTGGGCCAAGAAACTTGAACAACTAAACGCCATGAGAGATCAAGATGTAAGATCCACATCACTCTCTGCACCATCTGTCTTCTATATTCCCTCATCTATTTATTCCTTTCTCTTTCTTTCATAACCCCGTCCTATTGTGTTTCCTTTCCACCTCTTTCTTTATCCTCCACACTCCCTCTAATTACAATCTGTTGCTGCCAATATGAGCAGATTTGCCAAGACAATATTTTTTCCAGCGAAGTAGAATTGCTGGATGTTATTTTTTTAATAATATGCCTGTTTTTTTTCCCCCTCAGTATGCCTATCAAGAAGAACAGGAGCGGCCACTTCATGCCCCATCCACACAGTGCTGTGAGTCCTCCATCCACCTCCTCCTCTTTTGTCCTTTTTATGCCTCCTCCTTTTCCCCCTCCTGCTCCATCACACAGACTCATACTGAGAACAGGGCTAGACAGGATGTAGAAATGAGGCTGATAGATGAGGCAACGGAGGGAAGCTGAGGGACGGAGGGAAGCTGATGTGACAAATCATGCATGCAAGCCTGTCTGAACACTAGAAATGACTTATAGGTGCGAGATGTGTGATGAATGTGAACTGACATACGCTGGGTTGTCAGACACAGACCGCCCTGCCTGACTGTCTGTCTAGTGATGATGACACAGGGGAGCAGGTGGATAAGTGTGTAGAGTGTAAATCTGTGGACAGGAGGGGTTGGTGGGTGGCATGATGCTTGTGTGTGTGTGCAGAGATGGTAACAGCATGTGTGCGTTTTCTGTTCTTCGTTACTTAGCAGCGCCAAGGCCAGCAGCATTTGCACAAAAGTTGATTTTGATCTAAGCTTCTCTAAAGACCTTGTGCTTTTCTTCACTCTCACACGTACATACACTGATGAGCGCTTATATATATACATTTTAAATGATTATTGCTCAGGGCTGCAAATCTCTACATATTTGTTTACCTGGCTCTGTAGACTGCTGATGTGTGTAATTTGTGGCCCAAACCTCATTTGTTTTTTTCCCTCAACCCTTTATCTCCTCGCAGGTAATTGGAGTCTGTGGGGAGATCAGCAAAGTAAGTTTCTTTCAAGCGCTTCTGCTAATGACTTGGAGTAATTCTGTATTTATTGTCCATGTCTCACTTAATGTAATGATCTCCTCGGTAGTTTTCCCCAAAGACTATTAGCTACCAAGAAAATATAGTTTTTTCCTCCACACATCCTGTCTGAACTTCATCTCAGCTCATATCTGTGTTCCCTTGATGGATTTAAAGTCAAGCTGTTAGAATTAAACTGAGTAAAGTTGCAGTAGAAGAAACTGGTGTGGTGTTTGATGAAGATACATTTTTATTTCTTCTTCTCATTTTTCACTCAAAGCAACAAACTTAGCAAGCAGCTAAGTGCTGCACAAACTTTTCTTTGCCCTGATTCTTGTCTGTCAGGTTTGTCTTACCCAAGCCCCCAGGAGGTGCGTCAGGCTTTGAAGCCAATTTTTTATAGTGGTCAAACCATTTGATTAACATTTGGAAAGTCTAAAATAGCTGCACGATTAAATTATTGTATTCCCACTCAAGTTAGCTTGGAGCTAAATCTGAAGTTAGTCAGCTCTGCGCCAGCACTATAGAGCTCACAAGACGGACACTATGCAAAAAGATCCAGGCAATTTTTATACCTGGATGTCAAACTGTTTTGGCTTCATGTGTCACATAACATCTTTCATAGGAATTAATGGGGCCCTGCCTGTGACGCTGTATCCAGTTGTCATTATACATCCATGTTCTTACCTTATTGCTGAAGGTTGTTGGGTCTGGATGCTGCCTGAAATAAATACCTGCAGGTATTACTTGGGGCTGAAAAAAGGTTCTGTGGACTATGCGCAGATATTATAACATATACATAATATTACAAAATAATCTGTATTTGAATTTGCAGTTAATATTCTCCGAAAAAGATTCTTGAAATGGAAGTAACTCAAAAATGAGATACTAAATAGATAGTTGTAGTAAAAATATGACAATGATGTATCAGAAAGTATCTGGTATCTATAAAGGAAACTGATTGAGAAAATGATGGTTACAACACAGAGGTTTACATAGCATTTCCAGTTTTTGTTATCCTACCATTGTTATAGAAAATGTGACCAATTTAAGCATAATTTTTCTATACACTCACTCAATTTTAAATGTTTTTTTCACTGTTTCTCTCCATTTCTGAAACCAAACTTACATCCTTCCTTTTCCAGTGATTGCACAGTAGTTGAAAGTCAGTTTAGCATTTGCTGAATGATTCACATCCTGCATGTTATTATGCAGGTTGTCCTAAATCCAAACTTCATTGGTTAAAACATAAAAACCATCTGAATTATTTACGATACAAATACAGTATAATACAATTCTGACCAATCGTCTCGCCTTCTCACTCTGTCCCGTCTCCTGTTGTGTTTGTGTGAACAGACGAGGACCCAGACAGCGCCGTGGACGACAGGGACAGCGACTACCGCAGCGAGACCAGTAACAGTATCCCACCTCCCTACTACACCACCTCCCAGCCCAACGCTTCAATGCACCAGTATCCCATGAGGCAACAGCAATACAGACACTCCTACACCGATGACATACATGAGCTGGACTACGACCACAGAGCCATGAGGTAACAAGCACCTGACAGCCAACACATAGCTTCAACTGAGACTCGAGTTTTTTGTTTTTTTTTCATGAGATTACCATGGCGGGCTGTCAGAATGTACCAGCAGCAGGTAGAAAGGGCTTAATTCTGGTGAGACAGGAGGAGAAAAACACCAAATGAACTGTAAGATGTTGAAAATGTAATATCCCATCTTAAACAAATATTCTGTAGCATTTATCCCTCAGACAGCTCAGCCCCGACAGACGACCTTGTTTTGTTTCATTTTATTGTACATGGTAACATGTTGTCCCACTGTGCTCTCCTCCTCTAGAGAATAACCCTGGCCTCAGTGTATACAAGCATGCTGGGGCGCACAGTTCTTGTATACAGGTCATGTATGAAGTGGGCCGTTGTGGTTATCTTAACTGTGTGCATGTGTGAATGCGTGCGTGTGTGCGTGCCTGCATCTTTGTGTGCACGTTGAGTGTGTGAGCATCATAAAACCCCATGTGATCTTTCCTGCGCCGACTTCTTGTGCAGATAATAAATGAACTGCTGGACATGACAGTATCTCTGAACATTGTTCGACATGTTTTCAAAGGCGGCAGATGATCAGAATGCATTGCTCAGAAAAGCTGAAGGTTTTGATTTGGTTAGATGTAGATGGGTAAAATAAATCTTCAAGTGCTCAACCTCAGTAGGAGGGCTTTGTGTAGAAACTTAAAGGATACGTTCACTTTTTTCCAAGTATGTCTTTAAACAATATTTAGATGTTTATATGAACATTGAAACAGGTTGCTGTAAGCAGTCTTCTTGTTCATATTGGTCAAGTTCTTTTAAATCGGTCCTTTAGACCGCCTTAGCCATAACTTTAGAAATACATTCTTGCTAACAGTTGCTCCAGTGGAGTGGAGGGACAGTCACACAAAAAGATCTAAATAGACAGTAACTTTGACGTATACCCAGAGGTGGAATGTAACTGAGTACATTTAATCAACAACTGTATGTAAGTCCAAATTCAGACACTTGAGTATTTGCATTTTATGCTACTTTATACTTCAACTTCACTACATCTCAGAGACACATGTTGTACTCCTCTACATTTATTTGACAGCTTTACTTACTGCTTACTTTTCTTGTCCAGTGAAAACCATGTAACTCCAGATATGTTGATTAATTCATCTTATATACTATATAAAGTAATTAAAATGAGATCAACATTAAACATCTACAGCAGTAACATGCCACATACACATAAATGCAATGGTAAAATAATTCCAGAATTTATTATAATAGTTAAACAATTTTACCTTTTACCTGAAGTGGGGTATTTTCATAGTGTGGTATAAGTACTTTTTCTCAAGTAATGGATCTGAATACTTCCTTCACCACTGCATACTGTACACCTACTTGAATTGAATATCTCGGACTGTTGAAGGATCTTGAAATGGCCATTATGAAGAGGTGGAATGATTACAGCGACTTGCTTCATCACTCGCATGAACATCTGACTGTTGTTTTAAGACAGCCTTGAAAAATCGTGAACCTTTCCTTTTAACCGGGCAGTGCAGAGGCTCAGCTCAGGCTTTGGTTAGAGCTTTCTTTGAAAGATTTGCACTGAGCTCTACTGATGCTCCTCTCCCACCTCTCCCCTCCTCCCTACCTCCCTCCTTGCTCCTCTGACCAGACGCTATGATAGTTTAGACTCGGCCACCAACGGGCGCAGCGATATCGACTCAGGCTCAGGGTCGAGCCGGCGCACCAGTCGTCAGTATTCTCTAGACAGTAGGCATTCACTGTCCGATAGGTGGGTCTCTGTACCTCCTCTCCAACTCCTCCTCCTCTTCCTTCTCCTGCTCCGGCCTGTGACTCCGTCTCGCTGTGACGTCAGTGGTGGACTTGTCCCGTCCTCCTCGCTCGCTGTGCTTGCATGCATGCGCTCTTACCCTATCTCTGTATATGTATATTCTATACTTTTCTATAGAAAACTACTGGTCCTGCATCTATATTTACTGTGTTCCTGGTGAAGAATCACAAATGATGTATCATACTCATCTTGGCCATTGTTAAACTCTTGTGAGTTCTGCGCAGTTTTGTGTTTATGTGTGTGGGTGAGTGATGGACAAGCAGCGTGTATGTGTGCGTGTTGTTTCCTAAAAGTCAGAGACAGAGAGGTTAATTGTTGGTGGGAGTTTGTGGAAGAGCCTGTGTGAATCTGTTGTCGCGACAGCCTGTTATTACAGCCTCATCCTCTATGTGAGACTTTAAGAAGAGCCCTGTCTTATTCTGTGTGTCCCATACTTGCTAATTATACACATTTCCACTTGTAAGACAGCAGGAGCCCTTCAGCCTAATAACTGGGCCCTAGCAGAGAGGCCAAGACGGATTACTTTCATTTTCATCTCAGTTTCACCGTGTTGTTTTTTTTCTCTTTGCGAAGAAAGAGGGCAGACGAGTATTTAGACTCACACATTATGCAAGCATTTGTCACTGTCTGTGTCAGTCTTTGTGTTGGATGAGAGATGGTGAGATAGATGATGAATAGAGAAGAACAGGAGTGTCGTGATTGAGTGTTTATGTGTCCGTTCACCCACACTTGTGTATTCCCTCAGGCTCTCAGCCCGATGCCATGATACAGTTCTCTCCTTTACTGCTCCTGCACCACGCATTATTGAACCAACATAATCAATAGAGACGGAACAAAGAGTGTGCGTCCGTGTGTGTGAGAGAGAAATTGTTTTGCATGTGTCTCAAATCTCTCTCTGATTCATGGTCCGTCTCAGTGTCTAATAGCCTCATTCATCATCGTGAATAAATATTATTCACTTATCTGCAAAAAGAGACTGTTTAGTTCTGCCAGGCTAATAAATTACCCTCAACATCTCCAGGTTCACTCTCCTTCATTTGAATAGGTCTATTCATATCTTTTTGTATGGTGTGTGTTTCTGTGTTAATTCCCATTGCAGTTACATAGATGCATCACTAGCGTAAACCCACCTACTCCGAGTTTTCTCACTGGTTGGTTCAAAGTCACCCCTCTTCTCCTATTCGTTAGCTGTCTCCCTCCTTGGCCCCAAAACAAGCTCCTTAAGTGTGACAACCAAAATCTTTGTTGTGTAACTGTGGGACTCCCCTAGTTTTCCTTTAAACCTGTGTGGCGTGTATATGTAACAGGTGTCTGTGTCTCCCCCTCCCTTCAGTCCAACAGACAGTCGTTATGCCTCATCAGGCGAGTTGAGTCGAGGCAGTTCTCAGCTCAGCGAGGAGTTTGTTCCCGAGGACGGCGAGAGCTTGCGGGGTTCTGAGTTCTACGATGAGAATGACTCCTACCACTCCTGCCACTCCTCCGTCAGCTACGGCAAAGAGGATTCCCCAGGCTGGGACGGCGAGGACCCCCAAGGCGTCTACAGCGACGAGGGCGGTTACCTCAAAGACGGAGGGGAGGAGGGGGCGTTGTACGCTGAAGAGGAGGGCGACATGTACAGGGAGGAAGGGGACTACAACTATGAAGATGAGGAGGAGATGCCTTATGAAGAAGATGAAGATATGTATCCGCTTGATGGCACACTCAGCGAGGACCAGGAACCGCCCTACACCCCCACACCCACAAGCACTGCCCCCACCCTGATGCCTCCCTCCGATGGTCTGTCGTCCACCAGGCCACCACTGGAGAAGCAGCCGTCGTTGCATCAGCAGCGACCAGCCCAAGATCAGCTCCAGCCCCCCAGCACAGCTCCTGGTCTACCTCCAGTCACACAGGGCGACAAGTTGCCCCCTTTCAGTGCAGAATCCACCAAACCTCCATTTGCACCCACCCAGCCAGCTCTGTCTACTACCAGTATGTCCACCGCCACGCCTGCATCGCAGCTCTCAGCTGCAGATATCGAGCCCATTGAGCCTGAGCCCAAGTCTGAGCTGCTGCTGGAGGAACCTCCACCTCCCGAGCAGCCTCCCGCAGCAGAGAGTGTCCCCCCAGCTCCAGAAGAGAAACCAGAGGAGCCACCTGTTCCAAGGTGAACACTGTTCAAACAATGTCAGCTTCGTAGAGGAAAAACAAGCTTTCACACACTGTACACACTACATTTAGCTCCATTTCAAAGACATTCAACTGGTGCTTCACATAAAAATAAGCGCATACTATATATTTATTTTAACAGACACAAACAGTGGGGACCACACTTCCAGTTGCCTAAAGGAGGAACGTAGCAGACAGACTCTGGGGTAGAGATCTTTAAACAGGTTGCACAGACTTCTGCTACACCTTAGTTAAACTTCTGATTAAAAGAGTGAGGTTGCAGATTGCAACCAACTTAATACCCCTCGTCTCACCCTCCCCTACGGCAATTCAATATGGCAGACTCTGTTGAATTGGACTGGCTTCCTCTGTAGATATTAAAGGCTCATTTTAAGGTAACAAGAACACAACAGTTCATGGGATTATACACCAGTGAAAACATAGTTATTAATACTATATTCCAGTTCCATGCTGCTAGATCTCACTAAATCCTACACACTGGAACTTTAAAGGGTTACTCACATAATTTAAAAAATAATTATCAAAATCAAAGCGACAGACGCCAAGAAATTCTGACTTTTTGTCCTTAGTAGAGGAGAAGCCCTCAAATATTACAGATTTCCTTCAAAGCATCTTAATGCCTGATGACATCATCAGGGTTATTTCCTCTAGCTGTGTAGCACTCCTTGTGACAAATGAAGTGAGCAACATCAGGTGAGGAAGAAGAAGACGACATACATATTAATTCCTTTTTTTGGAGATCTTAAGGCGCCTTAGCAATGCCCAGGAGATGAGCTGGAGCTGGAGTCCCCCTTTAATGAGTTTGCTACTATTAGTCAATGATAGTTATCTCTTTTATTACTGTACATTCACTACATCAGCTAACACATATTAGCACCAACAGTATATGAATAACTCTTTCTTTTATCCTTGTTTTAGCTTCCCGAAGAGGGAACTCATGGAACCTGGTCCTGCCAGAGCCAAAGCTAACTGGCTTCGACTTTTCAGCAGAGTACGACTACAACTGCAAGAGGTACAGCCTGTGCGTGTGTGCGTGTGTGTGTGTGTGTGTGTGTGTGTGTGTGTGTGTGTGTGTGTGTGTGTGTGTGTGTGTGTGTGTGTGTGTGTGTTCTTAGTGTGTTTTTGTGAACACAGGTGTGGATTTATGTCAGGTGAATGCCCCGTAATATGTCGTCTCTGTTGTTGCTCTGCTAAAATCTACTACTGGAGGTCACTGACTTGTTGCATCATTCCCTGCACGCTCGACTGTTACTGTGTTTTTTTTCCAGCTTTTGTTTACCGCTCCACCATGTTTCCCAGTTATTAGTTGGTTATTGCTGTGAATTATATTGTCTTGTGTTTATCTGTTTACCCCTTGTACTGTTTTGCCATTTCATTATTTTCTTTTCAGTTTGTTGCCATCCTCGTAGCGATTTGCATGTAGTCCGTTCTGATTACCCATGGCTGGAGCAGACGCTCAGGTGGGTGTGGCCAGTAGAGTGTTAATCAATCTAATTTATATTGTATGTATCCTGTGCGGCTCGTAGATGTATGTGAAGCTGTTGTCAGCCTGCTAAGTTTCATTTTCAATGCCCAGCGTTTATACCAATAGTCACTATTTCTGTACGCCAGTGTGACGTGAGTATCCATGCTGTGTGTCATTCTTTGAACAGGCAGGCAGACAAAGAACATGTCTTTCAATAACCGAGCAGATAGAATTAGAAGAATGATTACACGGATGGCCATCTGGCTGTAATCTACTTTTACTATGATTCTCAAATACAGAGAAGCCACTGCTGATGTCAGTAATCAGTACACTCACTCACAAAGACTTAACTCAGCTACACCACTCTCCTAATCTCCCCCTTTTTCTTTCTGTCTCCCACTTGCACCACTGTTGTATTATTCATTTGTGAATTCTGGGAACACTTGCAGTCATTGTGGCCACATGAAATAGGGCTTTTTGCTAAGGAACACCATACAGTATCTTTCCATTCTGTTGTTCTCAGTATAAAGAACAACATAAAAGCACCGTGTACAGTTCTATAATATGCTATGCTTCCCATTCTTCCAGCCACAGCTCTTATGGCACCCTGCTCGTCTCTCTTTCTCATCTCATCTCTCTCCTTCCCCTCAGGCCCGAGGAGAAAGTGTTGGCATCGCCTCTCTGCTTTTATCAGCAGGGTAAGTAACCATGACGCTGTTACTACTACAGTCATTGAAAATCTATAACCTACCAACCAAAAGGCAAGCCCACGGCCTGAATGTCCGAATGCATTTATTGTCTAATTGATTCGTCTTGTCTAACGACTGTAGCTGAAATAATAGCTGGTGTTGAACCCTGCCCTGTGCATGTGTTGTCTCCAGGATGGGTGGCGCTCTGTATAGCATTGACAGCATGCCAGACCTCAGGAAGAGGAAAGCTATGCCTCTGGTCAGAGATCTGGTGAGTTTCTGCACTAATCTCTTTATATTCCCCTGACTAAGTGTCTCACATCTCCCCAGTCCATCTATCACTCAGCTTAGCAGACAGTGCTCTCATCCATTAAACCTTCTCCTGTTTTCCTTCAGATTCTCTCTCATCTTATTCTCCTTACCTTGAATATCTCCTTCTCTTAAGCCTACTGTACTACATCCACAATACTGTACATTTCCCTGCTATTACAGACTGACAAGGCGAGCTGCAGGGCAAAGTGCCACAGGCAAGGTTGGAGGTTTCCTCTGACTGACATTGATGTGTGCTAGATGCTGTCATATAACAGAGCTTTAAGTACTCCACGCTGCCATCATCCCCACTCCTCATTAACGATAAGATTGTTGGAAATATAAATCCTCTGGAGAAAGCTGTCACTCATTCATACAACCCACTTCCTTTGAGTATCTTGTACTATTACACAGGCTGGACAGCATTATCTCTTTTCCATCATTGTTAAAATGTTACACTAGCAAGTACAGATACACATTAAACTCACATTAGTATCATGTATCTGCTTTTCAGGAGGGTAAATGAAAGAAAACCTTACAGGAATGGTCTGACATTTTTTGGATACACCCATTTTTGCTTTCTTACCAAAAGTTAAAGAAGAAGATTGATTGAGCAACTTTTAATTTTTTTTTTACACTTACACGTCGATTAAGCAAATTAAATATAAGATACTAGTTAGTGTTTGCTGGTAGGTGGATTATATTACCTTCAGCCAGAGCCGCGCTAGCTGTTTCCCCCCGTTTCAAGTCTTTGTGCTAAGCTAAGCTAACTAGCTGCAGGCTACAGCCTTATATTCAAGATGAGTGGTTTCAATCTTCTCTAACTTGAGACACAAACACAAATAAGCATACTGTGTTCGTCAAAATGTTAAACTATTACTTTTATTGCAAAATACGTCCTGAAGTGGAGGCTTGTAAAGTTAAAGACAATTTAGCTCTTTATATTAACTGCCAGGCAAAGCTCAGTGTACCATTTTCCTCATCACGCCAGATCCCTGCTTAACCACACACAGGTAATTAACTGTCTTCATTAATAAACACTCACGAAGCACAGACAGGCAGTCACAGGCAGGTGCCCCCATGTTTCACTTCCTCTCTCTGTCACTGCACACACACACACACACACACACACACACCACACACACACAACGTGTCAGAGTGTCTCGGGTAATTGATCGGACAGGGTGGGGTAATGGCTGAATGAACATTGATCACAGGCTGTTTCATTCAGATGTCAAATACTCAAGTCTGGTTGACATGCTCTCTATTGAAGTCTTCACATCTGGCTGTTGATTCACCTTATTTGATCTCCCCCTCATGCTTTTATTGTGGAAATCCATTCATGTTAAATCACAAAAACCACAGTATATGCAGGTCTAGATCTGAAAAGTGAAGCCATTGTGGAAGTGCCTTAAACCTGCATTCCTTCTAATGGCCAACAGGGGGCAACTTCACTGGTTTTAAAAAGAGTCTGATTACATATAAGCTTATGAGAAAATGACCCTACTTCTAACTTGGTTTTTTTTACCCAAGTAAACAGTTTTGTTGGTTTTATGGTCTCAATCACTGGTTTCAGGTCCTCTTCAAGAAAGAATGATGTTCATTCTGTAAATTATTTAGAGTAAAAAAAATGTGGGGGTAGGCGGGACTATATTTTGATTGACAAGTCGCTACCACGGTATGTCCTTAGACTCTCAGTCAGATCCAATCAGGTTATCGTCCCTAGCTCCACTCTCTCTTCCAAATATGGTCACTTCTGCCTCCAAAAAAAAAACAAGATGGTGGTGACTATGATGCTGAACTAGAGGTTTCAAAATGGTGACGGTCACGGTGGCTTTGTCCACTATTTATTACCCAGTCTATGATCTTTTCTCAACATTTCTTTTGCTTCTTAATTCTCTGTGGAAACCTCCTCCTCTTGCTTGCCTTTTTCTAATATTATATCTCTCCCTTGTTCCTCCCACTTTCTCTGCACCGCCACAGGCTATGGTGAGTAACACCAACACCATTTGCTATCAAAACACCTGTGAAGGCATACTAGTTTTCTCGTCTAGCCAGCAAATTGATCACTCTTATGAGAGGAAGCATTTTGAATTCTGCAGTTGGCACCTCTAGTTTGCTGTAACTATTCAGGAGAATATTGCCAGACAGACAGTAATAATACACCTTGCCTCAGAGGCTGCACTGAGATTTGTTTTGATAAAAACTGATATTGAGGTGGGAGCTGAAAGACACTAACCCCTCCTCTCTCCTGCTACTCAGTCCTTGGTTCAGAACTCCAGGAAGGCAGGCATCACCTCGGCCCTGACGTCCAGCACCCTGCATAACGAAGAACTGGTCAGTGCTCATTTACAATGTTAATTCAACTTGTGCTAAAAAAAAAATCTGATTGCAGCACATTGCTGACCCTCTCCTTCCCTCATTTGTGCCCTTGTAGAAGAGTCATGTCTACAAAAAGACCCTCCAGGCCCTCATATATCCCATCTCCTGCACCACCCCACACAATTTTGAGGTGTGGACAGCCACCACGCCCACTTACTGCTACGAGTGCGAGGGACTGCTGTGGGGTATCGCTCGCCAGGGCATGCGCTGTACCGAGTGTGGAGTCAAATGCCACGAGAAGTGCCAAGATCTACTCAATGCTGATTGTCTACAAAGTAAGCAAAATATTGGAAAGAACTGGTGCAGCATTTTCTGACTTTATGTTTTGGACTTCTTGCTGTGACAGTGCTGTTTTTTCTTAATAATAATAGTAAAGTATCCAGTTTATCTATTTTCTCTTATCTCTATTTGTCACTGCCAAGCACAGTCCATCTCTTCCTCCTCCTCCTCCTCCTCCTTCTTCTCTCACTCCTGTTCTCCTATTTTCTTTGTTTTCTTGGGAGGATATTAAAAGCCATTTGTCTCTTGTTGTCATCCACCGCTCTTTTACTCAGCAATTTTATAGCTCTGCAAATATGTCCGCCTCTCATTCATGAAATATGGCCAAGGTTTTCATCACCTACACTTTTACTCTCCTCTGTATTTTAAATTGAAAGCTCATTTTCTTTGTTGTTGTTATCATTTAATAACGAAATACTATTGCCCATTCCCTGCTGAATACTTTGGACATTGTTGCACAAAATCCTACAGCTCTTCCATTTAAATTAAACATTGTACATATTTTTAAAAACATTTTTTCAGATTTTATGGTCAATTTGCAATTTTTTGTTCATGATTCTTGACTTGCATAACTTGTCTTTTATTTTTCTGTACATTGTTCTACTATTTTATATTGTTATACACCAAAAACACTAAGTTAAATTCCTCGCAGGTGAAATCCTTGGCAATTAATCTGATTCTGAACTGTGATAACTAAAGGCCACTTCTGCTTGCTTTTACACATCTAATCCTTAAGTTTCTCGTCTCAATTTTCACGCTAACCAGGAGCAGCAGAGAAGAGCTCCAAACACGGTGCAGAGGACCGAACCCAGAACATCATCATGGTTCTTAAAGACCGCATGAAGATCCGCGAGAGGAACAAACCCGAGATCTTCGAACTCATTCAGGAAGTGTTCGCCATCGTCAAGGCCACCCATGTCACCCACATGAAGCAGATCAAGCAGAGTGTGCTCGACGGCACCTCTAAGTGGTCGGCCAAGATCTGCATCACAGGTGAGGGTCGAGTCAAACTGGTAGTAGCAGTACAGTAGCTTTGAACAGAGCCGGCCATCAAAGTCAGAGGAGACGGCACGTGTCAGGTGTGTGTGTGTGTGTGTCTATAAAAAGAGACAAGCTGGCGTTTGTATGAAGAGAGCACAGGTGGCGTTTGTGGGGCAGTAGAGCAGAAGGTCAGATGATTTAAGAGGCATCTGTTTGCTTGCAAACACACACGCGCACACACACACACACACACACACACACACACACACACACACACACACACACACTGACCAGCTTGCCATTTTTTTCCTTCTTCCTAGTGTTGTGTGCCCAGGGTCTACAGGCCAAGGATAAAACCGGTTCTAGTGATCCTTATGTCACTGTCCAGGTGGGAAAGACCAAAAAGAGGACCAAGACCATCTATGGTAACCTCAACCCCGTCTGGGAAGAGACGTTTAACTTGTGAGTCAAGACCTAAAAAATAAAATAAAATATGTGAAAAGCATTAGGGCTGCAAATAATGATTATTTTCATTACCAGCCTATATGGTTTTTATACTTTCCTGTTAATTGATTTATTGTTTGGCCAACGAAATTTCATACATTAGAAGAAAATGTGATCACAGTTTCTCAGAGCTAAAGGTGACATCTCCAAATTGCATGTTTTGTCCAAACAACAGTCAAACCCCCAAAGATATTGCATTTTCAATGATAGAAAACAGACAAAACTGGCAAATTGCAATTAATTACCAATAGTTTAAATCTATTTTCTATCAATAAACTAAACCCCTCAGCTCTAGTTGTCATAGCGATGTGATTAAACATGTCTGTCTGCTTCCTCGTGATTAAAGATCCCCCCACACATGTATTAAGACACACAGAGAAAGTCTATAATGGTTTTTTGAAGAAGAAAGAAAAAGTATAAGAAAAATATAAAGTCCTTAAAATGGCACCTATTTCTTCTCCCTTCTTTGATATTTACAGTGATGAGACATGATAGTAATTCATCTGGTCTTCTGTCTGTGTATCAACTATATTTGCTACCTGTGGCTGACTCTCGTTCTGTCTGTTTAGCGAATGTCACAACTCCTCAGACCGCATCAAGGTGCGAGTGTGGGACGAGGATGACGACATCAAGTCTCGCGTGAAGCAGAAGTTCAAGCGGGAGTCAGACGACTTCCTCGGTCAGACTATCATTGAGGTCCGCACTCTGAGCGGAGAGATGGACGTCTGGTATAATCTGGGTCAGTTGAATTATTTAGTCCATGCCACTTACCACCGCTTTTGCAGTTATATGAGTGACCTAACTTCTTCAGATTTAGATGTTTTGCAAGTTGGGTAACATTGTTGCTGTATGTCTTTTGCTCTTTGCAGACAAGCGTACAGACAAATCAGCTGTGTCTGGAGCCATCCGCATGCACATTAATGTAGAGATTAAAGGAGAGGAGACGGTTGCCCCCTATCACGTTCAGTACACATGTTTGCATGAGGTAAGCTCAGTGTGTTGGAACAGGCCTTTACTCCGTTACTATATCTTTGGAAATAGAAGACAAAACAATTCAACAAATCCAATCCATCCAGGCCACCCAAAACATTAACACTAAAACAGGCTGAAGAGAAAGTTCCCCACAAAATCCAGAACACACATTTTTCCTCTTACCTGTTGTGCTTGTTATGCATTGCTTTGGCATGAGTCCTGGAGATATCACCTTCTGATGCTCAGAGTGCAAAAAAATACATTTTAAAAACTCATCAGCAATGAGTCTTTCCAGAAGTCCAGAAACCATTACTCAAGATAATCCACAGACCTTGTTGTGAGCAGTTTCATGTAGGGACTATTTTCTCTCAATCGAACTACAACCGCTAACTAAGCCAGCACACTTTACAGCTCAGGACACCATTAGCATTTACATCCTGGACTGTCACAAGCATCTCGTCCATGAGTAGATGCACTGTGATATGTTTGGCGGGTGAAGTTTGACCGACAACTCCAAAACTCGCCAACTAACACCAAAATCAATCTAGGTGGATACATGGTAGTACAGATAAGAAATCAAAATATGTATTTTTGATTTGGGGGTGAACTGTCCCTTTAATATTTTTTTAAAACATTTTTTATACTTTTTTCCATTTTACAGATCATATTTATTCCTGCACTTAAACTTAAACTCGAAGGTCCAAACTCCTTTGACTTCATTGTTGGTCTGCATAATAACATGCACAACATTATGCAGACCATGCCTCTACAGTCTTTATTGTACGTACACACTGCATACTCGATTAATGCATTGCTACTATTACTTTAAGTACATAGGACTTTTTCTAACCACTGTGTGCGTATGTGCATCTGCGTGTATCTCTGTGCAAAGTCATCCCAATGAGCCGTGCCAAACAGGTTAATTCACTTGACTGATGTTCAGCTCCATAATGGATCCATTCCAAATTAAACCTAAGTTAATACTCCGTGAAGTTTGCTTTGCTCTCAGAAGATAAAAACCACTTCCAGACATCAGACACATTTCTAGTCCGGCTCTGTGCGGAAAACTCTCCTGATTGATTGTCGACCAATCACGGCCTCGTATGGAGTCATTACTCGGCCCATTACTCAACAGAGCATATTAGCTGAACCTTGACAGACAGATGACCGCTGTTATTGCTGCACATAAGTGGCCATAAACCGCGAAGCCAACTCTGAATGTTTTATTGCAGCATAACACGTTATGGGTGAGTAGTCCAGACAGCACCTTGTGTTGGCCTCATAATGTAGTTTAATGGTTGTTCAAGTAGCACAGACATTTAAAGATAACCACATCATAGGCTGTAATGTGCTCTGTTTTGTACAATGATACATATAGAAAGTTTGATTACGGCTGAAATGTATAATGATGGAATTAAAGAACACAATTTGAACATGCTGGTTTAAGGGGACACACACTCTTTATCATAATGTAATGGCTTCTCTTACTGTTCCTTACTATATCCCTATACATGTCAGAGCTCTTAATAGCCAATTATTGCCATTTTCTCTTTTTGTTCCTTTCTTTGCCTTTTCTTCTGTATGTCTTCTTGTTCTTTTTTTTCTATACGTCTCCTTTATTTCTCTCTCTAACTCTTTCTTATTTTCATCCCCATAGAACCTCTTCCACTATGTGACAGATATCCAGAACAACGGTGTGGTGAAGATCCCTGATGCCAAAGGGGATGATGCATGGAAGGTCTACTTTGAGGAGACTCCCCAGGAGATCGTAGATGAGTTTGCCATGCGTTATGGAGTGGAGTCCATCTATCAGGCCATGACGTATGTTACTGGCTAAAAGCCTGACGTCAGAATATCGTTATTTTGAAAAAAAAACCTTCTCTTTTACACGTCTGTCTCCCTTTTGCAGTCACTTTGCCTGCCTGTCGTCTAAGTACATGTGCCCAGGTGTGCCTGCAGTGATGAGTACCCTACTGGCTAACATCAATGCCTACTACGCTCACACCACCCAGGCGACCAACAACGTCTCTGCCTCTGACCGCTTTGCTGCTTCAAACTTTGGGGTGAGTCACCGCCAAAAGCATTTCTCAGAATAGAAATTCTCAATAAGTGCAGCAGGTGCCACAGTTATATTCAAAAAGGAGGGAAAAGATGAAATGTATCCTTGCTTTTCTTTGTTTATATGCTCATTTGCTATGACTGAGCCTTCATATAACAAGCAGCGTGGTGTTTCTGCTATATGTTTGGTTATTTTAAAAATCTGTTACCTTGTGTCCACAGAAAGAGCGTTTTGTCAAGCTTCTCGACCAGCTTCACAACTCTCTAAGGATTGACCTGTCCATGTACAGAGTAAGACTGCTCTTCATCTCACTGTTTTCACTCATGTAAACTTTGAAAAGTTTGTGAAAGATGACAAGTACTGGATAGACAAACTGCATGCTAGAACATCAGCCCACCTCCTCTGTCTCCGCTGCTTTTCTTCGCTTATTTCTCCTCATCTTTCTCTTTGTCAGAAAACGGTACAAACAAAGCAGGCGGATGGGTTAATGAGAGTGACAGCTCCTCTGAAACATGCACAGACACATTCAGGAAACACTGCACACCCACACAGTAACAAGTGTTGGAAATTGCAGCGGAAATTGTGTTGCCATGCTGGATCGTGCCCACAGACACAAACACACACTGGACAAGGATGGATGTGATCTCATGTCCTATGGCTCACTGTTATTTTTTTCCCGTCTGACTGCAGAACAACTTTCCTGCCAGCAGCCCAGAGAGGCTGCAGGACCTCAAGTCCACAGTGGACCTCCTCACCAGTATCACCTTTTTCAGAATGAAGGTACTGTCCCTTCATTCAATCTTCGTAAAGAAGAATGTTCAACATAGGGGAGACTAAACATATTTGTTTAATCACAGCGTGTGTACATGACTAGTTTAACTGCTTCTCTCTTTTGTGTGTGTGCTCAGGTCCAAGAGCTTCAATCTCCACCCAGAGCCAGTCAGGTGGTGAAGGATTGTGTCAAAGCCTGTCTCAACTCCACCTACGAGTACATCTTTAATAATTGTCATGAGCTGTACAGCCGCGAGTATCAGACAGACCCGGTAAGATGCAGCAATTTGTTTAATATCCACGTAGGTGTGAGTCAATGTCTCTCTCTCTCTCTCTCTCTCTCTCTCTCTCTCTCTCTCTCTCTCTCTCAATTTCTATCAGTCTTTCTTTGCCAAATGTTCAGTTTGCTTTATTGGCCGTAATTAAAATTATACTATGCAAGATTTGTCGGTTGCAGTTTGAAAACAATCCATTTAAAGTCGTGCCGTCCCCCCCGACTCACAAAGACCAACTGAGACTGACGTTTGCAAAAACAAAGCAGTAGATTAGAAAACAGAAAGGTTTTTTGTGATTGTTTAAAAAAGCGCGGATAAAAACTCCCACATCCCCGCACAACCATCCGGATTTTGTGCTAATGCAGCCGAAGCACATGCATCATCCTCTCTGCTGTTTGCCTCTCTGCTTTGTGCGTGTGTGGATGTGGATGTATCTCAGCCCCGCCCTCGCTCAAACAGACACACAGACCTACAGCTCATAACAAAGACAGAGCAGAGGAGAAAGACAGAGACAGCAATTAACCTGTTCATTCTGACATGTTGCTCTCTCTCTGCCTCTTGTTATTGGCAGAACTGACACTCTGGGTTTGTCAGGTTTATCCGTTGACCTGTGTCACAACCTGGTTGTGGTTACCAATCTGTATTTAGTGGATGTCTTTTAGTGGAGTTTCTGGTTTCTCACAATGCCCTGATAATCTGACACTCTGTACTGTCTGCTCAGCACCGAAGTTTAGCATCCAGTGATTAATGTGCTTTTCTTTTCCTTTTGCTGTAATTTGGTTCACTCTCTCAGAAGGAACACTGACTAATCACTCAAAAATCACTCAAAACTTGGCAGGCAGTTTTCTTCATAAACTGCTAAATAAATCAAAATGACTTTGGAATATTATTATTATTATTATTCTGTATTTTCCTGGCCATTGTCTAAAAATGCGCTGTGACACTATTGCACTTTCATGTACTGTGCATCTACTGTAAGTGTGGTGAGTTCCTTTCATCCTCTCAGTCTGGGAAGGCCAGGCTTTTCCATCCATCACTCCTGCATTGGATTTCATCAGGGATTTCTAGAACTTGCTTTGAGTCCTCATTAAAGCGCCATCCCCATTCCAACTCCCCTGTGAATTTCAAATAAGCATTTTTCCCTTTGAATAAAACAGTTCATCCTGAGGGACGTTGCTATATTTTGTTGAAATCTCTGCAAGATCATTCTTCTCTCTTCAACCCCTGCGGTGCTCGGCTTAGGTTTTTTTTTTCTCTTCCTTCCAGCACATCTTCAGCTATTTCAAAAGAAGTCGTCCAGACAGTTGACATTCTGAGTCTGTTTAAAGCAGCAAACGTTGAATATGTATGAGCTGCTGGATTAAAAACACAGTGAAGACTTCCCCAGTCTCTCTGTCTCAGACAATAAAAACACCATTAATACAATTACACACAATTAAAGGACTACACTTGAAGCTTGACCCATTTGTTATCTTATCCAAAATGTAAGTAGGAGTTTGCTGTGGGCAGTATAGCCTAAAAATCATATCATAACGATGAGGAAAACTGACATCTTTTGGCATTAAAAACTCTGTGACTGAGCATAATACAATTACCTGCATGACTCTGCAGGTTGACAGCTGTTGCCATCTTCCCGTCATATGCTGAAAAGCAAGCTAAACTCCCCCTGAAACGTCTGCGTAGCTTCACTGTGACTCATGTTGTGTCACTGCTTTTTCAGGCCAAGCAGGGTGCCGTGCCTCCGGAGGAGCAGGGACCCAGCATCAAGAATCTGGATTTTTGGTCCAAACTCATCACACTTATCGTCTCCATTATCGAGGAGGACAAGAACTCCTACACTCCCTGCCTAAACCAGTATGTCTCTGTACTCCTATTACTCTGTCTCTTTCCACAGTTTCTCTTCGTACGTCTTAGAAAAAATAACTTTCAGGCTCTCATCTGCTCATTCGGTTTCATACACCTTCTTTATCTGAGTGCCTATACAGTAAGCCTTTCTCCTTTCTCTCCTACATCAAGATTTCCCCAGGAGCTCAACGTGGGTAAAATCAGTGCTGAAGTGATGTGGAACCTGTTTGCTCAGGATATGAAGTATGCAATGGAGGGTGAGTGCAAGTCAGTGATAGCCTGTGAGCCTCTGAACTGACTGAACCTTGTCGAAGAGAACTAGGTTGTTTTTATTTCCATTCAACTTTACTTTTTTACTTCTTTACTAAACTTGGTGGTAATGTTTCAAATAGAGGATTTATGTAGTAAACATATTTTGTAATATGTGATAATTCTCACAAGCTGATGATATTGAAGGACTTTTATTATTAAGCACGTGTATCGAATTTTATGACAATTGGTCAAATTACTTAGGAGATACAGTTTATTAGCCTTAAAGTGCGGGTCCATCCTCATTCTCTTCCTGGTTTTTAAAATGGACATTCCCACATGACATGGGAAAATAGCTCTTTGACTCTAAAACAAACATACTTTGACCAAAATTTGAAAAAAAAAACACTACTTGGAAGCTACAGTATGATATAACAACCTCAAAAACACAAAAAATAATGGACCCGCCCTTTGATGGCCATCCTTATTAGTTAGGCTGTATACTGACAGTAACTGACAGACGCTCATTGTCAAGTTTGGTTGCTTTTGTGTTGAGCCCACACAAGTAATCAGCAAATATCAGATGGATAATTTACAGCTGATTTAGTTAAAAAAAAAACGGGTGCAAAACAGATCCTAAATGTCCCTGTGGGTGTGAGGGAAAAAACAAACTTTTCAAAACAAGCAAATCCTGAAAGGTCATAGTCAGTTTTCTATTAATATTTTATTTCTTGCATAAAATTGGTGTTATTGGACATCTTTTTGTAATGGTCTTGGCCGTCTGAGTAATTAAACCATCGATCGTACTCAACAAGGCGGTGAGGAAGTGTGTTTGCCTCTGGGTCGATATGTCTGTATGCACAATAGATCTGTGGTAATTACAGGTAGATGAAGCCCAAACACCAGGTGAGAGATTTTTACATGCTTTTTTCCTCTTTATTCTTTCTCTCAGAACATGAGAAAAATCGCTTGTGCAAGAGTGCCGATTACATGAACCTGCACTTCAAGGTGAAGTGGCTGTACAACGAGTACTGCAAAGACCTGCCCTTCTTCAAGAGCCGAGTGCCAGAATATCCTGCGTGAGTAGCAACTCGCCCATCACTGTTATGCAACATCAGACTCATACTGAGAACAGAGAATAGATTATTATAAATACATATATATTTTTTGCTCTCCATAGGTGGTTTGAGCCATTTGTCATTCAGTGGCTGGACGAGAACGAGGAAGTGTCTCGGGACTTTCTGCACGGCGCTTTGGAGAGAGACAAAAAAGATGGGGTAAAAGTTTCCGGCTCCTCTCCTCCTTATCTCCCTTTCACTCCTCTGGAAACGCTGAGTCGCTGCTGTTGTTCAGGCAGAATTACTGTAATCCATCCTTTGTAGTTCCTCTGTCACACTCAAAGTTATCAGCCAAAGTTTCCCCCTCCCTCCCGCTCTGCCTCCCACACTCCCCCCCTCCTGCCTCTCCTGCGCTCTTCAAAGGCAACAATAGAAGCGTGGACACGGCGGCAGACAGAGAATTTCTCCGTCAAAGTGCTTCGTCGTATAAAGCGGCTCTTTGGAAGTTTAAACCAGCGTGGTTTAGACATGCATGTACTCAAGGAGGGAGATAACTCTGTGACAGCAGGATATTGTGAATTAATGGTCTTATTCCAGAGTTTTGACTGCAGGAGAGCTGTCCTCACCTCATTACCCAGACTCCCTGGAGGAGCACCTACACACTCACCTCTAGCCAATTAGGGACCAGGTGCTAACCAGCAGCCAATTACAAGGAGACAGACAGGAGCTCCCAGCCGTCACTGGCTGGCTGTGTAACTGCCTGTACGGCTTGTTGGCTCTCGGGAGTCTGAGGCTCGGTACACGTGGGGAAAAGATATCAAAGGTCCAGTTTAATATAGCGTCTAATGGTCCATCTATATGTCTCTTGGAGCCCAGAGGTCACATCTTGCTAGCATCCCCTGAATCCCAGCTGTTCACCTGCTACCTCAGCTGATCCTTAATCACATTCGCCTTTTTCTCTGTTATTTTATTCGTGGTTTTTAATCATCTCGCACTCATCTTTTTCCGCCCTACAGTTCCAGGTCACATCAGAACACGCTCTGTTCTCCTGTTCAGTGGTGGACGTGTTCTCCCAGCTCAACCAGAGCTTTGAGATCATCAGGAAGCTAGAGTGTCCGGACCCGCAGATCGTGGGACACTACATGAAGCGGTTTGCTAAGGTAGATGTAGTAGATTTGCAACTTTCAGTCAAATTATAAACTTTATAAACTCAGTAAAAAACTTGTAACATGTGTTTCCCTCCAGACCATCAGCAATGTGCTGCTGTCCTACGCTGATATCATCTCCAAGTGTTTTGCCAACTATGTGTCCATGGAGAAAGTGGTGAGTGGTCAAAGACTGAATGAAGAGCTTGAGGAGTCCACTCAGCCAAGGACAAACAATATATTTTAGTTTCTGTTGTTTGTAATCATAAACAGGACAGTATCTTTATGCTTATTGTAAGAAGGGTTTCCTTGGATCCGGCACCACCAAAAAAGGTCGATCTAACTGTAAATGTTTTAGTGAGCACTGTGTCATGTTTCTATGCTCAGCCCTGCATCCTGATCAACAACATCCAACAGCTGAGAGTTCAGCTGGAGAAGATGTTTGAAGCCATGGGTGGAAAAGACGTGAGTGAATATCTTTTTTTTTTTCGTCCCTATCCAGCTGATATCCTTCACTAGCTTAGAATTGTGTGTGTATGTTGGTCACAGTTTTTAGTTCAGCAAATCTTAATCCACAGGCGTCCATGAGTGCGTAACAGTCAGCTCTGTTTGTGTGTTACCATGTACTTGCGTTAGCTGTGTGTGGAGGCCAGCGACATCCTGAAAGACCTGCAGGTTAAGCTCAACAACGTCATGGATGATCTCAGCAGAGTCTTCTCCGTCAGGTAGAAACACACTCTGACATAAATGTGATGCATGTTTAGACTGACCAACTTCATTAATCGCTTCTTCTACTTTTCTCTCCAGTTTCCAGCCTCACATAGAGGAGAACGTGAAGCAGATGGGAGACATCTTGGCTCAGGTGAAGGGAACCTCAAATGTGGGAAACGCCAGCAGCGTGGCCCAGGATGCTGACAACGTCCTGCAGCCCATCATGGAGTTCCTGGACAGCAAGTGAGGCAGTCTGTCATTTTCTGTGGGGTCTAAAAGGGAAAGTTCAGCTTCTTTGAGTGCCTTTTATTATTTCACTTACTAAGATAGGCTTATGGTTGTCTTTTTTTGTGATATAAGGGTATGTTGAATAGTATGGGTATCGTAGTTTAAATCAATGTGTAGATGTATGTGAGGTTAGGATGGAGGTCTGGAGTTAGACCAGCAATCCACACACAGGGGTTGTGGTTTCCACAGGTCCTTGAAATCCTTAAAGGTTTGTGAATTTGAGGGGAGCCAGTTTTTGAAAACTGACATAGATGCACATGGTTTACTGAAAGTGCTTGAATTTGTATATTTTGTGCAAGGATAGAAAAGGTTTTATTTTTATGTAGATATTTTTATAGATTGTTTTATGACACTAGTAAATTGGCATGTGTTGCTGTCTGCATGTGTGTCTCCTGCAGTTTTCTGCCATCACTGCTGTTCTCTTTGAGTTTTTGTAAAGCCTGCCAGTTCTCATTATAAAACTTCTCTGTGTTGTAAGAGTAATTAAAGGTGCAATATGTAAATGG